>NC_132783.1:16177855-16491701 GCF_048418805.1 Vulpes vulpes
TTTTTAATTTTTTAAATGTTCTAATTGGAGTTCAATTTGCCAACATATAGCATAACACCCAGAGCTCATCCCGCCAAGTCCACCCCTCAGTGCCCATCACCCAGTCACCCCAACCCCCCACCTCCCCTTCATTACCCCTTGTTCATTTCCCAGAGTTCATCTTTTTTCTATAATCCACTACCCCTTGTTCATTTCCCAGAGTTCATCTTTTTTCTATAATCAAGAAGCTCTCTCATAGTTTTATAGTAATAAACTGTCTCCGGACTGATTTATGTTCTATGTTGCTCAATTTCAATATTTCTGCAAGATGTCAGGATTGATTGAAGCCAAAGGCTGTGCAAGAAATGTAAAAGACAAAGGGGAAAGGAAATTTAATGTGCTTGCAAACATGTGAATGAAGTAAGAAGCACGGGGACAAGGTTAGAAGTCACAAATAGGACTTTAGACAGTGAAAAGAAAGGTCAGAGAATCGATGAAATATATGAGATCAAAGAATATTTATGCTCGTGTAACCAGGCTTTTCAAGAATGGGATGGGTTTCTTATGATGTAACACGTTCTGGACAGTGAATTGAAAGTGATAAAGCATAGGCTGCCTTATATAGAACTTTTTATAAGGATGAGACTAGATGTGATGATTTAATTTCTAATGCCCCTTCTCAAGGCAAGAAGGTTCCATGATTCTCCCCCACTCTGTAGTTCCTCATTTTCTGGAACACCATTGATCAGCCTTTTCTTATATTTCAAATTAAGAATATACTTGCCCTTGTTACCTAACACACACATAGATGCTTAGCCAGTGTGCTGACATCCCTGAGCTACCAAATTCTTCCTCCAAACCTATGGAGCTCCACCAGTCTTCTTGTTATATAAAATAAGTAAAGGACCATATTATCAAAGAACTGTCAGTACGATATGGGGTGCCTGGATGGCTCAGTCAGTTAAGTGTCTACCTTCTGCTCAGGTCATGGCCTTAGTGTTCTGGAATCCAGCCCCGCATCAGGTTCCCTGATCAGCCCTGAGTCTGATTCTCCCTCTGCCTCTGCCCCTCCTCTGTTCATGCTCTCTTTTGGTCACTCTTCTCTCTCTCAAATAAATAAAATCTTAAAGAACCTGTCAGTAAGATAACTGTGTCATTTGAAGTCGAATGTATCCCGACAAATGAGATGGCTCACTCTGGCCAGGCACTTAATGAGATATAGAGATAGAAAATTGAGCATAGAGGATCCCTGGGGTGGCTTAGTGGTTTAGAGCCTGCCTTGGCCCAGGGTGTGATCCTGGAGTCCTGGGGTCAAGTCCCACATCAGGCTCTCTGCACGGAGCCTGCTTCTCCCTCTGCCTGTGTCTCTGCCTCTCTGTGTGTCTCTCATGAATAAATAAATAAAATCTTAAAAAAAAAAGAATATTGAGCAAAACATATGAAAGCTCCTTTCCTGGTGTGTTCACAGCAATGAAGGAGATAAAAAAAGTCAAAATAGAACTTAATGTGCCAAGTATAATTAAGGAAAAGATTGTGGGATGTAAGACTGAGATTTATTTATTTATTTTAGAGAGAGAGAGAGCACAATGGAGAGAGGCAGAGAGACAGGGAGAGAGAAACTCAAGTAGACTCCCTACGGAGCATGTAGCCTGACACTGGGCTCGATTTCTCAACCCTGAGTTCAGGACCTGAGCTGAAACCAAGAGTCAGAAGCTTAACCCACTGCACCACCCAGACACCCCAGCACTGTATTATTAAACTCACTCTTTGACCAATCACAAAGATAAAACCTCTTTGGCAATGATCTGTGTGGAATTCTGGAGGCCCAGATATTTTCAGGGCTGCTTTATAAGTCTCTTAATTTAAAAGAACTACTTTTATTATTCAAAGTTTTAAATTTGGTGAAGTAATGAAGCCTAAGCTCTTGATTCCCACAGCCTGTTATGAAATCACTTGTCTAGTAATGATGGGGGCAAGGTACTTAGTTCCTTTCTACCTACGCTTTCTCATTAGTACTGGTGCTACAAGGCTGTTGCAAGATTTAAAAGAATAATATATAAAAAGAAAAACTCTTATCAGAGGGGCCTACACATGATATTAAAAAATGATATAATTCTTTTAATGATTCCTGCAAGGTTACAAGATTATGTGAAAATGTCCTCGACTAACAGCAGCATAAAATTTTATGATATATTACAAAAGTATTAAGGTTCATACATTATGTTCTTTAAATTCTCAAAGCATCCAATATTGAGATAAAAGCTGCATTTTAAAAACTTTGCCTTGCAAAGAAAGTCTTCAAAATTAATATTTTGGTTTGTATGTTGAAAAAAATATGTATCTGGTATTCAGAAGTTGACCAAAGTTTTAGTTTCCATTATGCAAATAGTATGGAAAAACCAGAGAAAGCAAATTAAGAATTGAAATACAATATATCATCCCAATTAAAGTGTGGGCACAAGGCTACATCTAAATCAGAAAATAATAATGAATGTCCAATGATTTTTTTTAAAAAGCACAAATTTGAGGATGTATTTCTGGCTTGGTTTAATATTTTATCCATCTTATTCATTTCTTTTGTTTTCTATATTTCTTAGTTGAATATAATCAAATTTCCCTGCAATTTAATAATACAAGAATATTTCAGAGATTAACAATATTATTTAGTAGAGCAACAAAACTGTAGTTCAAAGTAACCACAAATATTTTGATGTCTATAGTACATAAAACCATCATGCTTCTGAATTTTTTTGTCTTAGTTATTTAGAAAATGAGTTTAATCAAGTTTAACTCAAGTGAAAAACAAAAGAAAAAATACCTTATGGGGCGCCTGGGTGGCTCAGTGGTTGAGCATTTGCCTTTGGCTCAGGTTATGATCCCAGGGTCCTGGAATCAGGTCCCGCAACAGGCTCTCTGCATGGAGCTTGCTTCTCCCTCTGCCTGTGTCTCTGCCTCTCTCTCTGTGATTCTCATGAATAAATAAAAAATCTTTAAATTTTTTTTAAAGAAAAAATCCCTTAGAAAGAAATCAAGTCACCCTTAACTTCAAGAATCAAATGAAATAAAATTCTCTCCATGATGATAGCATGCTCCCTTCTTTCGGTTCATTTTGTTTCTATTTTTAGGTTTTCAAAAATAACTTACGTTTTACGTGAACTGGAAGGAATTTATTCAGCTACTTAATTCATAATTACGAGGGAGGGACATATAACAGAAAAATGTATAATGTAAGTGAACAAGCTAGACATTTCTAAACTTAAGACAACTTTGTGATTATGTGCATATAAATAATAAAAACAGAAATAAACATGGAAAAGTAATGTAAGGAAAAGTCCCACGGAGGAGATACTTGTTCCATTCCACTTAATATAACCAATAATGTCACTATATTATAATCTCATAACAAATAAAACAAAAATATATTTCCAAAGATTTTAAAAATAATGAACAAGGAATTGTTAATAATTTATAACAAGAAGACATGATTTTCAAGTATTTTGTCATCTGATTAGGTTTTTACTTCACTGTGGAATACTCTTGACTTCACATTCCCTAGAGTTTAAAGTATTTTGTTAGTTTCATTCTCTTAACACAATCAAATGACCCATTTTTTTTTAAGTAATAGATTTTATTTTCAGAACAGTTGTAGATTTAAGGAAAAGTTCAGAAAAGAGAGTTCCACATATGCACTTTCACCCATTATTAACCTTTTCATTAGTATGGTACATTTGTTAGAATCAATGAACCAATACTGATGCCTTATTGTTAACTAAATTCCGGAGCGTATTCTGATTTCCTTAGTTTTTAATATATTTTTCTGTTCCAGGATCCCATCCAAGGTACACATTATGTTTCATTATCATGTCTCCTTAGGGTATGTTCTGACTGTGACCATTTTTTCTTAAAATGTAACAGGCTGTGACTTTCCTTGTTTTTGATGACCTTATTAGTTTAAAGGAGTGTTGGTCAAGTGTATTGAGGATGTTCTTCAACTGGAATTTGTCCAGTGTTTTTCTTGTGATTAGATTGGGCTATGGGTTTTAGGAGGAAGACCACAAAGGTGAAGTGCTCTTTTCATCATTTCAGATAAAGAGAACATCCTATCAACATGATTTTGACTGCTAATAGTAATCTTGATTGATCTCATGGCGGAAATAGTACAGGTCAGGTTTCTCCATGGTAAGGTTACTTTTTTCCCTCGCTCTCCATACTATGCTCTTTGGATGGAGGTCACTTTTGGATAGAAGCCTGCACTTAGGAAGTAGAGAGTAATACTCTACCTTCTTTAAGGTGGAGGGTCTATATAATTTATTTGAAATTCTGCACAGGAGATTTGTCTCTTTTCCCTCATTTATTAATTTATTCAATAATTTCTTCATATCAGTAGGAACTCATAGTTATTTATTTTATAATTTGCATTATAATCCAAATGCCACTTTATTTATTTATTTATTTATTTATTTATTTATTTATTTATTTATTTATTGTTCCAGCTTTGGATATTGGGAACTCTTTCATCTCTTATCTCCATCAATGTATGTTTTTCAAAGGATCCCCATTTTTGACATAAACTCCAATATAATGTTAGCATTTGCCTAATTTTTCAGGGAGTGGACCATTGAGAAGACATAGTGTGGGAAAAAAAATCTCAAATCTTTGCAGCATTAAAAACAAGAAGTGATCAATGTTACAAAAGCCAAACTTGAAAATATGAGGCAATACAAGAACAGAGGACTTGACCAAATATGATCCAAAGTATTATGGATAGAGTAAGAATTTTTCACCATTTAATAATGATGTCAAAAAAATCTCTCTAAATCTTTAAATCATTGTGCTGTCCATATTTAGCAAAATAAGGTGGCATCAACTTTTATCAGATATACACATTAAAAATCCTGAAAACTATTCCTCATTTTAGGATAATACCAAGCAGGAAGCCATCTCTATCACTTTTAGGAAATCACAAGAATTGCAATTTGTTTACTAGCCTCAGATTCAGAAATGCTTTCTCTGGAAATTGGACCACCCAAATTTTGCAAAACTTTATTAAGTAAAATTCTTTGCAGACCTGTAGATGATATTTAAGAAGTAATGGGCCTGATTTTTCCACTGTTTGAAGTGAGTCATGTTGGAAGAAAATACTTAGGTTTTCAGGAAAACAGGTCAAAGATCCAGTGCGGGAGAATCTTAAAGAAAAAAGTATGTGCTGAACAAACCCACAAACATAAGAATCTTCCAGGGTTCTTCTTTAATCAGTACTCTAAATGTGGAAGCATGCTATTACCAGAAAAAAAAAAAAATCGGATCTAAGGGTAATCTTGCAGACCCTTTATGTGCGTATTGAATCACTCCTCCACTGTAAACACCAATCACCATGCCACTTTTTACGAACAGAAATACTATATAAAAGGCCAGATGATATTAAAATTAGGGTATTCCTCAGATTATTCTGATAATTCTGTTCATTCACTACTTTTTAGGATGGATACACTTGGAAGAAACAGTCACAACTGGTCAGTTTTCATTTGTCAGTTGTGTGTGACTTGAGCAATCTTTTTTTTTTTTTTTCTCTCAGTTTCACTTTTTTTTTTTAAAAAAAAAAACTCATTTCCTTAAGTCATTATGAGAACCTGAACACGAAAAATCATGCTAAGAGTTTACATTAAAGAACACCAATACCTACATATAATACATCCAGTCAGAAATGCAACTGATTCAACTGACTGATATCTAATCATAGATTAAAATATTTAGAGATAGGGATGCCTGGGTGGCTCAGCAGTTGAGTGTCTGCCTTCTGCCCAGAGCCTGATCCTGGAGTCCTGGGATCAAGTCCCACATTGGGCTCCCTGTGTGGAGTCTGCTTCTCCCTCTGCCTGTGTCTCTGTCTCTCTCTGTGTGTCTCTCATGAATAAATAAATAAAATCTTAAAAAAATTATTTGAGACAAAAGTTTCCCAAATACTGTGTATATTTTTCTCTTCTATAGCACACTTCAGTGAGTTCAAAGCATTTTTGTTCCATTACATCTTCTTGATAGCTCTGTGGGATAAATATATTACAAACCTTATCATCTACTTTCCAATGGAAGGGAATTGAAGAGAAATGTTGTGAGTCATCCATGATGAATCATTAAGTGAATGAAATACTACCAAATTTCTTAAATTGTACTATAGGATTCTGGTTGTAATTCTTTATGAAAATAATGCAACTAGACAGATATAAAATTAGAACAGAACTAAAGTCTTTCTACTCACTAGCTTAATCACCACATTCCGGTCTCCTATTTTCCAGTAGTAAATAGCACAAGCAGTATTTTGGGACGTTCTAACTTACTATAGTTTTATATGGTATCAAAGTCCGTTTATGTAGCTCACCATGTATTTCTGCTGCTTCTCAAGAAGGCATTGACTTTATTTCAGTTCACGATTTGTGTTTTAATGCCATGGTAAGATGGGCAGAACTTTGGCTCACAATGAGGTAAGGGGAATTTCCTTTGGGCAATATTTCCAAAGGTATGTATTCTGTTGTTACCATTACAATTTTCTTGATAAAAGAAGTGGGAGCCCAAAGTCAGTAAACAAGTAAAAAAAGGAGCTGTTTTGCTTTCTATTTTATCGTGAAGCTGTGAGAATGAAAATAATATCACATAGATCACAGATATAATCTCTAATGAAATAGCAAGAGAATAACAAATGTGTTCTATTGTTTTCCTTGAATCATAAAAACAAAACACAAGAACAGCCTATGGACACATGAAGGTATAGGACTTTTTTTTTCTAAAAAGCTGTGTGAAAGAGAATGTTTACAGCAAAGAAAGATAAAGATAAATGCAGAGATGAGAGAGCATCAGAAGAGCATTCCTCGAGGACAGTTTTATCTAGAATTTGGAAACTAGAGACAGGAGCAGCTAACAAAGCACGCCCCCGGCAAATCCACGGGTATAAGAGGGGGAGTAGGGAAGAGCAGTTTTGGATTCTAAAAGGCCTTTCTGTATGAGTTAATCATCCTTACCGTTCACCTCCTAGCTCCTGTTATTTTCAGCACCAAATGGCACAGATGATAACCCTGTTTATTTATTCATTCACTCATTGATTCATTGATTCATTCATTTGTTCTTGCAACAAAGAATTCATGGAATGTCTATCAATTAGAATCTTTTTTTTTTTCTCCCCCCTTCCATGGGTGGTTCCAGAGAAAGACAGCAAAAGGCCGATTCTTATTTCTGTCAGCAGATGAGCCTGGAAAACTGCACACGTTCTCGAGTGGGTATCTGAAAGGTCTGGGCTCCAGGCACAACCCTGCACATCAAACACGCTGGGAAGGAAGGGGACAGCTGGCGTGCAGGGACTCTCCCTGGACCCCATCGTGCTTAAGTTGGTTCAAATAAAAATCCTTTGAAAATCCTTTCATCAGGCTTCAGGTCTGCTGGAGCTTTTCAGACTCTTCCTTATCACCTTCCCAGGAGAGCAGCTACTCTCTTCTGTGTTTGAGCAATTCCTTCCTTTTTAGCTATAAGAAAAACTCATTTAGACCTCCTAGGATCTTGACAATTTATGCTAAGATATGCGATTTCACTTTTCCCAGGTCCTAACTTGGACTGCAGTCATTCCCCCTTCCACCCTTTGCTCTTAGTCACATCAATCTTATGTCGCAGATTCAGAATTTTTTTAAAAAGTAAATGCTCGATGTCTGTAATAAACCTTCCATCAAGGGCCACTGGGGATAGGATTCTTACACTGAACCCCTCTATCATCCATGTGCATTGTGTTTTTTTTAAATTTTGTATCAATATTATTTTTTTCTGATACTGATTATGTAGAATCAATTAATCTGATTTGTTGGGTGAACTTTAAAACACTCAGCTGAGGGATGACTGGGTGGCTCAGTGTTTGAGCATCTGTCTTTGGCTCAGGTCATGATTTCGGGGCCTGGGATCGAGTCCCACATCTGGCTCCCTGAAGGGAGGCTGCTTCTCCTTCTGCCTGTGTCTGTGTGTGTCTCTCTCTGTGTTTAATGGATAAATAAATAAAATCTTTAAAAAAACATAAAACAAAAAAACAAAACAAAACAAAAAACATAAAACAACAACAACAACAACAAAAACCCACTCCACTGAGCCACTTGATTTATTTATGTGACAAACTGTTAGTGAGAACTTTGCTTTCTTGCCGGACATCCTATTGGAAGCTGGGGTGCGGAGACCAATGAAACAAAATCTCTACTTTCCAGGAGTTTGGAGTTTAGTGGAAAAGCCAAGCGAGTACAGATGATGCACTGGGATAGTTCTTTGTGAACAGGACTAATCTGAATGTCCATTCTATATGTTCCAATAGTTTAATTAAGAAATTTTTATATGATCCATCCACTGTACTTTTCCTTTCTTAGTACATATTTTTGCAGAGTTAGGCAAGCACATGTTTAAGTAACCATCATTCACCATTGAAATGATTTGGAAGAGTTCCTCCTCGCTCCCTCCCCCATTCCCTTATTCTTTTTTGTGGTAATTCTGCTCTCTTACGCCCACTGTCCCTGGCAACAAATATGAATTCTGCTCTCATAGTTTTACCTTGTTAGGAAGTCCTATAATATGAAATAACAGAGTGTGTGGCCTTAGCAAAATGCATGTGCTATTCATCCAAATTGTCGACGATATCAAGATTGATTCTTTTTTATTATTGAATAAATAATATTCGATTATGCAGACATATACCATAGTTTATTTATTGCCTGTCAAGACACATTTGGGTGGTTTTAAGTTTTGAGCTATTATACATAAAACTGCTGCAAAAAAAAAGGCTTTGCTGTGGGCATAGAATTTCAATGTATGTGGTGAACACCCAGGAATGGGATTGCAGGGTTATATGGTACTTTTGTTTAACTTTGTAAAAAATTGCCAAACTGTCTTCTAAAGCATTGCTATCAACTTATATGCCGGTTCCAGTTGCTCTGCATCCTGGTGAGCACTCCATTCTCCTAGGCCTGTAGTAGTATCTTTTTGTGACTTTAATGTTTGTGCCACCCTAATAACTACTGTACTTATTATTTTATTCATATATAATCTTTAGGTAAGTATGCAAATCTCTTGCCCATTTATTTATGGTATTTTCTTATTGTTAAGTTTTGAGAATTTTAAATAATATATATTAGGTATATATATATAATATGTTAGGTGAATATATAAAAAATATATATTATATGTATAAAATGCATACACATAGTTATTTTCTGAGAATGTTTATCCCAAATAGATGTTGAATTTTGTAAAATACTATTCCTGAATAGAAAATTGCATGTTTTTTTTCTTACTTAGTCTGCTATGTGTAAATTAAATCAATTCATTTTAGAATGTTGAACAAACTGAATTCTTAAGATACTCCTCATTTGGATATGATGTATTATCCTTTTTATATGTTATTGAAACTTTATAAAGTTTTATATTTATTTGTGTGTGTGTGAGAGAGAGAGAGAGAGAGAGAGAGAGAAAGAAGGAGAGAAGTGGGAGAATGTGCAAAGGGAAAGGGATGGAATCCTCAAACAGAGTCCATGATGAGCACAGAGCCTGAGACTGACATGGGGCTTGACCCAGGACCCTGAGATCATGACCTGAGCCGAAATCAAGAGTTGGACAGTTAACTTACTGAGCCACCCAGGAGCCCCATATGATTGAATTTTAATAGTA
This sequence comes from Vulpes vulpes, assembly GCF_048418805.1. Taxonomy (NCBI): domain Eukaryota; kingdom Metazoa; phylum Chordata; class Mammalia; order Carnivora; family Canidae; genus Vulpes; species Vulpes vulpes. Next base: position 16,187,516 of record NC_132783.1, read on the forward strand.
CTTAAAAAAAAAAAAAAGTTGCTTTTTAGTTTATGAGGAATGTTGGCCTACAATTTTTTTCTTATGTCTTTGCTTGGTTTTGACATCAGTCATACTCACTCATAAAATGATTCAAAAAATATTTCTTCTTTATTCTGGAACAATTTGTAGAATCTGTACAAACACTAAATAATCAAATATTTGGTAGACTTTGTTAGCACAGCTTATTGTGTGTAGAGTCTTCTTTGTCTGAAGTTTTTCAAGTACAAATTCAGCAATTTGTTTTATAGATCTGCGATTATTGAGGTTACCTATATCTATCTTCCTCAGTTGGACAGTTTATGTCCTTAGAGGAATTTTTCCACCTCATTTGAGTTGTCTGTTTTATGATATTATGTGTGTAATAGCTTGCACTACTTCCCCCAAATATCTATGCTAGATATTTGAAGTCTATGTTGGTCCATTCAGACTGCTATTACAAAATGCCACAAGCTAGGTAGATTATGAACAATAGAGATGTATTGCTTATAGTTCTGGAGACTAGAAGTCAGTGGCAGCCTGGCCAGGTGAGGACCTTCTTCTGGGTTGTAGACTTTTACAATGTACTCTCACAGTGGGAGGGGCCAGGGAGTTCCATGGGGTTTTTTTCTTTTTTTTTTTTTCTTTAAAGATTTTATTTATTTATTCATGAGAGACAGAAAGAGAGAGAGAGAAAGAGAGACAGAGAGAGTTGGAGACACAGGCAGAGGGAGAAGCAGGCTCCATGCAGGGAGCTCAACGTGGGACTCGATCCCAGGACTCCAGGATCACGCTCTGGGCCAAAGGCAGGTGCCAAACCACTGAGCCACCCAGGGATCCCCTCCATGGGATTTCTTATAAAAGTACTCCACCCTTATGATTTTGGCACCGTCCAGTAACCCCACCTACTAATGCCATCATCTTTGGAGGTTAGGATTTCAATGTATGAATGTGAGGGTACGGTAGGAGGATTGTGCACAAACATTGGAACCAGAGCAAGTCCTAATCTCCATATCTCAGAATGTAATCTTATTTGGAAATAGATTATTAGCAGAGGCAGTTAAGATGAGGTCATTCTGGAGTAGGTTAGGTCCCTAATTCAGTATACCTGGTGTTATTACAAAAAGAGGAAATTTGCATAGACATGCACACAGGTAGATGACCATGTAAAGTTACACTGTTGAGTTATGTTGTCACAAGCCAAGAAACTATGAAACTAGAAGCGAGCCCTGAGACAGATCCTTTCTAGTACCTTAAGAAGGAACATGATCCTTGCTGATACCTTGAACTTGAACTTCTAGTCTCTAGAACTGTGAAACAATAAACTTCTGTTGTTTAAGACACTCAGTTTGTGGTACTTTGTTATGGCAGCTTTAGCCGACTAATATGGCACTGTTCATGTCCTAATGTTTGTAGAATATCTAGTGATGTCACCTCTTATTTCTGAAAGTTGTAATTTATGTCTTCTCCCTTTTCTGTTCTTTGTCAGACTCAAGGTTTATCAAAATTATTGATTTCTATAAAGAAGTATTGATTTAAATGATTTTCTATATTGTTATTTTTGTTTTTATTATATCTCTTCTGATTTCATGTGGTTTAATTTGCTCTTTTTTATAACTTCTTAAAATGCAAGTGTTGGTTATTAATTTTTTTATATATAAGCAATCAATTCTATAAATCTCCCCTTAAGCACTACTTTATCTACAGTTTGTCCTATAAACTTTGATATACTGAGTTTTCATTTTATTCAGTTAGAAATATTTTCTGATTTCCTGTGTCCTATGTGGCTTTCTCTTTGACCCATTAGTTATATAAGGATGTGTTATTTAATTTCCAAATATTTGGGGATTTTCCAATTATCTGATTCCTCATTTAATTCAGTTTTGTTCCAAATTATACTTTCAATTATTTTAAATTTGTTTTTTTTTTTTTTGCTTGTTCGTTTTATGGCTCAGAATATGATTTCTCTTTGTGAGTGCTAATTTACATCTATAGTTTAAATGAGGGACTCACAATGTTTACTTATTCCTAGATACCTCCCATGTAACTTTACATGGGCTAGAAAAAAGGGAAGTTTTTTCTTTTGTGCTCTTTATATTGTAAGACTTCTTATGGCTTCTTAAGGACTAGGTATTTGACATCAAAATATTTTTTTCTGATTCTGACTTTTTCTGATTTCTGACTCAACATATGAAAAGATGTTGAACATCATTAATTATCAAGGAAATGCAAATCAAAACCACAATGAGATATCACCTTACACCTGTCAGAATGTCTGGAGTCAAAAAGATAAGACCTAATAACTATTGGCAAGGATGTGGAGAAAAAGACACCCTAGTACACTATTGCTGGGAATGCAAATTGATGCCACTGTGAAAACCAGTATGGAGGTTCCTCAAAAAGCTAAAAATAAAATTACCACATGATCTGATAATTCCACTACTGATATTTACTCCCCAAACTCAAAAACGTTAATTAAAAAGGATCCATGCATACTTATGTTTGCTGAAGCATTATTTACAATAGCCAAGAAGATATGGAAGCAACTCAATGTCCATCATTAGATCAATAGATAAAGAGGATGTGGTATAAGCACACACACATACACACACAGGAGTATTATTTATCTATAAAAGAGAATGAGATCTTGCTAATTGCAAAAACATGGAAGGACCTAGAAGGTATAATACTAAGTGAAATAAGTCAGATGAAGACAAGTACTATATGATTTCACTCATGTGGAATTTAACAAACAAAACAAAACAAAGAAAAAAGAGACAAAAAATAATAATCTCTTAAATACAGAGAACAAACTGGTGGTTGCCAGAGGGAAGGTGGGTGGGGAAAATGGGTGAAATAGATAAAGGAGATTAAGAGTACCCTGACTGTGATTAGCACTGAGTAACATATAGAATTGTTAAATCATTGTACTGTACTGTATGTTAAGCTAACATAACACCGCTTATTAATTTCACTTCAAATTAAAGAAAAGAAACTTGATCTGCAAAAAAATAGTTATCTCTTTTCTGATTTGATGTAACATCACTTCTTTGATATGATAGATGATGTCTGGATTTGCGTGGAAAGCACGGACTTACACCAAGGGGGAAAATGCCATGGGTGATATATCAAAATATGATCCTGCCAACTCTTCACACCCTACACTAAAGTGTAAGTTCTTTTATGGTAGGGATTATGTCTCATTTTTCTTAATAAACCCAAGGAAGACAGTCAGTTACATAGTAGAGACTTAGTAAATATTTCTTGAATAAATTAAGACACAGAAATAGGAAAGTTTAGTTGACAGGTCTAGGAATGAAGGATTTATAGGGGACATACCAAAAACCATATTTTCCAGACAGACAAAGAGGAAAAGATAATGTTCAGCCAAATGCAATTGACACCTTTACAATTTCATTTTCTAAAGGCCAATAAATTATTTACGATACTAGGAACAGAGATTGTTATGGTGTTTTCATATAATTAATGTAAGTTCAGAATCTATAAAACCAACAGCATGCACTTAGCAACACATATATTAACAGGTTCCAAGGATAAAACAAATAAGTGAATGTTAACATGCTGCAATTGTTTCTCTTTCTTAAACCTGAAATGCATATGCTCCTAAATCAGGATAGAACCACACCCCGAACTGTGATTGGTACCACATTCGGTCCACAGCTTGAATGTTATAAAATTTGTACAACAAATTTGATGAATATGGATGAAAGATCTTGGAGGCCAAGAAACATAAAGTGTTTTAGAAAGCAAATCAATTTAGGTCAGAGTATTGTTTTGTTATATGGCATATAACAAGGAGAAACATTTCTTCATTTCACATGGGATATAATATCCTGCAATTTTATCCTCATTTCTAAAGCCTCAGCAAACTGTAATTCACAGGCTGGCATGACTTCAGTGGGTGCCGACTTACAGAAGAAGAGGGTTTTTTTTTTTTTAAGTTTTATTTATATTTTCTGCACCACACTGTGAAGTGCCCCTGATGCTTTGTTTCTCAGAGGCAGGATTAGAGCACAGATGGGAGAAGAAAGGCATGAAATTCTATACTTTGAAACATTCAGTCAAGATTTATACTGTATCTCTTCTTACCTGGCGCCTCTATAATACCCTCTATTGGAGAGTTTCAAAGCCCATGAAGCTTCACAGTTGTATAAATAGGTAAAATTTTAAAACTTTCATCTGTGAGAAGATTAATCAAACTGCAGTGGAGGTGAAATTACAAGGAACAAGTGGGAAGAGGGCACCCTTGTTATTTGTTTGTTTTGTCAATAAGATCTAATGTCAAATAGATCTGGCCCAGTTTAGGAGGCCTGGAAAGCCTTAGTTCTCTCTGTTTACTTCTTCTCGGCTCTGGTCCAGTTAGGCCATTGACAATTAAGGAAAAATACTACTTTCTCTCTCATGTGTCTTACATATGCATCCATAGTACAAAATAATCTGTACCACAACCACATCAAATGCTTTTATTTTTGGTTGGCCTTTTTATACTTAGCATTTTGGTAAATTATAATCTGCCTCTTGCATAAACATGTTCTAAAAATATAAGCCAGCAGCTATTCCCCCAAGAAATAATTTTTGCCAAACAGGTTAGATTTTCCTTCAAACTGCAATCAATGGTAGAACATGGATATTTTTTTTCCAAATATAAAAATAAAATTCTTTGAAAAGAAAGGGTTCTGTTATAGTGGGAGAAAAAAAAAGGATCTGTGGGGAAAGGAACAGGTTATATCATAAACCATGTGAAATTTTAAGTTCTTCTTTTTGCATATTTTATATGACCAGATTAAATTCATTTTGGATTACTCATATGCAAAAGAAAATGATCGGTTAACATATCTTAGTCAGCTTTGGTTAGGAAAACAGAAGCTATTCTGCATAAGCCAGAAAGAAGTTTAATTCAGAATTAAGGGCTTAAGCTATTGTTGGAGAAGCTGAAATAAGGGATGTCTGGAAAGCACAACTGAAGGTCAGAGGTTGACAGTGAATATTTTAAAGCCATGGTTCTCCATTGAGGGCAATTATGTCCCCCCCACCCCCAACAAGGGAACATTCGGCAATGCCTGGAAACATTTTTAATTGTCCTGACTGGTGGCAGAGGGCTGCTTCAGGGTTCTAACGGGTAGAGGTCAGGTGTTTTACCCATGCTGCCTTGGGTGAGGTTTGGTGATGCAGATCAAGAGAGAGAAACAAGAAAGAGTTCTAAAATTTTGTTATACTCACAGTTCCGGAGGAAGAACTCAGCAAGCTGTGCAGAGCCACTGAGGGGAAATTCTGGGTTCAGTCCTGAGGCTAATGGAGAAGGCACAACTGTGTGCCGTGCCTTTGCTGTGGTTTCTGGAAGAAGGAAAACATATGAGGAGGTAAATTGGTGATGGGGTTCAGAAAACACTACCCCAAAATGTGGCACATTGGCATATTGACTATCTTAAGCTGAAGGAATTTGAGAAAATGACAGAAGTAAGGTCTCTCTGCCTCCCCCCTGCCCCACCTTCTTGCCTGAAACAGGCCATGTAGGACTGTTTCTCTCAGGACCCAAAGGAAGGAAGACATTCACCAGAATTGGGGAGTTTTGGAGCCAAGAAATCAGTACAAACCAACTCTTCCTAGTTACTACTTCATGATTTACTACTCCCAGTCCCAACCCCTTTGTCTTGTCAATTCTTTACAAACGTATCATTTCAAAAAACAAAACAAAACAAAACAAAAAAAATGTATCATTTCTTTGTGTAAAAGATATAGAAACTTCTTTCTCTGGTTGCTCTTATGACCCAAGATAGGATATAAAATAAATACAAGTATCTGGTAACTATAGAGAAAGAGATGGTCTCAGGGTAAGGATGAAATCTACCAATCTTGTAGAAAAAAATGCATATTTTTAAGCGATGCATACAAGAGTTAGAATATTAAGGAGTGCTTATTATTTATTTATTTGTTTGTTTATTTTTGTGGTTTCAAGTTTTTATTTAAGTTCCAGTTACTTAATATATAGTGTAATATCAGTTTCAGGTGTAGAACTTAGTGATTCATCACTTACACACGGCATCCAGTGCTCGTCGCAAGTGCCCTCCTTTAATTCCCATCACTGAGTTACCCCATCTCTCCCCAAACCCTCAGTTTGTCCTCTTATAGTTAAGAGTCTATTTCCTGGTTTTCATCTCTCTCTTTTCCCCCTTTTTTCATCTGTTAAATTTCTTAAATTCCACATACGAGTGAAATCATATGGTATTATATTTCCATACTTGATAGAAACATGTGTAGAATATTAATTTGGGAGAAAACATATAAAGCAATAGTTCTACTAGTGAGATTTGGAGTTAAATATTCTAATTTCAGTTCCATTGTTAGTAACTGATGAGCCTTAAGCAAGTGATGGTCTCACAAAAACAGTTTCCTTATTTATGTAATGTAGTAAGTTCTGGTAATTTCCTTGGATTGTTGTTGACATTAAGTGAAATATAGTATGGAAAGCATCCAAGTGATGTCTGGTGCAAAGTTGATGGTCAATAAATCTATTTATATCCCCTCACCCCTGCCGACTTTGTCCTTCAATAACTACAACAATGAAACCCAATCTAATTCCTCTTGTAAGAGAGAAAGTTAAGTAAGTAGACAAAAGGAAGTGGAGCATAATAAGATTTAATGACATGGATGCTGAGGTTTAATAGAAGTGGGGTTTTGTCTCATCTGAAATGGGAATAATACTGATATTTACTTTATATGAAGATTATGAAGATTACATGAGATCATGGAAGTTACTTAACACATAGTTTATTTTTTTTATTTTTTAAACACGTAGTTTATAATATAGTATGTGCTTGATAAATCTTAGCCGATAAAGGATCATTATAGAATAATAACAACATTAATATTTGAATTTCCCTAAAAAGAATGTAGTAAAAAATTCTCTGAAAAGGAAGGATCCATTTGACAAGCTGACTAGATGGTTGATAATTTATTTTAGATATAGAATTGCTTTCCATATTATAAAATAGAAATAGGAGGTTTTATAGTTTCTCAAAAATTACCCTTAATCAGAAAATTATGTTTTTTTTTCTCTCCCTCCATCCCATTCATTGCCTGTCCATAGTTGTCAAACCTACGTAAGGCAAGAAGTGCTGGAGTTCCTTATCCTCAGCCTCAGAACTGACCTCTCAGGCTGGCTTGGTGGCCTCTTTGGGTAGTAGAGCTAGGGGTGCTTCATAATAATATAAGGAGTCAATCTGCCTATAAATCTCTCCAGGTTCAAATATTTCTGCTGGAGACAGAGTCTCATTAGTGTTCTCAAATTTGGACTTTCAACCCACACTGGTTATTTAACATAAGTTTGGTCTCCTCATGGAAAAATTGAAGAGCAGACTTGCTGTGCATTTACATGAGACCCAAACATAATTACATTATTCGGGTTTGCTTCATTTGGAGCATCAATTCCTCTTGCTAAGTTTTCAGGTAAGTCAGCCTCGCTCCCCAGGACTCTTGTGGGCTGTGTAGCTTTGTTCCACGCCTCCTTCTGTGCACCCCAGCTGGTTGACAGCCTCTCTTAAATTTCCTCAGGGTTCTCTTTTTCACCAGGACTTTGCTACTCCAAGAATAAATCACGATTACACATTTCCTTTCCCTCCAGCTGTCTTTTGGTACTCCCGTCTCGTTCTCGAGTTTTCCTGCTTTCAAAACCATTCCTTTAGTCCTTGCAACCTTGCTCTCTGACACAGCATTCATGTCTCCTCTGTAATTTCTGTTCTCCATGGTCTGTACCAATGTGCTTTTCAGTGAGCAACTACTCATTAAACACCTACCACTTGTCAGGCACACATGTCTGAAGAGACAACTTTGCCATTCTGTGGCTTTTTCTTTTTTTTTTCACCAGTTCTAATAAGTGCACATCTGGCTTCTCTCTCCGTCCTGCAGTTTCTTCCTGACTGTCTATGGGGTGGGAGAAGTGATTTATTTTCTGAAGCAAATTCTGTTGTTTTGGAGATAAAGACACACTCAGTTCCCAAACACAATGCCTTTCACACAACCATCTCTGCAGGGCACTGAAAAGTTATCGCAGTTGAGGCCTCCTGGTTTCAGGTTTGCAGGTGCATTTCGAAAATGGTTAGAAAAAAACTCAATTATCATCTTACTCTTTTTTTTTTTTTTTTTTTTTTAAACACATGAAGCCATTCTTGGCTAAAACGTTTTGGGACATTTGCATTGTTTCAGGAAAAGGTCAAAACTCCATAGATTGCAAACTCCTTTTTTTTTTGTTGTTGTTGTTGTTGCTGTTGTTTCAAGTTTTTATTTAAAATCTAGTTAGATAACATACAGTGCAATGTTGGTTTTGGGGGTACAATTTAGTGATTCATCACTAACATACAACACCCAGAGCTCATCACAAGTGCCTTCCTTAATGCGCATCACCCATTTAACCCACACCCTCAGTTTGTTCTCTATAGTTAAGAGTCTCTTACCCTTTGCCTCCCTCTCTCCCTTTTTTTTCCTCTTCCTTCCCCTCTGTTCATCTGTTTTGTTTCTTAAGTTCCACCTTTGAGTGAAATCATATGGTATTTGTCTTTCTCTGACTGACTTATTTTGCTCAGCATAATAGACTCTATGCAAGCTCCTTCTTGATCTGCTCTCTGATAACTTTCCAGCCTTATCTATCAAGTTCTCCCCTTTGCCTTTAATATTCAAATACCGAGTTACTCTAAAGATATGTCTCTTCTTGCTCATCTTGTGCTTTGTACCTGCTGCTCTGTATATACTTGTCACACGGGGATCCCTGGGTGGTGCAGCGGTTTGGCGCCTGCCTTTGGCCCAGGGCGCGGTCCTGGAGACCCGGGATCGAGTCCCACGTCGGGCTCCCGGTGCATGGAGCCTGCTTCTCCCTCCGCCTGTGTCTCTGCCTCTCTCTCTCTCTCTGTGACTATCATAAAAAAAATATATATATATATATATATATATATATATATATATATATATATATATACTTGTCACACTTTCTCACTCTCCTGACTTTGCCAGTGTTAATTCTCCTTTCATCTCTCCATGCGTATCCCTTTCTGGGAGCAGCCTCCCCGACTTCCCAGTCTCCTGAAACATCTGTTCAATGAAGGACTTTACATTTTAACACTGGTCACAACTAATACACATTTTATTGCTTCCATACAAATATCCCAAGGATCATTCCAAATAACCTCCCTAATTTCCGAAACTGAAACCAAGTAGCAAACTCCCCTCTACACTTCTCTGTTTGAAGGATGCTACGGACGTTTTGTTTTCTCCAACTGCTTCCCCATATTATCTTGCAAGTTGAGCCAATATTTAAACTATTTAGAGGAGTTCAAATTACAGTGTTTCACCCTGACTTGTAAGCTTCTCAGCGGCAAGGCATAACATTACTTGTTAATAATGTAGTAACCAGGATAAAACATTTTTTAAATTGCTTTTGAAAGGAGACCAGTGCTCATTTATTTTTGCCTTGTTAATAGAGTACCTGACACCGAGGTAACTGGGGCATCTAATTGCTGATATTAACTATGGAACTGACATTCACATTTAACACAGGATTGCATAGAAAATATAGACAAAATTTATTTCTTAGAAATTAATGAAGAATGAGCAATGGTGGCTAACTGAATTAGCGTAATTATCATCAAGCACACCCTATTTAGTCAGCTCTGATGTATAAGGTCAATTAAGGTATACCCATAGATGGTTGCCTGTAGAACCTCTTCTGACATGTTAAATGTCCTCATAAGGCAGGGCTTAAATTTCCGCTATTATTTTTCTAGTTGCTGTTTTCATTTTTAATTAAAGGGAGAGAAAGCTGTGCAGAACTTCCCTTTATGTACATCTTGAGAGTCATCAGTAAGTATAAATACGTGGCTCATAGAAAGCAAGGAAAATCTGGATAAGTCAGACGTTTAAATTGGGCTAGATTTTTCATATTAAGAAACATCATTACTTGTCACAACTTTTTGTTGCTGTCATTGTTCCTTTTGCTGTACAAATAAGGAATGGTATTCTTTACTCTAGTTAAAATCTCCTTCTCTGTTTTTTTTTTTAGGTGGATTTGAGAGCACCCAAAGTCTAACAGGGAGCCAGTGTGAGTAATACTAATCGCACTTCATGCATTTAATGCTTGACAGTATACAAAGCCCTTTTTTCATGGACTGCTTTTAAAAAGTTACCTACTTTATCCCTGTGAAGGGTATTAGGCAGCTATTTTTGCCCAGAAACTGTAAACTTCTTGACAGAGGATTTGTCATGATCTCTGCATTTTTAGCACCTGGCATATTTTCTGGAGAATTACTGGTGTTCAATACTTTAAAAAAAATGATGAGGGGGACTTGGGTTGCTCAGTTGGTTGAGTATCTAACTCTTGGTTTCAGCTCAGGTCATGATCTCAGGGTCATGAGACCAAGCCTTGCATTGGACTCCTACTCAGTGGGGATCCTGCTTGAGATTCTCTCTCTCTCCTTCTCCCCCCTCTCTCACATACATAAATAAATCTTTAAACAATGAATAAATGAGTAAATAGCAGGTAAAAAAGTTAAATGATTTTTGAAAATTTACAATTTGAGTAAATGGCAGAGAGAGATATCAGACCCAGATTTCCTGACTTCTAAACTATTTTGAATCTGAGAAAATATAATAAACTGCTTGGATCTGAGGAGGTGGAATCCTTTCTATATCCTCAAGTGGCTGTATGTGCAGTAGGATACACATCCTGTTAGGAAGGGAAGACTGGTGTAAGATAAGATTATGGAATTGAAAGATATACAAGTCAGGACGCAGAAAAGTCAATATGGATTGTGTATGAGAGTGGGAAGGTAGACAGGCTAGTGGAGTTGTGAGAGCTGCTCTGATGCACAGTTTGGGAGCTTTCAGTGAGATAAAAACCTTCATATCATGCTAGAATTAATTGTTCCAGTTTTTGTTTTTTATTGTGAGTAAAATATACATAACACAAGACTGATCTTTTTTAAGCATCAGATTTGTCAAAAAATTAAAAACAGGGTTGTCATATGATCCAGCAATCCCACTGTTGGATATATGCCCAAAAGAAATGAAAGCAGGGATGGACTAAGACAGATCCTAGCACACTCATGTTCTTTTTTTTTTTTTTTTTTCAGATTTTATTTATTTATTCATGAGAGACAGAGAGAAAGGAGAGAGAGAGAGAGAGAGAGGCAGAGACACAGGCAGAGGGAGAAGCAGGCTCCATGCAGGGAGCCTGATGCTGGACTCGATCCCGGACTTCAGGATCATGCCCTGGGCCGAAGGCAGGCACTAAACCACTGAGCCACCCAGGGATCCCACACACTCATGTTCATAGCAGCATTGTTCACAGCGGCCAAAAAGCGGAAGCAACCCAAGTGTCATCCATGGATGAATGGATAAATAAAATGTGGTATATACATACAATGGAATACTACTCAGCCTTAGGAAGGGAAGAAATTCTGACACATGCTACAACATGGACGAAAGTTGAGACAATATGCTAAGTTAAATAAGCCATTTAGAAAAGGACAAATATTGCATGAAACAATTTTAAAACAGCCAAAATTGACACCATAAGCATTCTGCAAGTATTCTTGCAGATGGCCTTAATCCCTTTACTTAGGATTTTATTTTTTACCAAACATGAAATTCAGGAAATTCATCTTACTTCGAGTCTCTCTATTCTAGTGTAATAGTATCACTAAAAGTATTTATTGTGAGGACACCTTGGTGGCTCAATCTGCCCTCAGCTCAGGTCATGATCCTGGGGTCCTGGGATTAAGTACTGTGTCTGGCTCCCTGCAGGGAGCCTGCCTCTCCCTCTGCCTATGTCTCTCCACCTCTCTCTGTGTGTCTCTCATGAATAAATAAATAAAAATCTTTTTAAAAAAAATATTGTGTTATCATGGCTTTTGCAAGCAAAAATGACACGAAATGTGTATCTAAAAGATAGACTGTAAAATCAAATTTTTGCAAAAAATATATGCCCATTTTGAGGGTAATATGCAGTAGATTTGGATAACACAACTGTAAGGGAACTGAAATAAACATTCCTGCTTTCCAGTTTTGTTTTTTTGTTTCAGTTTAAATTATATCCTTTTTTTAAAAAGTAGGCTGCACATCTAACATGGAGGCCTCCATGGGGCCTGAATCCACCACCCTGAGGTCAAGAGCTGAGCTGACATCAGGACTTGGACACCTAACCAACTGAGCTATCAGGTGCCCCTAAATGGTATCGTATGAACTGTGTTTCCTAATTCCTTATTTATTAGGGTAAAGAAAGTTAAGGAAAAAGGGAAAGACTAAATTGTCATACATTTAAAAAATTATAAAATTTTTTGAGATAAGTTATAAGAACAATATAATTGGAGAAAACATTTTAAAATGGTAATTATAATTACTTTTAATTTATAATATGTTAAAAACCAAAATAGCCTGTAATCCCAAGACAGTTAATTCTGTTAAAAAATAGTAGAAGTCATATAAATTATTGTAAGAATATGAGCAATACAGAAACTAAAAGAGATAAAATATCTATATTTCTTTAATTTTACTTCCATATGCTAGGAGTAATTAATGTTAATTTTTTTGTTATTCTTCTTGAAGGCAAATACTATGTATTTCCACATACATTCTTTGTTTTTATAACATTATTATAACGTGGCTCTTGGTCCAAATCAACACTTGTAGATCTATTTTATTATTATTTTTTTACCTGCACAATATCTCTAGGTTTGATTGTGTATAACTGTTCAGCCCATGTCCATGATTTCTGTCATTATCAGCTTTCTTACCATTATCAGCTTCTTCAAATCTGTTACCCACACCACAACTGAAGGGATCTTTTTGAAATTAAGAGCAATTTAAAATTTAAAAAAATTAGATTACTATGTAAAATTTTGCAATGACTCTTTATGAATCCACATTATACCTGACACAGAAAACATTATGCTAGATTTTTGATGAATGAGAGGAAGGAAAGCCTTACACTGAAGGAAGGAAAAAGGAAGGAAGGAAGATAGAAATGGGAGAAAGAAAAATTTTAACCAGTTGCTCCCCCCTTTTTTGGTTATTTAAAAAATCTTGAAATGAGTATACTTATTACATGCATTTAAGCATAACTGTGCAAAGATTTCTTTCTAAGAATATATATCTTTGCAAGATGCATGGTCAAAGGAATCTGTACTAGTTTGAGTTTGCCTACACAAGAGTCTGCCCAAATACATGACACCAACGTTGATCACCCCCCCCCCCGCCCCGGTCCCCGGTAGTGTACGACTGTTGTCCTATATCCTGACCAATACTATGTTTCAAAAGGTTCAAAAATTTTTTGCTAATATAGAAGGTTACCTTATTTCTTAACAGAATAAGATTGAGCATCTTTTCATATGCTTACTGAGTACCTATTTTTTTTTTCAAAATGTCCTCTTCTATTCATTGCTGCACAAATGGCTGATGTTTTCTTATGTTCTCAATTATGCATATTTTCTCCATAGTACCCATATGCTTTCGATTTGTAAAAAATATATCTGGCAATTAAGTAGTGCACTTTATTTGTCGATGTGGTTGAAAATATGCATGCAACTCTAAACTACTTCAATCATTTGGTTAGTGTGTGGCATTATTGAAATAAATATAGATTTGAAAACAGTATGAGGTAATTTGTTTCACCTGGAAACACTAGCTAGAGAATATACAACCACTTCCAGCCATTTTGCCTACAGGTGAGTAGGTGTCCCTATGGTGGATGATGGATGAAACCTGTAACCAATACAGGCAGAACAAGATTCAGCACGTGATGGTGACTCAGTCACACTGGCCTCATATATAAGCAAATTACTGTTTTTATTCTTGTAAGTTTTAGCAATATGATGAATAATGCTCTATAAAATTCATATTGTTTCATTGTATTTTACCTATATATGTTTTCCTAAGATAAATTCATTTTTGATATATGAAAAATGCTGCTTTTAATTATCAATAAAAGAGGCAATATAAAATCGTTCATTGTTAATATTTATTTTTCATATTTATAGAGTTTATATTTCTGTACATTAGAAGTAAATATTACAATGCAAAATAGCTCTTTGTGTGATTTTTTTTTCTGGTGTTTATTGGAACTGGAGATAATAATATTGATTATGTGGAATTGTACAAATGTATTTTAATGAAAAAGAGACAATGCCTAAGTATTTGAAAGAGCTACGCCAGCTTCCAACCCAAAAAAGATTATGATGTGAATTAGTAACTCATAATGAAAAAAAATTGCTTACATGAATGATATATATGAACGCTGAAATTTAATGAAGTCTCACATTCAGGGCTGTGAGTAGAAAAAAAAAAGCTGTTTGATAGGAACCAATTACATACTTTGGTTGACTTTTCTTATTTATGGTAATTTTGTAGATTTAGTCTTCAATAATCTATTCTTAAAATACAAATAGAAATAGAAATATGTTCATTTTCTGTCACTGAAACCAGAATATTTGTGCAAAATCAATATGTCATTATAAAAAGTTAATTTTTAGTTTTTGTATGTAAAGAGGATCACTTGTAATACTGATGTTTGTATGTTAAGAGCAAGAATATTGATTTTTAATTTTTTTTTGTCTTAGAACATAAATTGAAGGGACTAATTTGGTCTTTAATATGGAATACCAGTTAAAAGGACATTCCTTTTGGTAATTGAAATTACTAGAAAGTTTAATTTGACTTATTGTCTTTAATTATGATTCATTTTAATTTCATTAGACTTAAATTACTCTAGATTTACACTTGTTAAGGATGTTCCACTGTGACTACTGAGTAGTTTTCAGCACTCACACAATCTCAGCTTCAGAAATGAATAATTTGGGATCCCTGGGTGGCTCAGTGGTTGAGCATCTGCCTTTGGCCCAGGGTGTTGGTCCTGGAGTCCCAGGATCAAGTCCCAGGATCGAGTCCCAGGATCGAGTCCCATGTCGGGCTCCCTGGATGGAGCCTGCTTCTCCCTCTGCCTGTGTCTCTGCCTCTCTTTCTGTGTCTCTCATGAATAAATAAATCTTTAAAAAAAGGAACAAATTTTTGGAGAAATTTGTATCCATAAAAATGCTTAAACATACATAAAAGTGTATTTTTATTCATGCGAAAAGCAACATATTTTCAAATTGGGCCAGAAAATGTAAAACATTCCCTTAAAGAAAACCATTTTTAAGGTTTACATTCAATAGCAATTAGAGCCAAGCATCTATACGTAACAAAAAAACAAAAGCGAAAATGTTGAGTGTTGTAGAACCTCTTATGTTGGCTGCTACCCAAAAAAAAAAAAAAAAAAAAAAAAAAAACTTCCTTCTTACTAAGATTCATGTATACTTCTTAAGAGGAAATCATAATTTTAGTATTTCCCTGCTGTAAAATTCAGAAAAAAATAAATAAAGAGGAGTTTAGGGTATTTTGGAGATAGAATATGATAACCTGTAAAAGATGTTGTTCAGTGTAATCTGATTTTTGTCACATTGGGAAAGTGACTGCTAGCTCCACATGAACTACAGAAGAACAGCTGTAAGCGTCTGCAGGATATTTGCACCACTTTAATCTTTTGGCTCATCTTCAAAGAGGTTTCCAAGCAGAGTTCAAAATCTAAGCTCTGAAATACTCCCTGTAACCCAGATTAGAGGTTGAATCTGCATACTAAATCCCAGGTAGGAGGTAATCACAGAGTCGGAAGTCACTTAAGGATCAAATGGCAGCTGTTGCTTTAAGTAGCTATCCAAGACTGCCTACAGAGAAGAATGAAAATATGCCTTCCCATTCGGCTTTATTCTGCAGATTGTAGATATTTTGTCTTCATTGTTACTGCAGCTTTCTCTCTTACGGGTGATTGTCCTGGTATAGTTTTATCCTTGAGCCAAATATTTACTGAGTTACAGTAAATATCAGTTAGAATCCCTGAAAATTCAAGTAATACACAAATCAAACGAGCTTAAACAGTAAAGACCCTTCTTAACTCATGCAACTAGAATTCCAGAAGCAGGCCTGGTTTCAGGATCAGTTCATTCTTGAATTCAAAGATAACAATTCGGGATTCTGTGCTGGCCTTTGGATTTGCTTACCAGCAATGTTGGCTTTATCCTAAGGCTGAATGAACGGATGGCTGTTGTGGCCAAGGGCCGTAGTGTCTGGGCTGCATTCTTTGTGTACAGTGAGAGTGAGTGCTTAGCTTCCCACTGTTAACTTTGAGGAGAAAACTTTCCAGAGATCCAAAGGAAACTTTTCCTCATATCTCCTTAGTCTGAATTGGAACACATTTTCAGACGTAAGTTAATCAAAGACAGGTGTGTGGGGGGGATATGTTTATCCTCAGATCAGTCAAGTTTATCTCTTGAGCTGATAGTAATTATTCAAACACCATATCAATTACTCAGTGGGGTGATGCGCACATGAATACAGAGGGGGCTGTCTCAACATGCACTACTGCCTGGCCTTCTCGTTCTCCCAACATCCATATAGAGCATCCTTCCTACTGTACAGCTTTAAGAATGTTCATTTTACACAAAATATTCTCATCCATCCATTTTGGAGTCATGGTAAGAACCTTTGGCTTTTCCTTACTTGAATTTCATTTTACTTTTTAACCTGAAAGATTTGAATTCCAGCCTTGTGCCTTCATTGACATTACATTTCACTTGAGAATGTTTTCAATTTTGTTTGAAAAAATTTCCCCCATATATTCTATATATTTTAACACATGCCAACTTTTAACTGATGTGATGCACATCGGCACTGATCATTCGATACCCTGAGTTCCTTATTATGTATCTGAAAAACTAGAAAATGGACTTAGTTAAATTCTTTTTAAGGGATAAAGATTAAGTTATTTGTAGTTTTATTGTAAGAACTCAAAACCCTGAGTTTGAATTTCTCTTAAGGAAAAGAAACATCCTTTATCAACATAGTTTGCATGTATTTTCACTATATAGGTATATAGTGAATATAAATATATGTATGCATAAATATATAATATCTTTATATATGTAGCATTATGTGTAGCTTTTTAAGAACCATAATAATGTTGCAATTATTCTATCATCCACCCATTTCAGTAATAAGCTAATTTCAATTAATCAGACTTTTCAAAGATTCCATTGGTAAGTGTGCACTAATACTAATGACATTAGTATGGTTTTAGAAACAGTCATATTGGGACACCTAGGTGGCTCAGCGGTTGAGCATCTGCCTTCCACCCAGGGCGTGATCCTGGAGTCCTGGGGTCTAGTTCCACTTCAGGCTGCCTGCATGGAGCCTGCTTCTCTCTCTGCCTGTGTCTCTGCCTCTCTCTCTCTCTCTTTCATGAATAAATAAATAAAATCTTTTTAAAAAGAAACAGTTATACTTAAGGAGAGCAAACTCTGTCTCAGAATTTAATTTCTAGAATGAGAGCAAGAGACTCTCCACTTCGGATATTTAAAAAAAAACCAAACACACAAAACTTCAAAACCTCAAACAACTTTTCAAACATCAATGGGTAGGGTATTTTTGTTTTGTATAGCTGGTGCAAAACCATTCTATTTCCACATCTGAAAATTCATTTGTTAATTTCAAGCAAGCTATTGACTATTTAAGAATGACCATAATCAATGATGAATCTTTTTCCTAAGTACAATTGCATACAGATAGAAAGCATTCAAGGGCAATTAACTATGTAACTGCACACAGATACATTTTTAAGGGTCGCTTCTTATGAAAATTTAGTCTTTTATTATTCAGGCAAATCATGTCGGGTTGTAATGATGTAGATTTAAACCTGCCTGTATTTTAACACTAACTGGTTTAAGTCTAATACTTAAATTATATTCTCGGTGTTTTTTTTTAACATGCTTCTTGTTGTGGGATCTTTCTCTTCTTTTTAAAAACAAATTACCCACGGGTTATAATTATGTTTCTTAGTGTAATGAATGTAAATATGGCATGTGGAAGAATCTGAGAGGGATGCCAGAAAATGCCTTCAAAATTAAATGTGGCAAAATACTAAGGGTTGTAGGGTGACTTCTCTAGCACTCCTCCTTTCCCTGTATCCCAAAATGCTAAATGGTATTTGGATTATGAGAATAATGTCAGTTCATATTTTAAGAAACTATTTTCTGAATCTAAGTTCAAAATTTCTATACCACTCAAATCAATCTTTAACATTTAGACTTGCAGAAATGAAGATTCAAAAGTTGAGGGGTAAGTTCCTTTACTTCTCAGATAACAGTCTTAATGATTTATATGTCTGTGTTCAAGATTTCAAGTTTATTGGGGGCTCAGAATGAACTTGCCATTCTATCATCTTTACTTTTTCAAGTATTTTTAAGCAAGGAAGAGTTGACATTAGAGAATTTTTTGAAAAAAAAATATTACATATAGATATCTATCTATATCAATAGATACCTCATTATAGGTATATATATATATTTCAGAAAGTTTCAGAAAATATGTATATATACATATATAAATTAAATAAATCTTTATCAGTGCATTAAGGCCCTCTGTGACTGGGCCTTCTATTGCCTTCTGATGCCATCTCCTACCACCACCTCCTAAATCTGCTAGAGCAGCCCTGGCCACCTGGCTCTTCCCCCAAACACTGCAGGCACATCTGCCTCAGGGCAAAGATCCACTCTCTACATTCCCTTACCTTTTAATTTTTATTTATTTATGATAGTCACAGAGAGAGAGAGAGAGAGAGAGAGAGAGAGAGGCAGAGACACAGGCAGAGGGAGAAGCAGGCTCCATGCACCGGGAGCCTGATGTGGGATTCGATCCCGGGTCTCCAGGATCGCGCCTGGGGCCAAAGGCAGGCGCCAAACCGCTATGCCACCCAGGGATCCCCCCTTACCTTTTAAAGTATAAAAATAAATCATTGTTTTGAACTTAACTCTTTCTTAGACCATTAAAGGAAACATACACAAAATTACTTTGAAATTTAAATTCATTGTGCTTAGCACTCAAAGTTAGTTGTGAATCAATTAGGCTTTTATATTCAGTCATTCATGGTACTATTATTTACTGAATAGTCATTGTATGCTATACATTGGTTAAAGTGTTGGGTAAAAGTGCTGAAGAAAGAGATGAAAATCCCTGCACTCCTGGAGTTTTAATCTTGTGTAGTGGTGGGGGGTAGGTACACACCAAGAAAAATACTGATATAAATCCAAAGAGGAAAAATAAAGCAAGAAGGGAGATACAACGTGTTTGTGTGTGTGTGTGCACGCACGTGTATGAGTGTTATGTGTATGAGAGATGTTGCAATTTAGATATGACAGTCGGAGAAGACCTTGCTAATACTACAGCATTTGAGAAAACACCTGGAGAGGTTTTTCTCATTTTGTTAAATTATTTATTCATTCGCTAATTCCTCATTTATTCATTTATTCACACCTCGTTCATGTATGTATAGGTGTGGCCTTAGAAATAAATTTGGAATAATATTTTTGTAACATCGTGCTTCTTTTATTATCTGTATTTGTATTTTCTACATTTTCTTAAGAAATGAAAGCAATATGTGCAAAAACTAAAATAAAAGCCTGAACCCCATCTGCCTGAATCCTCCACTGATCCAGAGCTACAGAAAGAACATCAGGGCTAAAGGCTACGATAGATCTGAGCAACAGACGGTTTACAATGGTGGACTACCTACCAAGTAATATTTGTTTGTATTAACTGCTTTAGTTTGTTTCCAGGTAGTGTACATATACTCTACACAGAAAAGAAACTGACAGATGAAGAGAGAACAAAAAAGCCAGGATTCCTTTTCAAAATTTTGCCCTGGGCAACTTATAAGTAACGCATCTAGTTTAGCTGGTCGGTAGCCATGGCTTTCATATTACAGACTTTGGGTACTTAATCTTTCATTAATTTTCCCCCAAACTTTACATATAACTTTAAAAATCTCTGAAAATTATAAAACACTGGTGAAAGAAATTAAAGATGACACAAACAAATAGAAAGATATTCAATGCTCATAGATTGGAAGAATTAATTCTGTTAAAATAGGCATATTGCCCAAAGCAATCTATAGATTGGATGCAATCCCTGTCAAAATACCAACAGCATTTTACACAAATGATACGAAAATTTGATGGAGCCACAGAAGACCCTGAATAGCCCAAGCAATCCCGAGAAGAAACAACACTGGAGCTATTGCAATACTGTATTTCAAGGTATACTACAAATCTGTAGAAATCAAAAAAGCATGACATAGGCACAAAGATAAATATATAGATCAATAGAAGGGAATAGAGACCCCAGAAATAAACCCACAATTGCATGGTCAATTAAACATGGAGGCAAGAATATATAAATGGAGAAAAGACATTTATTCTCTTCAATAAATAGTGCTGGGAAAAAATGGACAGCTACATGCAAAAGAATAAATCTAGACCACTTTCTTACACCACACCTAAAAATAAACTCAAAATGGATTAAAGACTTAAATGTGAACACAAACCATAAAACTGCTAGAAGGAAACATAGGCAGTAATTTCTTTGACATTGCACTTAGTAATATTTTTCTAGATATGTCTCCTGAAGTAAGGAAAATAAAAGTCAAATAAAAAAAATAAACTTTTGAGTCTACATCAAAATAAAAAGCTTCTGCACAGCAAGGAACCCATCAACAAAACAAAAAGACAACCTACTGATAAAGGTTTAATATTCAAAATATATGAAGCACTTATACAACTCAACACCAAAACAAACAAAAAAAAAACTCAGCCTAATTAAAAAAAAAAAAATGGGCAGAGGACTTAAATAGACGTTTTTCTAAAGATATACAGGTAGCCAAGAGAAATATGAAAAGATTCTCAAAATCACTAATCTCAGGGAAATGCACATCAAAATCACAATCAGGTATCATCTTACACCTGTCAGAATGGCTAAAATCAAAAGGACAAGAAATAAGAAATGTTGACAAGTAGGAGAAAAAGGAGCCTTCACAAAATGGTGGTGGGAATGTAAATTAGTACAGTCACTGTGGAAAACAGTATGGACATTCCTCAAAAAATTTAAAATAGAAATACCATATGATCCAATATTTCTACTACTGAGTATTCACCCAAAGAAGCAAAAGACACTAATTTGAAAAGATCTATGTATCCCATATTTATTGTAGCACTTATTTGCAATAACCAAAACATGGAAGCATCCTACGTGTCCCTCAATAAATGAACGGGTAAGGAAAATGTGGTACACACACATACACATATATATACACACAGAGAAGAATATTAGGTAGCCATAAAAAAGATGACATTATGCCATTTGAGGCCACATGGATGCACCTAGAGGGTATTATGCTAAGTGAAATAAGACTGAGAAAGAACATACCATATAATTCTACTCATAAGTAGAATCTATAAAAATGAATAAACAGATTAAGCAGAATCAGACTTATAAACACAGAGGACAAATGGAAGGTTGCCAGAGGGGAGGGAACAGGGGGATAGACAAAATGGGTGAAGAGGTGAGGGAGATACAGAATTTCAGTCATGGAATGAATAAGTCACAGGAATAAAAGGCACCGCATAAGGAATAAGTCAATGACATTGTAATAGCTTTGTATGGTGATAGATGGAAGCTACGCCTTTGGTGAACACAGCATAATGTATAAACTTGTCAAATCACTGAGCCATACACCTGAAACTAATGTAACATCGCGTGTCAACTATACTCAATTTAAAAAAAAATATCACACACCAAACACACAATAACAGAAACAACCATGTGACTGGTACATATGATTCCTTTTTTAAAAATATTTTATTTATTTATTCATGAGACATAGAGAGAGAGGGAGAGAGAGAGAGAGAGAGAGGCAGAGACACAGGCAGAGGGAGAAGCAGGCTCCATGCAGGGAGCTTGACGTGGGACTCGATCCCAGGTCTCCAGGATCAGGTCCTGGGCTGAAGGCAGGCACTAAACCACTGAGCCACCCAAGCTGCCCTGATTCTTACTTAGGGTTGTGGTAAACTCCAGAAGGCAAGGAAGATAATGGAAGCTGGTGAGACATGCAGAAGTTTCAGCTCTACTTGTAATGATTTTTTCTTTACTTAAAAAAAAGAGAAATATCTAAAGAAAAAATGTAATTTCTTGAACTTTGTATTCATAAAATTGTGAAATTATTCTTTTGTGTATGGGCAGGAGGGGCAACCAATCTTTCTAAATAAGCAGGTGTCCTTTACCATTTATAACAAAACAAACAAACCTCACACAAGAACCTTTCAAAAATCAAAATGGCAGTTTTGTCATTGGCATATTGGACTCCGCAATGAACAATTGTGGACAAGTACTCTCTTCCTTCCAAATTCAAGTATTTATGTTCTTGAATTCAGTGGCAACCCCAGCTCCCAGGTTCCTATTTCTACACAGGTTTAGACAACCGAACAAGGGTGAATGAAATCAGAAAGACATTGGAAAATGTAAAACAGAATGGAAACTTATTTAAAAGCATTTACAGACCTGGGAAGGAAACAATCAAATGACAGCAACAATGACAACACCACAGCTGAGGTTGGGGTTCAGTGACATTATTCAAAGATAAAAGTGAACACATACAGATCTGGGTTTGTTTGTTTGTCTGTTTGTTTGTTTTGGCCCAGGATAGAAACATAAAGTGACATCTAATAACAATTGTCACTAAATGATATTTTATTGTCTGTCATTTATTTTGGTTTTTGAATCCTTGTTTCCTCCATTCAATAACTTGATAAATATTCAATGGCAATGCACTGTAACTAGTGAATGTGAAGCTAACTAAAGTTCTAAAGTACAAAAGGAAAAAAGAAAACCCAGAACCTGTTATCATCAAAAAAATATTTACTGAGCACCAACAGTGTAACACATAGGAAGTAAAGATCTTGCACATTCTAGGCACATTATTAAAAATGGCTTGGTTCATTCTTCTTCATAGCCCGTGATATCTATAGTTATGTCTTTATTGTTAGAAAGATCTTTTTGCCTAGATTCATGACTGTTGCACTATATAAAATGGCATATTTTATTCTAGAAGTGTTTAGGATGAATTAGCAGTTAGGGTTTTCATGTAGCTTGTAAATTAAGTGGAGCTAACAGATGACATAGATGATCTGTTTTCTCCTAAAAGACCTTGCAAGAACCTAACTTGCTAGCGTTCATTTTACGTTCCTCAAATTTTGCTTATTTAGAGATTAATTTTGAGGTTTGAAGCCTGGGAGTATTTTCTGTAAAATGGCTTATATAAGTAGCTTTACACTCAAGTGGGGACTCTGTGCATTGTTTTCCATTTTTTATATGAAAGAAGATATTCGTATAAGAGTGTTTGTCTACATTTTTCCTAATTTGAGTTTCTGTTCTTATTAGAAAGATTTCTCCAACATCTGGTAAACATTAATTTTTATAAAGTCTAGGACTTCATTGTTTAACATTTGTGACACCAATGAATATATTAAAGACACTAAGAATATACATACTAGCCTTTGTGGTATAATTCATATTTTCTTTTTCCTTCTTAGGTTTTCTTATTCCTTATCTTATTATGAGAAATTGGAATTCCACTTGTCTGTGAGAATCCACCTTATCTAAAATAATTTACTGTTAGTTAACTCTGTCTTATTTATTTACTTCTTTGGTGTTGAAGGTCATATTTATCATCGAATCTTTATTATGAAGAAATGAGTCTATATTTACTATTCAATTATTTGATTTGAGTTACAGTCCTTTTTCTTCATAACCAATGGGCAGAATCTTAACTCCCTTCTACCCTCCGTCTGCCTATATTTTGAATTAGAATTCTGATGCCAGCCCAGGGCTCTCTTTCTCTCTCTCTCTTTTCTCCTTCCATTTCCTTTTCTCTTGATGGTGATTTTTCTATATGCCTGGAAACTTGTCAGATTTCTCTTTTTCTTCAGTTCAGGATTTTTCTTCCTTGGTTTTGCCATCAGCGTAGATGGAACGCAATACAATTTGGAGTGGACAGAACTGAGTTCCTCAGATCAAATACATCTCCTTCTACTATCTGTTTAATTATTTCTTCTCCACTATGTACTCATTCTACTTCTGGAATTCCTATTCCGTCAGCTCTCTTGGGTCCTTATTCCCCATCTCTTACACTTCCTTTTTGGGGCATATTTCAATCTCTTTATATTGTGTCCTGTGCTTTGTGGTATTTATTTCACTGGATTTTTCCATGCCACTAATTTAGATGTCAGTGGCAACAGCTCTCTTCCAATTCATTTGTGATTTGTTTAGGAAATTATGTGTTTTCATCATCATTTCTTTCATCTATAGAAAGATTCTTTATTTTCCTACATTTGAATCAACTTATTTTTTTCCATTATTTTCCATTTCCACTTGTCCTTCCCTGCTACTTTATTTGTATGTGTGTTTCTATTTTTTTTTCAAGCTGTGTCAGTTATTAAGTTGTTGTATTGCAGCTAAAAAAAAATACCCTTCTATTCTCAGCTTTGTGATGCAAGGACTCAACTGTGTAGTGGTTCTTGAGTTGGGGTGGGGAGAAGAAGAAGGAGAAGGAGAAGGAGGCCGTAGAGCAGTTAGGGTAGAAGGACCAGTGATTTCTGCTGCTTTCTGAGTTTCTGTTTCCTATGTCGCCCTAGCAATGCTTCTTCACCCTGATAGCAGCTGTGCTCACCCACAGAAGCAGCTGGATCTTGTTTGTAGCCTTCCAACTCTGACAAGACCAGCCTTATCGCCATGCCTCAGATATACCAGCACCAGACGGCTGACAACCCCTCCTCAGAAGTCTGGGTCCCAGCCCCATGGGACTCTTGCTTCTGCTCAAAAATGCCATTACTAGCAGAGCAGGACCTCTTCCTCAGAGGGCTGTATTTTAGCTCTGTGGGGCCTCTCCCCCAAGTGTCACTATTTCTCAGTTTTTTCCTTTGTTCCCCCAGCCTCGAGGGTAGTACATGCTCTCTGTAGTTGTAACTTCCATGATAGCTTGGAGTTCTCCCTTTGCCTTTCAGTTACCTAACATCGACTTTACACATCATTAACCATTCTTCATTTCACATTTTCTGTTAAAATAATTGGTGTGATTACTAGCCTGAGTGATCATTCTATTTGCTGGGATTCCTTAAATGGATGCGTTAACTCACAGAGTATGAGAGCTTGTTATTGGAAGGTTCTAAAGGCACAAGTCCCACAGGTAATTGAAATAACTCTGTTTTGGGCTGGAAGTATATGGACAGGAAGTTTCCCAGTTGTTACTACTATGTTACTTAGAAGGATATCTGCTCCCCATGCTCCTAACCCTGTCTTAGCACAAGGGACAGGAAAGCTTGGGTCTTCCCAGAATGTGCTTCTTTCTGGTATCTGTCTAGTTAAAGCTAGTCTACAAGGTCTCAATCACCCATAAAGGCAAAAGCATCATATTAGTTATTGGTTATCATCTGGGAAACTTTATGCAATTCAGGGCCTAATATTTCTCAACAGCCCATTAGCCCTAACAGCAATTTGACTTTGGGATGCAAAGAAATTGGGAGTACAGGGAAAGGGATCCACATTCAGGTGGTCATGTTTCCCAGTCCTCCCTCAAAGACTTTTCTGTGTTTGTTTGTTGTAAGAATCTATCTGTGGTATAATATGGTATTTTAAGACTTTTATTTTTAATATGAATGCCTTATATGTCATATTTGTCATTGGGAACTTAACTTTCAACAAAGTACAAAAACGATTAGAATGAGCAATCTGGACTGCAGATGACTTTTTTTCCTTTCTCTTTTTAAAGATTTATTTATTTATTTTAGAGAGAGAGACAGCAGGGAGAAGGGTAGAGGGAGAGAAGCTTCAAGCAGACTCCCCACCGAAAACAGGGCCTGGTGTGGGGCTCAATCTCATGACCCAGGAGATCATATTCTGAGCAGAAACAAAGACAAATCACTCAATTGACTAAGCCACTCACACATCCCAGTGATTTTTCTCTTTATGTGTTTCTGATTACTCTTCCTTTCCCCCAGAGCTGGCCAAAGAAGTACAGTAGTCCCCCCCTTAACATTGTTTCATTTTTTCATGGTCTCAGTTACCAGTTATCTGTGATCTACCATAGTCTGAATGCAAATAACTCTCCTTCTGACATAACATCAGAAGGTCAAGAGTAGCCTAAAGCTACCTCACAATGTCCATGCCATTCACCTCATTTCTTTTCATTTCATCATGTAGGCATTTCATCACCTCCTATCATCACAAGAAGGAGGGTGAGTGTAGTACAATAAGATATTATGAGAGAGAGAGAGAGAGAAATCTCATTCACATGACTTTTATTACAGTATATGGTTATAATTTTCCTATTTTACTATCAGTTATTATTGTTAATCTCTGACTATGCCTAACTTATAAATTGCACTTATCGTGGATACCTATATGTAAGAAAAAACAGTATATATGGGGCACAGAATTATCCATGGTTTCAGGCATCTACTGGGGATCTTGGAATGTATCCCTTGTGGATAAAGGAGGGTTACTGTACCTAGGAAACTGGAGGAAGGGCAATGGACAGGATAAAAGCCTTTGAGGCCAACATAAGATACTTTCCTAAATATCGTTTTTGACTTTGCTCCTTATTTATCACTGTATATAGCTTACTTTGCAATTTTGATCATTTTTAGGGTATATATCTTCTTAACACAATATAATTGAATTTTCTTTTGAGGACAAAGATCAAATCCAACAAATATTTATATCCTAAGTATAATAGATTGGAATTAGATACTTGCTGGGTTTTATGTATCAAAAAAAAACTCCTAAATTTCTATAGCTTAATCTTCATAATAGTTCTTTGTGGTAACTACTAATACTCTCATTTTCTGAACTTGGGAACTGATGTTTACAAAGACAGGTAGTAACCAAAGTTGTTCTGCTAAGGAATGGTAGACCCAGATTTCACAATCCAAAGGTATTCTTTTCATCACTATCAAATTTCCCACCTTTCATAATATTTTTTTCTCATTTCTCATTTTTTTCTTATATCTCATTGTTAAATACGAAATTTGAGATTTAAGACTATTGATCAGAACATTAATGGACATAATCATAAGGAGCATAGGTCTATTCTTATAAATACAACAGTGATCTTTTTCAATTTAGGCAAAATTTTATATTTTGTAACAACAATATTCACTAATATTTATCTGGTGTGTGCTCTGTCTCAGATATTGTTAAAGTAATTCTGTTAATCATAAAACTCAAATAAAAAAGTATTTTAACTATTACCTCAATTTTTATAAATGAACAAACTAAGGCATAGAAGAGAAAAAAGAAAAAAAAAAGCCCAAGGTCCAACTTCTTATTGGTAAAGGTATAAGAATTAAATATGAGAAGTTTGGTTTCTGGGTACATGTTTTTAACTGTGAAGCTATATACAAATAGTATCTTATTTATTTCTCTAAAATCTTATTTATTTTAATTGAGTCACATGTTTTTTATATTTATGGTAGAACAAGTTTTCATGTAAAAACTTGATACAGACATGCACAATAAGAATTGTGCAGATATTGTGCTTTTTAAAAATAAATTGAGGGGTTGTAACAACTCAGTGTTGAGCAGGTCTCTTGGCACTATCTTCCCAATAGCATTTGCTTACTTCATGTTTTTATGTCACATTTTACTAATTCTCACCATATTTCAAAATTTTTATTATCATTATATTTAAATTGTAATCGAATGATCAGATTTTAACAGACAAGGAATTGCTTCTTACAGATGAGCAAAGAAAGTGGTTGTTATTACTTCTAGTGAAGATGCTATGAAAATTGTTGAAATGTCCACAAAAGATTTAGAATATAACATAAACCTAGCTGATAAAGTAGCCACAGGCTTTGAGAACACTGACTCAATTTTGAAAAAAGTTCTACTGTGGGTAAAATGGTATCAAACAGTAGTATCATATGCTATAGAGAAATAGTTCATGAAAAGAGGTCAATCCATGCAGGAAATTTTATTGTTGTCTTATTATAAGAAACTGCCCCAGGCACTCCAACCATCAGCCACCTCCATCCTGATCAGTGAGCAGCCATCAACATTGAGGCAAGACTCCACCAGCAAAGAGATTATGACTACTGAAAGCTCAGATGATGGTTAGCATTTTTCAGCAAGAGAGCATTTTTTTTAAATTAAAGTGTGTACACTGTTTTTTAGACATAATGCTAATGCATTTAACAGACTACAGTATAGTGTAAATGTAACTCCTATGTACCCTAGGAAACCAAAAAAATTCACTTGACTCACTTTATTGCAATATTCACTGTATTGTGGTGGTCTGGAACCAAACCCACCATATCTTCAAGGCATACCTATGGCTACTAATTAGTTTCCCAAATGAGTCTATTAAAGTCAATAGATTTTATATCTGATCTTCTTTCCAAAGCTTCTAACTTGTCAGATGGAAGAAAACACTCTCAACATCAATACTAATTATAATTTTTATTTATAACATTTCAATTAAACAATTATAACTTTAAATGGTTTTATAATTTTTTAAATAAAATTATACCTGAGTTGTTCAGTCAGTTAAACCTCCAACTTTTGGTTTCAGCTCAAGTCATGATCTCAGGGTTGTGAGATCAAGTCCCATGTTGGGCTCCATGTTGGGCACAGAGTCTGCTTGAGATTCTCTCCCTCTTTCTCTGCCCCTTACCTCTCATTCTTTTCTTTCTCTAAAATAAAAATCATTTTTTTTTAATTTTTTTTTTTTTATTTATTATAGTCACAGAGAGAGAGGCAGAGACACAGGCAGAGGGAGAAGCGGGCTCCATGCACCGGGAGCCCGATGTAGGATTCGATCCCGGGTCTCCAGGATCGCGCCCCGGGCCAAAGGCAGGCGCCAAACCGCTGCGCCACCCAGGGATCCCCAATAAAAATCATTTTGATATTTCTTGTCTGTTATTTTTACATTGCTTTTGAATAATGCTTAGAAAGCCTTTTTTTCTGACCTAAAATTCTCATTTGTTATTCTCTTAATGTTGTTGTAATACCATTTCAGTCCACTGTGGTCCAATTATATTAATATTTTTTCATAATCTCTCAAAAATTACTCCCACATATCATAAAAGAAAACAACATGAAGGTGTGCTAGATTAGTTCTAATATCTCATCAAAATTGGGTTATGGAGATGAAATGTAGGAACAAAATATTTAAGTGTTGTGGAAATTGCAAGACAGTCATATCTTATTGTATTTAAATATTTAAAGAGCAACAAACTGAATTATGCCATGCTAGGGAGAATTTTCTTTCATATTTAGGTTATCATTTCCTTAAAAAAATCACTCAGACAATATAATTAAGGTGAATTGTGGCACTACAATGAAGGTCATTGCATATTCAATTAAAGTTTGACAGGAATATTTAATAAAAAATTCTACTCAGGCACACTGACTTTGATGCTTAAAGTGGAATAAGAAGTAGGTAAAATTTCATGTGATGTTGTCTTGATGAATGTTGAAAATCAATAGGTTGAACATACTCTGCCCTGAAACATGAATAAAGTAGAGAGAGTCTATTTTCTCCTTTGATGATTATGACTGCTCAGTGAGGCATATAATCTACTCATTAGAAGCAGTTTCATTACCTTTTATTTCTTTTCTTAATTACCTAGAGAAATATTCAAATGTCATTACAATCAATCAGTCAACCTTTATTAAGTATCTACTCTCTTAGGTGTTGTGAGAAATTCAGTAAAACTGACATGACCCTTCCCTTCCAGAAACTTCCAGGGTAATAACCTAATGATAATCATAATTATCATTTGTTTGGAAGTTATTATGTGCCAGACATTAGATGTAATATCTAATTTGATTTTATAATATTCCTATGAAGTAGGTGTTAGTTGTTCTGCTTTGTGGATAAAGAAGCTGAGACTAAAAATGTCTTTATCCAAATTTACACATCTAGAAGTTGTCAGAACTGGAATGCAAATACATAATGGTTCAATTCCATGAGGGGTGCCCCAGTGTGCAAGGTTAAGTTCTTCACCCTTGACTAGAAACTCCTATCACAGAACTAAAAGTGAGATCTACGTGTCTTCTGATGAAATACCCCATAGTGAAGTGCTTTTTGAAATTTAATGTGTGTAATATAGGATTTTATTCAAATGAAGATTTTTATTCAGTAGGCATTAGTGAAGGCTGAGATTCTGTCTTTCTAACATCCACTCTAATGACCTCATTGTTTTAGTCAGGAGATAATATGGAATAATCAGACTTCAGGAGACTTTGAACAAATAGAGAAAGACACAGAATAAAAATGGTAAACTTTTAATTTCATGATGTTATAAATCAGTTAATTTTTACAAGCTTAAGAAATAATAGCCATAATTTCCAACAGTCATATATTTATTAGGAAATTAAAAAACAAAAAAAATGTATCTATAAATTAAAGTCAAGTTTACCTGAACCTCTGCTTCTAGTCAAGATTGGGTAGCAGGGACCTGATTTACCATCTGTAATAACTAAAAAATGAGACAAAATATATGAAACATTAGTATTTAACCCATTAGGATTAGAAAAAGGGAAATGATTTCTGAGCGCTGGAAAACAAAATGGCAGGAACCTTATAATAGTTGTAGCTTACTCCCTGGAAAAAGTTTCTAGACCATGGCCGAGGAAGGAGAAACCCAGGCAGAGCTTGTTGGTCTTCTGATTTGAAGACAAACAAGGATCCCTTTTATCCAGAGTTCACAGAGCAGAATACCGGACAGGACAGAGTTCATGAAGACAGAATCTCAGAGATCAGAAACAGTAGCTGCAGCTTGCCTAGGGCCGGTCCAACACCCAGGGCCAAAGCAGAAGACTTTAAAGTTCAGAGATACCACTTTTAGTACAAAGTGGGTCTTGCCTCAGTAATGGGAGAATTTAACCTTGGAACAAATGTAGCTCTGGTCCTAAGAAAGCTTAAAAGCAAGACTCAAAGGGATCAGGTTTTAAAATAACTGGGTCCCAGCACAAAGTTCAAGAAATACAAAAATATTTATAGAAATACAAATATACCCTACACCTAATAAGGTAAAATTCACAATCTCTGGCATCTGATAAAACCTATTCAACATGCAAAGGATCAGAGAAACACAATCTATATAATGAGCAGAAAAATCAATCGAGTTATTTAGATATGACATAAATGATAGAATATACAAGAAAATTAAAAGCTATTATTAGTATATTTTATATGCTTAAGGAGCTAGAAAAAATGAATGTATTAAAAAGATAAATAGAAACTACAAAAAAAAAAAAACTAAAACTTGCTTCAAACTCAGAAAGCAGGCAATGACATTTAAAAAAACACAAGCGGGATCCCTGGGTGGCGTAGCGGTTTGGCGCTTGCCTTTGGCCCAGGGCGCGATCCTGGAGACCCGGGATAGAATCCCACGTCGGGCTTCCGGTGCATGGAGCCTGCTTCTCCCTCTGCTTGTGTCTCTGCCTCTCTCTCTCTCTCTCTCTGTGACTATCATAAATAAATAAAAATTAAAAAAAAAGTAAAAATAAAAAAAAATAAAAATAAAAAAACACAAGCAATCAAGAAACCCTATCATAGCTTTTCTTATTCCTGCTACTTGCTTGTATTAGCCAACACTGTGGTGAGAACGATGGCAGAGAAGGGAAGGGAAAGACAGAGCAACCCATAGTTCCATTTCTTTTTAATCTGTCCTTACTCATCAGTAATCTGAAGGTCAAGAATGTTGGTAGAACATGCACGTATCAAGACATGAGATAAAAATAGTAAGCTTTGTGCAGCATTTCCACTCTTTGTGGTAAGAACAAGATATATATG
Source organism: Vulpes vulpes (assembly GCF_048418805.1). Classification (NCBI taxonomy): domain Eukaryota; kingdom Metazoa; phylum Chordata; class Mammalia; order Carnivora; family Canidae; genus Vulpes; species Vulpes vulpes. Next base: position 16,219,293 of record NC_132783.1, read on the forward strand.
CATGTGTGAGCTACTAAATATGAATGGTCTAATTTTGGTAATTTTGTATTTAAGTTAAATGCTTATATATTTGAATTTAAAATTGGCTTTGCACAACATAAAGATAAATGCCAAAATTCATGCTAATAATTTAAAAGTTTATTTTTTCTTTATTTAGAAAGCCATTAAATAGCAAAAGAAAAACACCATGACTAGCTAGGAGAGAGACTGTGAAAGAAAAAAAGAAGCTTTGATTTTAGTAGCTTTAAGAGAAAATTTTCTCTGCTTTTCAAACAAGGAATTTTCATTTTGCACTTTGTCCTGCAAATCATGTATCTGGCCCTGAAGTCAAACAATGGTTGCTCAGGGATGGTGGAGCATAAAGAATAGTGGGAGGGAGGGATTTCAAAAGTATAGGAGAAAACCTTTAAAAATAGTAGAGTGCATTTATTATTTTAATTGTGGTGGTAATTTCACAAGGGCATACATATACCAAAACTTATAAAAGTTTACACTTTAGGGGCGCCTGGGTGGCTCACTCTCTTAAACTCCTGACTCTTGGTTTAGGTACGGGTCATGATCTCAGGATTGTGAGATTGCCCCACTCTGGGCTCTGTGCTCAGAGGAGAGTCTGCTTGAAGAGTCTTTCCCTCTGTTGCTCTCACTGTTCATGCTGTTTCTTTCTCTCTCAGATAAATACATATATATATTTTTTAAAAAGTTTATATTTTCAACATGAATGACCAATTAAAAGCCAATTTCACTTCGATAGAGATGGTGAAAAAATTGCTGTCATATATTTTAGTTTTTGTTTGAGAAAGTTAAAACAATTAAAGGCTGAAGTGTGAAAACAACTTATGCATATTAATAGCATTTATTTTTGAAACTAAAAGAAACTATATGATGTATGATTGCTGGCTATATATCTGAGACTTTGGAATAAAATGTATATAAATATGTCATATTTTACTTTTCGTAAAATACATTTTAGATCATTTGATTAATGACATTTCCAACTTACTTAAAAATTATAAAATGACATTGAATGCATTACATACAATCAATTAAAATACCCAAATTACACTAAAAAGCCTCAAACTCCTTGGAAATAATTACAATAATTAAGCCCTTTGCTTGTTTTGTCAAATTTGAAGTAATGATTCAATAAACATTTAAAAATGTAATACTACAGTCTAAAGTTTTCTGTAAAGCCATTGAATTAAAGAAGACATAGATGTTTGAGGTTCCTTTCTTATCTCTATACAACATTATAAACACCATCTCTTAAACTTCCTGTTTGGAAGATGAAGATGGCCTGCCTTTAATTCATGGTTCCCAAAATTTTTACTCATAGTGATTCTTTTATTATTTTGTTCTCCCACATGTACTCCATATGTTGAGAGATCTGGTCTAATAAGATCCTTTTATTTGATTAAACTTAGTTCTCTCATTTTTCTTTTTCAAAAACTTTTTTTCTTTACTGTCAATCTGGTCTTCTATTTTTTAGGACAGCCATCCTGAGTTGATGTAATTCCAGCAAAAATGAATGAATGAATGAATGAATAAATAAATAAATGAATATGACTAATACTATTAGATTTTCAAGACTGTTGGCAAATACCTTTAGAAGATACTGAAGATGATTTAGCCAGAAGCCTCCTTGTTTTCTACAGATCGTATAGAATCATTTTTTAAATTAATTTATTTATTTTGAGAGAAAGAGAGAGAGAGAGAGAGACTGAGACTGCAAGTGGGAGAGGAGTAGAAGGAAAGGCAGAGAGAATCTAGAGCAGATTCCCCGCTAAACTCAGAGCCCAACACAGAGCTCAGTCTCACCACCCTGAGATCATGACATGAACTGAAATCAAGAATCGGTCGATCAACCAAATGAGCCACCCAGGTGCCCCCAGATCATATAGATTCTCTGGAAGAAGCAGTCTCTCATCTTCTGGTGAAGGCCATTGGTTAGAAGTGCTGTCAGTGCTGGATAGAAAAGAGATGCCAAGTTTCAGCAAAGGTCTAATCTGAAATATTGCCTCAATTTCTCCATCTTTCTTCACACATAATTAAAGTTCTATATGCCTAAATTATTTTAACTAAAAGAAGTGACAAATGTTATTTTGTGATTGATATTTTCATTACATAGTGAAATAATAGGCAGCACAAAAATGTGAGGAAAGATAACTTTTTTATTTCTAAATAAACTCTTTGAGCATCAGGTTTATATGTCCACTCACTTGGACCATTCCAAAAAATTAGCAAAGAGAATTGAAAAAAAATTAATTTACATAGTGTTATGAGATTACAGATCTCTAAAAATAATTCCAATGAAGTGTTGAAATGATTCTAGTCTGGGGATCAATTTGACCTTAAAAGCTAAATTTATGATTCCAGAGAGAAGGTGAGGGGATGGGGATTAAGGAGTGCACTTGTTTTGATGAGCACCAGGTATTTGTATGGAATTGCTGAATCACTGTATTGTACACTTGAAACTAAGATTACATTGTATATTAACTAACAGGAATTTAAATAAAAACTTTAAAAATGGTAAACCTTTGAAAATTTTTATTCCGAGAAAGCTATATCCTATAAAAATTTATTTAGCATTATTAATGTTTCCATAGTCACATTAATGATATTTAAGGCAGATGAACGGCTTTTGTCCCAGCACCTTAAAAAGGATTAAAGCTTTGGTTCTGAATTACCAAAGCATGTTCTTTAGTTTTCTATAACAGGAGGCCATGGCATATTAGATCTTGATAATAAAAAATTGCACTATGTAGATTTATTTAGGCTATCCCATGTAATGGAGAATTGGTAATTGTGATTCTGATTTCTTATTTGTTTTTTAAAAATTGAGGTATAATTTACATATAGTAAAATCACCCTTTTAATGGATCGTTTGATGTTTTGGTAAACACATACTATCATGTAACCATCATTGAAATCAAGGCACAGAAGAATTAATTCCATTGAGTCCACAAGGTCCCTTTTGCCCCTAGGACCACCCACCTTCAAATCCTGGCAACTACTGATCAGTTGCATGTCCTTAGAGGTTAACCTTTTACAGAATGTCATATAAATGCTTTCATTTTTTAAAGCATTTTTATTTATTAATGAGAGACACAGAGAGAGACCAGAGACAGAGGCAGAGGGAGAAGTAGGACCCCTGCGGGGAGCCTGATGTGGGACTTGATCCCAGGACCTTGGGATCATGATCAGAGCCAAAGGCAGACGCTCAACAACTGAGCCACCCAGGTGCCTATATAAATGCTTTCAAACAGCATATAGCCTCTGAGTCTGCCATCTTTCCATTAATATAATGCACTTGAGATTCATCCACATTGTTATGTGCATTAATAGGTTGTTCCTTTTTACTGTTGAGTGATAGGGCATTATATGGATGTGTCACAGGTTGCTTATTTACTCACAAACTGAAGAACATTTGGGTTGTTCCTTGTTTGGGGAAATTATGAATAAATCTGCTACAAACATTCACGTACAAAACTGTGAACATCAGTTTTGATTTCACTGAGTAAATATTTAAGAATAATATTACTGGGCCATTTGATAATGGCATATTTAATTTTAAAAGAAATCGCCAAAGTGGTCATACCATTTTGTATTCCAAATAGCAATGTAAATGACCTTCATCCTTCTCAGTGCATTTTGTAATGTCAGTGTCTTTCTTTCTTTCCCTTTCTTTTACATATATATTAGAAAAGCTTAATATATATATAACATATAAATATATATATGTAAATATATACATAAATTCCAATATGTATATAGTGGCATCTACTTGTGATTTTCATTTGCATATCTTCAATGACTAATAATATTAAACATCTTTTCAGGTGCTTATTTGCCATTTACAAATTTTTGGTGAAGTGTCTTTCAAATGTTATATCCATTTTTATTTGTTGTTATTTTGTTCTCCTTATTTTTGAAATTTGTGGGCTCTTTTTTTTTCACCCTGGATACAAATCCTTTATCAGATATATACACAACATAGTGATTCAACAAGTCTATATGGAATCCTCTCCTCATTGTACATATAGGTACCATCAGTCACCAAAGATTATACTACTGTTGACAGTGCTCCCTATGCTGTACCTTTCTTCCCTGTGATTTATTCACTGCTATCTGGAAGCCTGTCTCCCTCTCCCCTTTATCCATTTTGTCCAACCTCTGTCCCCCCACTGCTCTAGAAATCATCAGTTTGTTCTCTCTACTTATGGGTCTATTTCTGCCTTTTGTTTGTTTATTCATTGGTTTTTATTTTAGATTCCACATATAAGTGAAATTATATGGTATTTGTCTTTCTTCATCTGACTTATTTCACTTAGCATAATACCCTCTCCGTCCATCCATGTTGTTGCAAATGCCAAGATTTCATCATTCTTGTGGCTGAGTACTATTCTGATATATAGATCTATCTCACACCTTCTTTTTTTTTTTAAGTTTTTATTTATTTATGATAGTCACACAGAGAGAGAGGCAGAGACATAGGCAGAGGGAGAAGAGGCTCCATGCACCCGGAGCCCGACGTGGGATTCGATCCCGGGTCTCCAGGATCGTGCCCTGGGCCAAAGGCAGGAGCTAAACTGCTGCGCCACCCAGGGATCCCAATCTCACACCTTCTTTATCCATTCATTGATCAATGGACACTTGGGTTGCTTCCATATCTTCTATTATAAATAATGCTATAATAAACATAGGGATGCATATTTTTTTTTGAATTAGCGTTTTCACTTTTGAAGAGTAAATATCCAGTCGTGGAATTACTGGATCACATAGTATCTTCAGTTTTAATTTTTTTTTAGGAAACTCCATAAGGTTTTCCACAGTGGCTGCACCAATTTACATTCCCACCAATAGTGCACAAGGATTCTCTATATACTCTATATACTTTTCTCTATATACTCACCAACACTTGTTACGTTTTGTCTTTTTTATTCTATTTTGACAAGTGTGAGGCTATATGTTGTGGTTTTGATTTACATTTCTCAGATGATGAATGATGTTGAGCATATTTTCATGTTTCTACTGGCCATGTGTATGTCTTCTTTGCAAAAATGTTTATTCAGTTCCTCTGCCTATTTTTAATCAGATTACTTGTGTTTTTTGGTGTTGCATTGTATACATTTTTTATGTTTTGGATATTAACCCCTTATTTGATATACCATTTATGACTATCTTCTCCAATTCAGTAGGTTGTCTTTTGTTTTATCAGTGGTTTACTTCACACTGCAAAACTATTTATTTTATGGAGTCCCAATAGTTTATTTTTTGCTTTTGTTTCCCTTGCCTCAGGAAACATATCTAGAAAAATGTTGCTACAGCAGGTGTCAGAGAAATTACTGCTTGTTTCCTTCTAGAAGTCTTGTGGTTTCAGGTCTTATATTTAGGTCTTTAATCCATTTTGAGTTCATTTTTGTGTATGGTGGAAGAAAGTAGTCCAGTTTCATTCTTCTGCATATAGCCGTTCAGTTTTCCAGCAGTTTTCATTGAAGAGACTGCTGTTACTTGTCTTTTTATTTTCTTAAAGGTTTTTTCAAACAGCAAAATTATTAATTTTGATAAAGTCCAACATATCAATTTTTTTCTTTTATGAGTCACTGGATTCCTAATTTTATAGAAAGTAATAATGGGAATAACGATTTATACTGCCCATCCTCTTAACTCTTATGCTAACATTTGCTAATTTGATATGCATTAGTTGTTCATAGAAATTATATTTTTCAGGTTTGAAGTCAATTCTATTCAAAAAATAAGTAAACATAAGGGTGCCTGTGTGGTTCAGTTGGTTGAGCATAGGTCTCTTGGTTTCAGCTCAGGTCATGATCTTAGGGTCAGATTAAGCCCTGTGTTGGGCTCCATGCTCAGCAGGAGTCTGTGTGAGATTCTCTTTCTCCTCTCTCTCTGCTCCTCCCTCTACTTGTACACTCACATGCACATGTGCTCTCTCTCTCTCTTTCGGTAAAAATAAATAAATCTTAAAAAAAATAAGTAGGGGCAGCCCGGGTGGATTAGCATTTTAGCACCGCCTTCAGTCCAGGGTCTGGTCCTGGAGACCCGAGATCAAGTCCCTCATCCAGCTTCTTGCATGGAGCCTGCTTCTCCCTCTGCTTGTGTCTCTCTCTTTCTCTCTCTCTCTGTGTGTCTCTCATGAATAAATAAATAAAATCTTAAAAAAAAAAAAAGTAAACCCAGAAAGATCCTTGACTGCAGTTTTTCCAAAGTTCATGCTCATAGCATCTAGTATCAAATTGTTTCTTTTGGGTATTAGCTTTCTATTGAATATACTATCCAATAGAAACCTCATTTATGAAGATAATTTATACTTTATCAAAAGGCAGAGGTGAGAAGATAGCTTCTGTTAAAGTGGAAGACAGCTGAAATTTAATTATATGTTCATCATTAATAAGCATTATGGTTTGGATTCTCCATTAATTTCATCCATTATGCATTAATACAGAATAAAACTCAAGAAATGGAAATACAAAAGTTTCCAATTATTTAAGAGGATAAAGATCTGGGACACCTGGATGGCTGGCTCAGTTGGTTAAGTATCTGCCTTTGGCTCAGGTTAAGATCCCACAGTCCTGAGGTGGAGTCCCGCATGGGGCTCCTTGCTCAGTGGGGAGCCTGCTTCCTCCTCTGCCTGCTATTCCCCCGGCTTGTGCTCTCTCTCTCTGATAAATAAATAAATAAAATCAACCTTTAAAAAAATAAATAAAAGAATTAAGATCCTACATATGAATGAACAATTTCCCCATAAGTCATTAGATATTAGCTGTAACAAAGATTGTATAAGTTTGAAAGTTGGTTTATTTCAACTTCTTTGTTTAAAGTCTAGATATTTGGGAGAAACTCCTAAAAAGTCACAGGCCTACCTCACCACATTTAGGAAATCTAATGACTATTTAAAGTGCTGAGTTTACATAATATACAGAAGAAGCTTGCTGGTCAGGAATACTGTGTACACATGACCACAGATATAAAGGTATTTGGCTTATCTGGTTTTACCGACAACTCCATTTTCTGGAGAGCAATGCATGATGTGGAAACCTAGACTTTATAAAATAGTTTGATTGTATGAAAGATGAAACGCTATAGAATTCAGTAAGAGGTCTTTTCTTTGATGATCATTGCAAAGTTAGCAAAATTTGGAAATGAAAAGCTGCTCCTAAAGAGAATTTATCCAAATAGAGTCAGAAAATTTGAAGGAGAGACCCTTAATAAAATAATTCTGTCAGGGACCCATAGGGTGAGAAAAAATTAAATTTGGGTTTGTGTGACTTCTGAGAGCACAGTTTTCCTTCTAACTGAGGATGGACCAGCTCTCCTGTGGCAAGAACTATGTAGAGAAGTCTCTCAGGTGAGAGAAGTGAGTTAGCCTACACATTAGGGATATATAGAGCCAGAGTGGTAAGACTGATATAGTGATGAGGTTTTATATTTACCTAAAAATATCTCCTTGAAATCAGTCTGCAAATGGATAGGTTTTGGTAACTGATCATGTTTTAAAGACTCCATGTGGAATGGACTCTGATGATTTTGATTCAAAGAAAAGAAACTTTAAGTCATTTACGGTATAGTAAGAAATCTGTCTAAAGCAAAAAGCAGTGAAATTTTTGTGTTGGAATACTGCAAGGTCATTAAGAAATAGAAGTTATTAATTTTTGTTCAGATTTTATACCACCCATATTTTAATGTAAAACCAAAAATATTTTATTTTTTATAAAGATTTTTTTATTATTATTATTTTTGATAGACATAGAGAAAGAGAGAGAAAGAGAGAGAGGCAGAGACACAGGCAGGGATAAGCAGGCTCCATGCTGGGAGCCTGACGTAGGACTCGATCCCAGGACCCCAGGATCGCGCCCTGGGCCAAAGGCAGGCGCTAAACCGCTGAGCCACCCAGGGATCCCCAAAATATGCCATTTTAATAGCAGGAATTCATACTACAGATCATCCCCAAGGGATGTAATTATAATCACAATTTAGAATCCTGACACTTTCCTTTCCTCTCAAAAAACCTCAATGTGTGCCCACAGATCGTTATATAATCTCTATAAGACTCAGCTTTCTCATTTTTAAGATGAGAAAAATCAGTAACACCTATTTATTAATAGGTCACAATACATGTAAATTACTCTGGGTAATACCTGGTATACTGTATACATTCAATAATGGGGAGCTGTTTTGTTGGTACTATTCACTTTCTAAAAGCTTTCTCTCTTAGACACTTTGCAACTTTATACATTAACTATTTTACGCAACTCTTAAAAAAGTCAGGCAAATAAAGAATCTTTGTCTATTTTATGGAACTTGGATAAATAAACACAAGCACTATTAGATTGCATATCAATTTATATATTCATAATTGTCTGGTGGAATAAGGAACAATTCCTGACAACTCTGGAAAGAACCAGGTTTTAGTTAAGGTTGAGATAAGAGAGGATTAGTCAGCTAAAGTTCTAAAGATGTAGGGCATTTTGGTGATTATGGAACAGATATTCCAGGATACTTGGATTAGATTTGCTTGGGCAGTCTCATCAGACTTGGTACTTGTTCACTGTGCTTTCTGAGTATTTTCATTTCAGGGGAAAAGCTTTATATATTTTGAAGAACTGCAGCAATATAAACTGGCATTTTTATTTGGGGACACAACCAACAAACATCATTTTTTTTTTTTTTAAGATTTGATCTATTTATTCATGATAGACACACAGAGAGAGGCAGAGACATAGGCAGAGGGAGAAGCAGGCTCCATAGAGGGAGCCCAACGTGGGAATCGATCCTGGGACCGTGGGATCACGCCCTGAGCCAAAGGCAGATGCTCAACCACTGAACAACCCAGGCATTCCCCAACAAACACATCTTATATATAAGATCCAAATTTACTGATACAAATTCACTCAGAGAAATTAAAAGGTATGTTCTTCTCTAACTCCAAATTGTAGGGATCCTTGAAATCAGGAATCCTGTATGTATGTATGTATTTTTATTTTTTAAAGATTTTATTTATTTATTCATGAGAGACAGAGAGAGAGAGAGAGAGAGAGAGAGAGAGAGAGAGGCAGAAACACAGGAAGAGGGAGAAGCAGGCTCCATGCAGGGAGCCTGACTTGGGACTCCAGGATCACGCCCTGGGCCAAAGGCAGGCGCTTAACCGCTGAGCCACCCAGGGATCCCCTGAGTGATGTATTTAAAAATATTTAAAGTATTCACGCTCTGAATGAATATTTTTAAGAAACAAAACTAAAGATTTTGTTCATATAGAACTTTTCATTCAGCAACTCTGTATCTTTATTAGTTTATGATATATATGATAACAATATTAATAATAAGAATGGGCACTTAAGTACTTATTCTGGGCAAGCATCTCTCTGTTCATTTCATGGTTTAACTCAGTTAATCCTTATTGATGTAAATACACTGATGTAAATTACTCTGATGTAAATTACAGTTATCAGCCTCACTTTATAGATAAGGAAGCACAAGCACAGAGAATTTAAATAATTTGCCTGCTATTCTAAAATAAAATTTTAGTTGTATTTATAAGTAGTTCTTCCTGCATACAATGTTGTGGCTATTCTCATTTTTTTTAAGATGTATTTATTTAAGAGAGGGAGAGAGAGCATGTGAGTAGGGGAGGAGCAGAGAAAGAGGGAGAGAAGCAGACTCTGCTAAGCGCAGAACCCAACACGGGGATCTATCTCAAGACCCTGAGATCACAAACCCGAGATGACAACTTAAGTCAAAATCGAGATCAGATACTTAACCAACTGAGCCACCCAGGCGCCCCTATTCTCATTCAAGTATCTACTCATGTCTGACGATTCCCCATTTCCCCATCTCTCTCACCTGAGGAAGATGAGCTTGTTTCCCACTTCAGAGAGGAATAGAACAATATATGGCACATTCTCACCAGATTCAACCTATTTCCTGCTTGCATGCCCTTTCGTCCTGTGTACACAATGGATGCAAGTGTAAAGTACATTCCATGTGGTTTCAGATTCCAGAACGGTCTAGTGATCAAAGCATTAACTCTGAAACTGGACTTCTTGGATTTAAACATGCTTCCAAATACTGTTTCCTGTCTGGCCACGGGCAGGTTTTTTGACTACTCATGACTCAAATTCATTATCTGTAAAAGTGGGATAATAGTGGTTTCTACTCATTGGGTGATTATGAGGACTAAGTGAGTAAATAAATACAGACTGCTTGGAACAGGGCCTAATTCAGAATATGTGAAATTGTAGTTACAGTTATTTTAATTACTTGCCTTCCAAGAATTAACTCTAGGTTGACCCTTTACTATATGATTCTCTGAGTGGAGTTAAATTAATCCATTTGCTTCCATAGTTCCACAATTCTTTATATTTTAGTTTTATTATAGCACCTGTCACCTTAAATTATATCCAACACTGTATAGCAGTAAACAGAGGTTGTGCCTTATATCTTTCTACTGTTGCCACATTCCCTTCCACCAGTTCAGAGTCTTAAAAAAGTCTTTAGTAAATGAACTAAAATGAGATTATGAAATTAGGCCTCATTATTACCTGAATAGTAAATATAATATCATTAATATGGATTAGTCTAGATTGTTCAGATATTCAGTATCTGAATCACTTATGTTTAATTAATAGTGAATAATATTTTATTTAATTCTCTAGTGTGAACAACCATGGGTGTCTTAGAAAACACACTTTTTCTCCTTATTTTTTATGACCTACAGAAAAAAATTCAGGAAGTATTATCTGTAGATAAAAATTAATAATAGTAAACAGAAAACAGACATATTCAAATTTAAATAAATCTAGGTGCATTTTGGCTCATAAAAGTTTCAATCATTGTGCAATTTTGTGAGCTACATAATGACCACAGTAGTGGTCATTATGTAGCTATGTATAGATATAAATAGAACACTTCTAAATCATGTATAATTCATACACTTCCTTGAATGAACAGCAAATGTAAGGATTGAGGTTATAATCTTTTCATGTTATAGATCAGCAATCTCAAAGTATTATCTGTGGGTCTCTTGAAGCTTCTGACAGATTTTCAAGAGTAAGTCCAAAACTATTTTCATAATAGTACGACATTATGTCCCTATTTCCTTGTGTTGACATTTTACTGATAGTGCAAAAGCAATGATGTGTGAAAGTGATGTGCCTCAGGGCAAATCAGGGCAGTGACACCAATTTGTACTATAGTGATTGTATTCTTCACCACATAATCACAATTTTAAAAAATAACGGTTTCACTTAAGGATGTACTTGATGAAACAGTTATTTTTTAAAAAACTTTAATCCCCCCCCCAAAAAAAACCCTTTAGGTATGTGCAATAAAATTGGGAGTATGCATACAGCACAATTCTGTTGGGTCCATACAAAAAATAGTTAGACAAGTTAAAACACTAGTGCAATTGCTTGATTCTCAGGCTGAACTAGATGCTTTTCTCATGGAATGCCATTTTTCCTTGAATGAATGACAGATAGATACACTATGATTATTCAGACTTATATATCTATATCTGGCAGATACTTTCTCAAAAATGAATGAAGCGAACCTGTCACTTCAAAGAAAAACTGACAGCATTTGTTGCCAGTGAAGAAATTCAACCTATCAAGTAAAAATTAGAATTCTGAAAACTTGTATTCATCACTATGAGCTCCACAGCTTCCAATGCCTGAAGACTTTTCTGATGAGGCTGCTGATAATACTAATAAATGATTTTTTAATATTGTATAATGAAATGTGTCAACATCAGAAAGATCTTATAGCTTAGTAAATTTTCCATATGACCAGTGCATAATTTTATAAAATAATACATGATAAAATATTCATTCCAAGTACAAGTTAAACTAATGGATTTTAATATAAAGGAGTTCAAAAAGTTGATTGATGTTATTACAGATTCCGTAGTGCAATTAACCTTTAAGAAACCACATGTCAAGTATTGGTGAAGTAGCAAAGAAGAATATATGCAATTATTTTAAAAGTATTAAAATATGCCTTTCTTTTCCAACTAAAAATCTGCATGAGGTCGTATTTTCTTCATATACTTCAACTAAAACAATATATTTCAATAGATGAAATGCAGAAGCAGATAAAAGAAACCAGTTAACATTAGTAAATAACGCGGACATTTAAAAGGTTTTGTAAACCTGTAAAAACATTTAAGAATGTCTGGGATGCCTGGTGGCTCAGCAGTTGAGCGTCTGCCTTTGGCTCAGGACATGATCCGAGGGGCCCAGAATGGAGTCCCACATCGGGCTCCCTGCATGGAGCCTGCTTCTCCCTCTGCCTATGTCTCTGCCTCTCTCTGTCTCATGAATAAATAAATAAAATCAAAAAAAAATTTAAGAATGTCAAAAGTCACTATTCTTGCCAGATATTCTTCTTCAGTTTCAAAAATATAGATACTTTCATAAAACTATGTTATTTATACCTACTTACTAGAGGGAGTATTATCGCTATTTTAAAATTAATATCTCTATTTTTTTAAGATTTTATTTTTTTATTTGAGAGACAGAGTGAGAAAAAGAGAGACCACATGAGCAGGGGCAGAGGGAGAGGGAGAAGCAGACTCCCCTGATGAGCAGGGAGCCTGATAAGGGCTTGATCCCAGGACTCTGGGATCATGCCCTGAGCCAAAGGCAGATGCTTAACAGACTGAGCCACCCACATGCCCCTAATCTCTCTCTTTAAATTTATAACCTGTTAAATATCGACAGATATAAACCACATTAACAAAAAGTCATTGGGAGTCCTCAATAATTCTTAAGAGTATAAACAGGTTCTGAGATCATTATGTTAGAGAAATGCTGCCATAAACAAATTGTTCAGTCAGCATTGCTGAAGCATAAGGAAGGAGAAATCTATTTAGGGTGTAGGAAGGCTCCTATCCACACCCATATATGTTTTGCAAAGAGAGGTGGAACACTTAGTGTAAAAGGTTCTTTAATGAAACGGTCTCCTGTCAAGTTCACATGCCTGTCTAAGCACCATCTCATAATGCCAAGACAATCACACAAAAGGAGACACTATTCTAATTTGTGCCCATTATGTGTAAAGTATGAAAGCTCAGTCCTGTGTACCAGATTCTGTGCTGCTAAAAGAAAATTAGAGTACTAAAAAGATCCTGGACACAAGAGCCTTTCTCATTAGCTACCCACTTTGTGCTGGATCTTTTATATCATTTGGTTAGATGCATGAAGAAAGCTTTCTTTGATATGTAGACCTGAGCACAGAAGAAAATGTGTTTTCTGTTAGGAAAAGGAATTGCTGATTTGGGAAAGAAAATGTATACTGGGGCGGATGGGTGGCTCAGTAGGTTAAGCAGCTGCCTTCAGCTCAGCTCAGGATCTCAGGGTCCTGCGATGAGCTCTGTCAGGCTTCCTGCTCAGCGGGGAGTCTGCTTCTCCGTCTGCCCCTCCCCTGCTCATGCTCTCTCTCTCTGTATCAAATAAATAAGTAAAATCTTTAAAAAAGAGAGAGAAAATATATACTATGAGAGAATTCTTTAAAGTGAAATTAGAAAAGTACACTATGGAATTTTTAGTGTTTAAGAGATAACATGCTATGACATGTTGGCATCATCTACACCTGAAAGGGTTAAAATGGATCACATGCTGCTGCAGAAATTTTGTTATCCGTTTCCCCAGTCTCCCCTCCATTTCCTGCTTTGTGTTCTTTTAAAAGGAAACTACTTCAAGGATGTAGAGGCTAGTTTTTGATGTCAAAGTGACACTTCCCTTGTTTCTTTTGAGTGAGGAGAGGCCTGGAAATTTCATTAGTCCCTCATTAGGGTTTTCAAAAAGTTCAGCTATTGATTTCATAAAATTCCTTTCCTGTATTTTTCTGTAAATGTATACAATAGCTCCTAACATATCCTCCTTCAGGAAGGCAGACACTCAACTAGCAATTTGACCTTTAGAATTCCTAAATGATGTAAGAGAGAAGTAATTATAAGACATACGGATAAATCATTACCAAAAATATTCACAGTTGATCTTTCTTTTTCTTTCTTTCTTTCTTTCTTTCTTTCTTTCTTTCTTTCTTTCTTTCTTTCTTTTTTCTTTTCTTTCTTTCATGATGTGAGGGCAATGGGCTTCACATCTGGCACAGGGCTAACACAAATATTACTTATTGATTTCTAAATAATAGTAGCAATTAAAGTTTCTTGTTAGCAACATTAATCTCTATGTGTATGTTACAGATTTATAAAGGTTCATGAACTCCTTGGGGTCAAAAGGATAGCAATTGGCCATATGTGAAAGAAAAGCTGTACAATCAACCTTTCTGGAAAAGGTTTTTCTTTCTATAAACTATTTAAGACAAAATTCATAGTCTAACGCCTTGCAATTTTCTATGTTCTTGATTTGATCCCTGCCTAGAATGTTTTTGGCTTCAGCATACTCTTCTGTCTAATAAGAACAGCAATACCACAGTCACTTATATGAAAGCTATAATGCAGAATAAGAGATAACAATTCAATATTAACCCCTAATGTGTTCCCAAAGAAAACTAAGACATAACAAAGTAGTAGAAGAATTAAGAAATAAAACATATTTAGAATTCCAGTTAAAGTATAGGTAAAAGCAAAAGATTGGGAATTAAAAGATCAGGATATGAGTGTTAGCTCTAAGAGTTCTGCTTTCTTCATTTAAAATAGGAATAAGAATACTGTCATGATATCTTGGTCATAAAAATATGTTATTTACTGTATAAAAACACCCATCATACTCTAAAAGCTCTAAGAGTAGTAGCTATGATTGCCATGGGTTTTCCCTTTACCTATTCAAATTTTCTCCATCCTTCAAGACACAAATCAAATGACTTTTTCATAAGAATCCTTAGTTCCATCCAGCCCCAAATAGCTCATTTTTTTAATGTACTCAGCTCTTGTGGCCACATACAATTAAATCAGGTAGTATTCACCAACTTCCTCATGACATCATTTACCAAATAATTATATGGTGTTATTTGATTTTTCCTGAATTCATTGTCTCTCAGCTTAGGTTGTATGCTCTTTAAAGTTATTAAGTATGTCTTATTTTTCTTTTGGTCTTTTATAGTGTGCAGTACCTGGTACATAATTAACACACTATTAATATTTGTTGATTATAAATGATAGGCTTCATGAGGTTTTCAAGAGTACACGAGAGACTTCCATGAAAGTATCTAAGAAACTATAGAAGAAAATAATTTACTTGTAAAATTAACATGGCTCTTTTGAAGAGAGATGAATCACTGTAGTTTGGAATTGGAAATGGATAATCAAGCATCTAGTTTAAAGTTGTATGTTATAGTAAGAAAATTGGAGCTTAGGAAGGTTTTATGTATCAATCAGAATCAATAAATAAATCATCACCGATTTTCATACTAGACAATTAGCTGTCATTTCATGACTTTATACAATTATTTAAAACAAATTTTCAAACAAGCATAAGTGATTTAACTGTGTGCCTCATAATAGATGCATATGAGTTCCACATATCATCAGAGGCTTCTTGCCTTTTTATCCTTGGTTATCATAAAGCTAGTCATTGAGCCAGTTTGTTGATTATAAGGTATTTTCTTTCTTAAGGAGGAAAATGATTTCCGATTCCATGTTTTCTTCTGGAATGTTATATGTTTTGTTTCTGGACGTTCTGTGTAAGGATAATGCAAACATAACTTAAAATTCAATATTTCATGTATGTGACATGAAGATTCACTTTTGAGCCAGAAAAGAAAATAGGTTGAAGAAATAAAATCCTGCTGGTTTATAGGAGTAAAGAGACAGGCAAAGAAAACCATTGTTTCCAGGAATAAGAAATCTATCCTTATTATCCCTACATCTAACTGTCCCACAACAGTGTCAGATTCATTACAAAGTTAAACTTCAAATCCTGCTCAACTCCTGTATTATCATGCCCAATCTATGTATTTATGCCATTCAAAACATAGAAGTAACTCCATACCTCAGAGGCCTAATAGGAAAGGTATTTCTCTTATATTTTTTAAGCTCTAAGCATTAATGTGGACTTTTCTTAAGCTGCGGCAAAAAATTGCATCACTCATCCAAAAATTGAGGAAGGAGTTGTTTTATTGTTTGTTGGTGTTTTGTTTTGCTTTTGTTTTTTTCTTATTCTTTTTTCTTTTTCTTTTTTCTTTTTTTTCTTCTTTTTTAAACTCAAAAACAGTGCCAAGGCCAATAAGTACATTTTTAAAAATAGCACCGTTTAATAAAATACCAGTTTTCTGGTGCAGACATTATTTCACTAAGGTAAATCCAGCCTACAAATTAGCCTGCGGTATTGCTTTTATAAAGGTGATAAGAGTAGATCTAATTAGATGAGAGGCTTTCACTTTTCACAATGCTCCACAACAGGGAAAGGGTGATCAAAGTAAGCTCCACATTGCTTAGGTGAGAGGGAAAGAACCCTATGGAAAAAAAAAACAGACAAACACAACAAATACCTGATAATTGAAGGGTAAAAGAATGGCCACCTCCAGGGTAAAATGAGACAATCACAAACATCATAAACATTAGGACATATTTAAATGTCTCTGTCAACCTCTCATTTATGTATAAGAAAATTTCATCTAAAAGACAAAGAATTTCGCTGCAATACAGGACCTAGGAGGGTCCCTTGAATCTCTGGCAAACATTTTGGATGTTAAGTGAGTGTTCTTTCTATGAGATCACAAGTACATCCAGGCATCACTCACCATTTAACCAGATATTGGACCTGTCCTTAGCACCAGCCCTCTGCCATGCACTCCATCCTCCCAAGCCCAGAGAGAGAAGCTGGTGGGTGCTAGGGGACCCTGGGAGCAGGTTTGTCTCCAGATGGGGCTGAGTCATAGCCTTGCAAATTCTACTGCAAGCTGGTAGCCAGAGTAAGTTTCCTCAGATAAAACAACTGTTTTCACTTGCAAACTCTCAGATGAATTCAGTGAAAGAATGAGAGAAATGGCTGTAATAGGAAGGACGCTGAATCCTCACTTTAGAATAATGGATTCAAGTTCACCTCTGCCATTTAATGCTGGTCTCCTTCTGCCTGGGTCCTCCACCTGTACCCTTCTGTAGAGAAATGCAATTTAACCTATTTAGGCATCAATTTCTGAATTGATAATGTAAAAATAAGCAGTTATACAGTTGTTAGAATTAAATGAGAAAATCAATGTAAAGCACTTTATATATTTTTAAATACATTGCAAACAATGAACTTATTATTCAAGGTCATAAAAGAGACAATAGACTGATCGAAATATCACTTAAACAAAATATCACATAAATGTTTTTTAAGGAAGATTAATATTTTTAAGAACTTATACTTGCTTATTAGCTGAGAATTTATTAGTTTTGGTCATCAAATGTATGACTTACTGGTGATCATAAGGATAAATGAAAAATAATATGATATGACATGGAGAAATTGCAAATGATGTATATACCCATTTAAAACAAATTTAAAGTTACATACAATTAGATAAAAAAAGAAATGCTATATTTTGGTATTCTGTTAAAACATGAACTTAAAATAGAAAAGAATAAAACAATGTGCCAATTCTAAAAGAAACATTCTAAAAAACTTTTGGTATATGATTGCCGATGATTAGCTCTGCATAGATGTAATAAAAGTATGTGAATGATGCAATTATAATGTGTACTATCAAAGGCCATTTCCTAGGTTTCCCATCAAATCATCACATTAACCTTTGGAGACAGAAAAATATTATAGCATATTTAAAAAATATAAATATATTTATTTAAGTCTGGCCTTGTACAAAGGGAAATATCAGGTTGAAAACTATTGTTCTTTTTCTGATTACTTCCTTGATGAAGGTGCAAAGAGTTTTCTACTATGGCAAAAAAGCCTAATTAAAATGTGAAATGCTTGACTGTTTTGTTTGGAAACCACATTTTTATTTTGCTGCCAAGGCAAGATTGATGAAATTCTGGATGGTGAGTGTAAGGGGGGAAAGATAAGCCCTTATGTCAAGAGTTTCTGCTAACCTTGCTACATTTAGTATCAGAGAGTGGAGATTTGCAGCTTACTGAATTCTGAAGCCAAGAAAATGAGGTAGAAGAAAAAAAAATTAAAGAAAAACTACACACATTCTGTTTTAGTAATCTTGTCCGGTTCCAGGGCACTAGATAGCTATAATAGGATTAACTTCAAGACAGTTTTAATAAACAGAATTATTAAGTTATTGGGTTCATGCTATATCTTATATACACAGGCACATTTTCCTTGTGGTTTAATTGGGGATTGGGATTTCAGTCTGGTAGAAAGTCTCCTAAATGTAATAATAGAGCTAAAGGAAATTTTTCTTGTCAAACCCTTTCTTCTTTCCCAGCCAACTGCATTTGAATGAAGATACTTCTATTTGTTTGATATAAGGAAATTTTTAAGCCATCCTATAGACAATGCAAGGAACTGAACTAAGTTTGGAGTTCAGATAGATCTACATTTTATTCTAAAATTATTGCATCCACACTTCTCTAAATTCACAGCTTAAATAACTCCTCTGAGCCTCAATTTCTTATCAAACTCAAAACTATTAATAATTATTACAGTTCTTAATTGTAAGAGGCAGACTTTGCCCAACAAATGAGAAAAGTGGTCTAATAATGGTTCATTATGGAAATTTCTGTGTGCCATGGAATCTTCAAAATCTTATACACACATTGAACCCCACCTTATTATCATCTTATTATTGCTATTTCTTGAGGCAGAAGAGGAAACTGAGGCTCATAGAGATTAATTTACCTGCCCAAGTTCAGAAAGGTAGAAAGTGGCAGATATAGGCCTGTGTTCTTAACTCATACTTTTTTTTAAAGATTTTATTTACTTATTTGAGGGAGAGAGTGTATGAGAGAGCAAGAGCCAGGGGGAGAGGCGGAGAGAGAAAGACAGAGAAACAGATTCCCTGCTAAGCTGAGCAGGGAGCTGGACTCAGGGGTTCAGTCCCGAGACCCTGGGATGTTGACCTGAGCTGAAGGCAGATCTTAACTGACTGAGCCACCCATGCGTCTGCCTTAGCTCAGACTCTATACTAAGTGGTTTATTAAAATAATATTGGGTGACTAACAGAAATATTAGCCTCAAGGCAAGTGGTCAAAAGCAATGCTTAAAACTATGCTAACAAGACCATCGCTGCTGCCATCATAGCCCAGCCCTGAGCCTGTAAGCTCTGACATTGTGGCTTATATACAACTTTCAAATGTGTGCCCCTGAGTATCAGCAGCAGCCAATGTTGCTGCTTCCTTCCCAGAGAATGAGAGGCAAAGCTCCTCATCCCAGCTCAGGCTCTGGTGAGAAGGGAGGTGAGTAGGGAAGTGGGGAGGGAGTTGGCAAGGAAGTCTGGAAAGAGAGCTTCTGGCTTGTTTAGCTCCTGTAGGCCAAGAACCTATCTTGTTTCCAGGGGGACTCAGAGGGCCAGGGATTCTCCCAATAGAGGAAGACTCTTACATGTTGGAAAAGCAAAGCCAATAACAAAATCCCACTTTAACTGTTCTAAAGATTAATAGACATAATGTACATAATAGACATATGCACATAATGTACTAAAGGGCCGATTGTTTAGACATTAATTATGTTTTGCTGTCAGCCCACCTCAGTTCAAACCTCAGTTTTTCTCTCACTAGCTGTGTGACTTTAGAGAAATTATTCTCTCTCGCGGAGTTATTTGCTTCACTGTGTGTTTTTGTGAGCATTAAACAACATAAAGCATGTAACTAATTATATTAAGCACTCCAAATATATGTATAAAGTAAATCTAGCTATGCCTATGTAATATTTTTTAAAAACTGTCTACTTTAAAAAAATTGAAAAGTAATATACTGATTATTTATCTACCAGTTGACAGAATTTCTGATTTGGGTAAGTACAAAATTCTAATCAGTTTTTCAAATAATTGGAAAAACTCCATTAAAAATGTAGATTGGTTTTTTAATCAGTATTTTAGAGTTGAAAGGAGAATATTATCATAGAATAGGCAAGTTAGGTCTTAAAGTTACTATTCATTTTGGAGCTAGGTACTCTTCCTGTCTAATAAAACCTAATGCACATTAATATTTGGGAATTGACGGAAATCAGAATACGATCTAGAAGTTTAAGATTTTTGAGTTGCTCTCCTATACCAGGCAAAGGAAGCACAAAACTAAATTCAGCATACATGTATTCTTAGAAAAATATAAGCAAATTAAGAGCTTGAAATGACAAATCCCCCTCCTAGAGAAAGCTTTGGATAGGTGTGCTATTAGTCTCTGTCCTTGGCCTTGTCTTCTTCAGTGTTGATGTCAATAATTTGGGCGTGTGTATATAGAAAATTCTTATGTAGTTTAGGACTGATATAATGCTGGAAATTATAAAGAATAATAAGCTCTACCTATTGCAAGCATTCTACACACAAAAAAAAATGAAATTAAGCAGGGATAAATAAAATGTCCTACATTTTCAAGCAAAAAAGTTCAAGTACACAAGTAATGACATATTATATATGTAAGTCACGGCTTAACCTGATTTGGATACAAGGGAGATAGGTCACAAAATAACACAAAGCAGGGGCAGAAGGCAGGGATCTAGAACCTAACTAGATAACCGTGGTGACATCAGAACTGACCCAGATGCAAATCCCCACTTCAAAGGAACAATCAAAACATCAAAGTACAGTCTCCAGAGAGCATGGCAAACCCAATCCTAACTATAAGAATTGTGGCCTTCAGGCCTCATCAAAAATAATAGGAGGTAGCAGTGAACCTGCATCCAGTAGCTGAAGAAAGACAGAAAGACACTCTCTCCATGAAGAAAAATACAAGGAAAAAGCATAACTAATTAGCAGTACCTAGGAAATGAAGTTTAAGGCAAAAACCAGTAAACTACATGGACATTTGACTGAATTGCCTTAAAATATAAATGTACGATTAGTAGAAACATTACATCTGTGATTTAGAAGAGTGACACCTCCGATTTATGCTGCCTCAAACAAAAAAAAAGCCATACTTGATATTTTAGTCTGTGCCTTAAAAGGTAGAGTTGCAGCATTTAGAGAAGGCAGTGATAGTAGATATCACCCACATTAGCCATTACTGAAGAGATTAACATTGTTGGGTTTGGACAAAGGAAAACTCAGAAAGGACATCATAATTGTGTTTATCTAATATTTGAAGAATGACCATTTATAAAACACAGTAGATTGTTTTGATCTGGTGTTAGGTTGTACGACTAAAATAGATGAGATGGTGAAAAAAGCTATTGGTTCATACCCAGTAAACTATGCTTGTGCATTTGTTTTGTATTTAAAATGTTATACAAAAAACACCAGCAACTATCCTCTTTAATAAAATACTCAAATAATAACAAGTATATAGAAATAAAATGAGGGCCCTTCTTCAACAATCCAAACCACTTTTTTTTTTTTCTGGTCTCTTTTGATGTAGAGAAGCTTTATATTTGTAAATGTAAACCCTGTTATTTGAGCATTCTGAGTTTGGGGTTTTTTAAGTAAAATCTTTAATGCTAAAATTATAATACTTTCATAGTTTTATGTTTACACTCCATGATTCAAAAGGAGTTATTTAATTTTGTGAGATTGTCATGTATCTTTATTTATTTTTTAAAAAGATTTATTTATTTATTGGGGAGGAGAGGCAGAGGGAAAGGGAGAGGATTCTCAAATAGGCTCCCCATGTAGCATGGAGCCTGATGTGGGGCTGGATCTTAGGACCCTGAGATCATGACCTGAGGTGAAATCAAGCGTCTGATGCTCATCTGACTAAGCGATCCAGTTGCCCCTGTCATTTTTCTTTCTTTATTTCCGATGTACAGGTCATCATTCCTACATTTGTTGAATACTATGTGCCTTGGAGGAGAGGAAGGCCAGAATTTCTGAGTCATGCTAAGAAAAATTACAGGCAGGATCTGCTAATTTCCTACCCATTAATTCATTCTCTCACTTTTCCTTGCTATTGCAGCCCCAACTGTGTTTAAAGTAGACATTCTCTTATTAATTTCCCAGTCTTTATTGAAATTAAGAATGGCCCCAGATAGAGTTCTGGACAAGCCACCCAAGAATGTACCCCTTTGGCAACAAAAATTATTTTGAGCTCAACACAGTCAAGGCCAAAAGACACAAGAAGAGCTTTTTACCTCCCACCTTAACTGCTATAGTAATTTATTTATTTTTTTTAAAATTTTTTTTTTATTTATTTATGATAGTCACACACACACAGAGAGAGAGGGGCAGAGACACAGGCAGAGGGAGAAGCAGGCTCCATGCACCGGATGTGGGATTCGATCCCGGGTCTCCAGGATCACGCCCTAGGCCAAAGGCAGGCGCCAAACCGCTGCGCCACCCAGGGATCCCCGCTATAGTAATTTAGATAGGGGGCAGGAAGAAAGAGAACTATTACCAGGAAGAGAACTATTAGCAAAGACAACTTTTTTACACAAGAAAGACTTTTCCACAAAGCACGGCAAACATTTGTTTACCAAACATTTGCTCTTCCCATTTCCTTGTGAGTTGACTTCCTTTCCTCTGAAGTCCCAAACCCTTACCCCCTTCTCCTTAGCTCAGGACTGCCTACAAGTCTCAATTACCTGACTCTCGGTGGGTCTCATATTTTTATGGGCCCCTTATATTACACTATTAAATTTGTTTTTCTCCTGTTAATTTGTTAATTTTATTATTAGACCAGCCAAAGAATTTAGCAGGGTAGAAAAAAAAATTTTTTTTTCCCTCCCCAACACATATAACACAGATCTGGCTACAGAGTTGTAGGTGAAGTCTTCTTGGAATGTCTAGGAAAGTTTGTTTTTCAATATGAGCACCATATTGAAAAGCAAAGAAAAGATAGGCTTTCCCCTTTTGTTCCTTCCTTCTTCTTTCCCATAACACAGATGTGAGACAAGAATGATGAGCCATATTATGACTGTGGGATGGCTGTGAAAGTGGCAAATCACATCCAAAAGACAGTGGTCTTTAGATAGATTAATAGATTAATGACATTGAATAGTTGTTGCCTAACTATGACACATCTTGCTAAGTAAAAAACTTCACTTAAGCTACTGGAGTTGTATTCCTGCTGAATTCATTGGTTCTGTAAAATCACTATTGCAGATAGATTTCTAGGATGAAAACATTTTAACAATGGTTCAGCTAGTCTGTTCATATTATCCTTGGCCCTTCATCCTAGGTGGCCATATCTTGACTGTTTTAATCTGGACGGGAGTCCCTGATGCCTATTTATCAGCAAAAATATATAAAGGGAGGCATCTATCAACTTTTCTGAATCAGAGCCATAATGATTCATCCTGACAATTGCCAAAAGGAATTCTTTTTCTTTATATCCTTTGTCTCTGGGCATAGCGTCCCCTAGATTCACCCCCACCTCTTCAGCAGTCTTTCCCCAAAATGGTTTGAACTGTAGAACTTTTGACAACCTGATCCTATCAACTTTGTATGTTATCATAATTCCCCTCAAATTTTAGTCTGCTAATGGCCATATTTGTAGTATTCCAGTGATAATATATTTTTTTAAAGATTTTATTTATTTATTTACTCATGAGAGACACACAGAGAAAGAGGCAGAGACACAGGCAGGGAGCCTGACACAGGCAGGGAGCCTGACATGGAACTCAATCTCAGGACTCCAGGATCACTCCCTGGCCTGAAGGCAGAGGCTCAACCATTGAGCCACCCAGGGATCCCCTCCAGTGATAATACTGATATTCCTTTTAAAATTCTGCATTCTGTCATTTCTAAGAATTTTAAATGGGAAGGAAGATAACCATATTTGCTTAATCTGTCATCTTGATATAATAAATGGATTTTCTACTATAGTTTCCCCTTGGGAACTGATGAATTTTACCTGACTAAAATAATTGAAAAATAGGTTGCATAGAGATTTGTTGACAAGCATTTTTTAGGGGTAGCGAAGATAAGAAAAACAAAAGAAAAGTGACTAATGGTAATATTAAAAACCTGAGATTGAATCCCAGTTTTGCCTATTAATAATTAAATGCCCTTTTATAATCCACCTGCCTGCTCTGAAGCTCTGTTCTTACATTTTAAAGTAGAGATAATAATTCCTATCTGAATAGTTGGTGCAGATGATAAAGATAATTGCTATAAACATTTTGAGTCTTAGAAGCAAGCATTAAACTGTTGTTCTTAATATTAGCGTAATGCTAGAAAATTCACAAATCATATGATGATTAACCAAGATTATCTATAAATGGAATGAACAAACATTCCAGTTTACTTGATTAGTCCTGGTTTAGAACCATTTTCCTAGCAAAGTATTGTTACCACATTCTTCAATTTATAAAGTATCCCAGTTTGGAAGACTGAGCATTATATAATAATGCTAACATGAAATACCCCTGAGCTTCTGTGATACTCTGATTCCAGGATACCGAAATGTCGATCAGTAAAGACAAATGTCCTTAGTAGAACTTTGGCAATAAGAGTTGAATCAGCTTTGTTCTTAAATGAGAACAGCATACAATTTCTAACCAGAGGATATGTAGTAGCTAAGTGTTCAGGTGTCAAACTGGACCACCATAGATTGGAATTCAGGTTTCCATGTGTACCAGCTCTGTGAACTTGGACAAGAACTCAACCTCTCTGAGCATCAGTTTCCTTCTGAATAAAATGGATGGTCATAAAATTCTTTGAAGATTAATGAGACAACATATGTCCAATGCTTATCACATTATCCAGTACATGTTAAACAGTGTACAGAAGACATAATAGCGCATGGAGTTCCTCATAAATTTTGGCACTTTTTATTCTTTGCAGAACAGTTTTGGTATCCTTTTGTACTGTACTATTTACCCCAGTGCACAATAAATCATACTTTTCAATTTATCAGTGCTTTGTTTTAGAACATATGTGATATTACGTTGCAATGAAACAAAATGGCACATAGTCCTGCTGTGATGTTCATGAGTAAGAGGAAGGCTGAAACCTATGTCCTCCAAAGACCAGATGGAATGTTTCCACTTGTTTCTCTTCATTTTACAGCCAGACAAGATTGAAACAAGACTCAGGATCTTCGGAGTCCCCAAAGGAAGAGAACCCTGTGTTGACTTCAGATTTATTGATTTCTTCCATTATTCCAGCTCCTGGGTTTAAAATGTTAGTGAAAGGAATGGTTTTGTTGATGTTTCCAATAGTGGTCTCTTGCCCTTAAAGATGCATACTATTTAAACAGGAAATCTGCCCTTTTAGCACTGAAATAAATACAACTGGTGATGAACCACCCGCAGGCAGTTTTCTAATGAAGCCCCTCAAGCCATGATTTTCCTGCCACATGGGCCAAGGAAGACAAACATAGCTGTGAGAAGAAAAAGCTGACTCTCATCTTTATTGGAATTTCTCACATTTTTAATTTACAGAATTTCGATAAATGCCATTGCTCCAAGGTCCCCTCCAGGGTATTGTGAGACTTCTTCCAGTCATCCTAAATATTTCCTTTTCTCTTCCTTTTAAGAATTTTTGTCTCTAATTTTCATGTGTTGTCTATTAACAAAAAAAGCACATGGAATGCAGACTATATTTCAAACATTTCTAACCTTCAAGGATGGGGGAAGAATTAAACAAGGGAGAAGGCTGGCTTCCAGCAATAACACGGCTTTAATAAATACATGAAATATTTATAGAACACATAAAGAACAAAGGAAATAGAACACTTCCTCTGTGTATGATTTCTCTCAATGTTTCAGTCAGCCAGGTCTCTTGCCAGTACTTTTTTTTTTCCCCCTGAGATGTCTGCTAAGCAACAATGAGTGAGGTGTACCTGGTTAATGTACTTTCAAAATACTGTGTCTTCTAATTTTTGAATTATTTGTGAATGATGACTGGATTACCATTTTCATTCTGCGTACATTTTTTTTTTTTTGGAGGAAACACATCAAGAAGTCTAAGGCCTTCAGTAAGTCCTAAGTATATGAAGACACTATACAACTTTAAGCCAGAATAATAACAAAATTTATAGAAATATTCTAATTATTATTAGTTATTAGAATTAGCTTGGTGTCTACACAGCTTAAGAAACTGAAAGTCAAACAGAAAGCGGGTGACTTCATCTCTGCAACTCCTTCCTAGGGATCTAGCTCTTATTTCTCTAGAGTTTATCTTAAAAAGTCTTTGCAAATAGAATAATTAATTAGCAACAAAAAATTGCAAA
The DNA here is from genome assembly GCF_048418805.1 of Vulpes vulpes. NCBI lineage: Eukaryota > Metazoa > Chordata > Mammalia > Carnivora > Canidae > Vulpes > Vulpes vulpes. Next base: position 16,245,478 of record NC_132783.1, read on the forward strand.
AAATTGTGACAAGAAAGAGAAAATTAGAGTATGATGAATATCACTTTGGAAAATTACTGATGTGTATATATCCATCTCAATGGTAGCATTACTGGTTATCTCCCATGTATCATTCCCCATATAAATTACCCAAAGCTATATCTCTTGTCTTATCTTCCCAACACTAGGGTCCTGAATTTAGGCACTGTTGTTAAAATTGTATTTATAGTCAATGATTAATTTTTATACTGTCAGCTTACATTTATTGCATCAGAAACTATGCTAAGTTCTTTATACAGATTACCTCATTTCATATTCACAATAATCTTATTATATTGGTAAAAGTATCACTCTAATAATAATAATAACACTGAGATTTGAACATTTTAAATAATTTGACCTATATCACCAAGGGAAAAAGAGCAGCTCGCCTTCACCTAGACACCTGGTTCCATATGCACTCCCCTAGCCAGGCAGATGGTGCAAATTTAAACTCTACTGTTTCCTCTCTCCTTAAAATAAAACATGGTAATCGAGTCAGGATAGTTTGTGTGTGTGTGTGTGTATGTGTGTGTGTGTGTGTGTATGTGTCAAATTTCAGATTTTACCTGTTGATGTCATATGTGTATAGGACATACCTACGACAAGAACAAGCATCAAGGTATACATGTGTATTCTGGAATCAATAGGAAGCTCCCTGTGGAAACAGCCTCCTAGTGTTCCACCTCCATTTTCAGGATCTGGCCATTCCTGCTTCTTCCTAAGACTTTGCCTATGCTGTTTGGTTTGTTTCAGGGGCAGGTCAATTTTCACTTATAAATGATTTCTCAACATGTGGGATTCAAATGGTCTGAGCTCAAGAATTGTTAGAAGATGTTATGTAAGCCAGAACAAGACTTTCAAAGAATCAAAATAAGGTTGCTTCTTAGAAAACCCCTTGAAAGAAAGTTCAGCATGGAAGAAAGGGAAGTATCTGTACATGTACTGCAATTGGAACATTAGTTTAAATAATCAAAGCAATGTTAAACCAATTCATTCTGTTGGTTATAAGGACATGGGAGCCCAAATTATGTCTGTGGACATGGAGCAGGATCTAGAAATAGATCTATTATAAATATGTTAGTACAAAACCCCACACACATACATATTCAACTACATTTATTTAGTTATTCTATATGATCTAATGACATTTTTAACATGGCAAATAATTTCTGCAAGAATTCCTTTTAAATTTTGCAACCTAATTTCTACTAACTCTATCAAAATTGATTGATCCTTTAAAAATGTGGTGAGTACATATGTTGTGAGTTAACAGGCTTGTTTGTTTGTTTGTTTGTTTCCTCAGTTCATTCTTTTCCTCCTATGCTAGTCTCAGTCCTATCCTGACAATAATAAAGATAGCATATTGGCTGCCTGGAGCCAGTCAGCTAGCCTACTGCTAACATTTTGATATTATTGGCTTGGCTTACTGGTAGTAATTATCATTATGTGAATAAATTTTCCACCCTATTCTTCCTTCTCCTTTGAGGCTTAGATAAAAAATTAGCTCCTTCATGAATTGTCCCAGAACCCCAAGTAGCACAGAATTCCCCTTATCTGCAGTTTTACTTTTCAAGATGTCAGTGATCCAATGCCAATTATCCTTCAGAAATAGATGATCCTCTTCTGAATTATGGTCAGAAGGTCAATAGTAGCCTAACACTATGTTACATAACATGCCTATGTCATTCTCCTCACTTCATCTCATCATGTGGGTATCATTACAAGGAGAAAGGCACAGCACACGATATTTTGAGAGAGAGAGACCATATTCACATAATTTTGGTTGTAAGATATTGTTACAAGTTTTATATTATATTATTAGATATTCTTATTAATCTCTTACTGTACCTAATTTATAAGTTTAACTTAATCATAGGTATGTATGTATAGGGAAAAACATAGTACATACAAGGTTTGATTCTATCCACAGTGTCAGGCAACCATCCACTGGAATGTTTCCCCCCATAGATAAGGGGTGACTACTACATTACTTCTATTACTCTAAGTCTCAATTCCCATAGCAGCTTACAGTATCTCTTATCATTTGTCTTTCATTATATTTGAGAAATGTTATATATTCTATCTCTTTCAGTAGTGTGAATCTGTACATAGAGGAGGGTTTGGTTCTATATAGAAATAGAACCAAACCCTCCTCTATGTGTATATATATATATATATATATATATATATATATATATATATTTTATATTCTACTGTGTTCAGTGTGTACTAGTCATTTAAACCTATTTGTTAAATAACAATTTTTATTTTAGTTTATGTGAAGTCTTTGATAAAAAAAGCATTTCTTTTAATCTTCAGAACTATTATCCCCATTTTACTGTTAAACAAATTTAGGCTCTGAGAAGTTTTGTAACTTAATTTTAAAACCTGGTAAGCGTCTACAGCTACAGCATCCATCTTGGAGATGTTCCATTCCCTCTTGCAGCTCAGTATTTTTATTCACATCTATCATATTACTCTTTCTTAAGCTTTTAGAAAGCTTTAAAATAATAATGAATATACTGATTACTTTTATGGTTATTAGTAATTTATAGTTAACCAGAATTCTACCCACGTGATATGATTTAAAGAGATATAGATGAACTTTGCTTACTTTAAATTCTCTTTTATTAACTAAATTTAAACCAACCAACCAACCAACCAAAAAAACAAAAACAAAAACAAAACAAAACAAAAAACTTTCTTTTGGTTTCAAAATAGAAACAGGTTTCTATCTCCAGAAGGCAGCAGTTAAAATACACTAAGCTATACTAGCCAGAGTAGTAAGTATGATTGTAGCTGATGTTATGGAAGCTGACAGAATGAATCGCCAAGTCAGTGAGGATAGATGTGTGTGGCAATCCCTATAGGTTAAGTAGAACTACCTTGAAATCCCTGTAGGAGAGCCCACAGAATCCCTCTTCCTCAAAGATCCCAGTGACTGACATTTCAAGAGACTACAGACCATTGCTTAGGATTCCAAGAAACTTTAGTTACTGGTTTTTGTTGCAGCAGGTTCCCTTAAGAGTGAAAACGTTAGGAAATAGGAGTATTAAACAAATTGTTAAACAGACACATTTATCAAACACATAATGGTGGAAATTGTATCCTCACAGGAAACCTTTAATTCAGAAAAAAAGTGACCTGATTTAACAAAAATTAAATTATATAGTTAAAACACTTAGTGCTCATTTTTGGATGAGATTAGGAAATTTGAGGCCAGCTCTACAAGTGATGGGGGCTATGTATCATGAAGAGTAAATATAAGAGAGAGACAGAGACAGAAAAGTGCTTTTAGCTTTATTTTCTGTACTTTTCTTCTACCTAGCTTTTGTTCCTGCCAGTCAATCTGGAGAGGACTGTTCTGAAGTTTAGTCTATAAGCCCCTTTAAATGGGATTAGTTCAAAGAAACTCAGAAACTACAAAGAAAAACAATGAGAATTATGGGGTCCCACCCCAAGACTGGTAGCTCATGGAAATATCAAGGAAATAAAAGTGTGCCACATAAAGACTTCACCTGTTGAATGACTTTATGATTTTGGTCATCCATGCTATTTATAATACTTTATAGGAAGCATTAAATTGCATTAATCCAAGATTCCCCAGAAATTATAACATATAGAGGAGGAAAAATGCAAATACAAAAAACAATCAAAATACCTTTGGAAGCTAGAAGAAGAAAAGGGATAAGAAAGGGGAAATAAAACAAAAATGAGAGTGAGTAAAGTAACTTGAATGTTAGGTAGAAGTTGAATGCTACTAATTATTTCCTCAGAGGCTACTAGGACACCTTTAAAGATTTCCTTCTTGCTTAGAACAGTTTGAGTAATAAATATAACTTATTGCTATTTTATGAGGAAAAATTATATACATATAAACAACCATCTACCCAATTTTATTCCAACAGATCAAAATCAAAACCAATCAAAATCACCAGTAAATGAAAAAGTATCACAACATAGTTCTATAATCCCCTACTCCCCCCCCCCCCCCCCACTTAAGTTGAATAATCACAGATTTCGGTACATACTTAAAAGGCATGTGTTCATTAAATTAGAAATAAAACAATTTACAAGGTAATCAACTTCAGTACACTACTTCACAATATTTATTGAATGAATTAAATTCATTTTGTATTTTCTAACTCAAAATCTGAGTGTTTTAGGATCCCACTAGAAAATTTGCTCTTTTTTTCTACATATATTTTTGCTAAGGAACCAAAAATCCATTTAAATTAAATTTGATTGCATAGATAAAACAGTAGTGAAGTTGAAATAAGTTTTTAGCATTATTTCTGCAACTCTAAGTATATGTATAAGTAACATACTTCTTATAAGTCTTTAATAGAATCTATTTTTAGGGAATATGATAAAATTTGATTTTGGGTAAATTAGATTTTGAAACCTCAAAATTGAAATAGGTTTGGCATTTTCTCATCACTGGCAACAACCCATGTTATTAAATAAGAAACCTGAGAACTAGATTTTCCATGAAATTTCTGAAATGCCACAAGTGGCATTAAATGATATTTGGCTATGTCAATGCAGTCTTGAGTCTCTTTTGGCTGAAATGCTATCCAAAGACAAATAATGCCAATTTGCCTATTTGCACTTCAGCCATCCATCCCCACTTTTCTTTCCTTCATGAACATGTACTGAGAAGCTTCCTTAAAGTAGTACCATAATGGTCATGTTTCAAAAATAATATGCCATATATTGCCCATTGACATTTAAATCTACTCCACATTCTTCTTTCTATGGAGTAGTAATAGCAAATTATATTACTCTAATTCACTGAAGATTTTTCCATAAGTGACAAGGCTTTGCTGTTCCCATCTTCTACTATGGAAAAAAGTTAAATAAAACATTTTGTTAAGCTTCTACTATGTGCCTAAGAATTAACACACAATCCCTATTCTCCAGGACTTTATATTTTGTTGGGAGACTGACAGTAAATAGGTTATTAAAATACCATAGAATGAATATGGTAACAATGGTATGAATGAAATGCTATAAGATAATTCAGAAGAGAAGCATCTACTTTAGTATAAGAGATAGAAGATTAATGCTCTCAAGAACATTAAAATTTTAAATTACAATCTGTCAATACATGTATAGGTCAAGAGCAAATTCATCAATTAGCTACATGACCGTAAGCAATTTCCTTACCTCCTCATTTTTTCTTTTAAAAATAGAAACAATAGTATCTATTACAAAGGATTTTACTGAATATTAAGTGCCCAGTATGTCTGGTTTAGAAGAAACCCAAATTTTTTTGTTCTCAAATTTGCAGATGGAGGTAATAAAAATCAGCAGTACATATGCTTAAGTATCAGGGAAATGATGTAAACATACAAGAACCAATGGAGAATAAAATTTTATCTTTTATTTATCTTTTTGTGATTTTATTTTGGATCTGCCGTATTCTGTGAATCATGGCAAAACATCAGGGATAACATTGTAACTCAAGACAATTTTCACTTGAATGCTATTATAGTTTAAATTCGCGATGATTTTCTGATAAATATACGCCAAGCTTAGTAATTTCTCAAAAATTATAGAATCAAAAGTTTAGGATCCAAAGGGTCCGTTTAATAAGATGGAATTACTTTGTTATTTAATGGATTATTTGCTAATAGAAAAAAATTTTTAGATGTGTATGCAGTTTTAATAAAACATGGAAAGTTTATAAAACCTTCACAATCTTGAAGTTTGTTTTAAAGCTCACACACAAAGATTTTATAAGCCTCGTGTATCTTTAGTACAGAAAGAGATGCCAAGTATGTGTAGAATGGCCCCTGCTCTCAAGAAAATTGATGTGCACATGGTGGAGTGCCAAATGGCAGAACATTGGTAATAATGTGGTGGTGAGATCATTGGATATGGATTAAATAAAGAACTAAACAGCTAAAAGGATTCTGGTTTTTCCAAGGCAATCCTGTTAATTCCTGCTTCTATACATCTTCCCTTCTAATTCATTCTCTACACACTGGGTCTCTACACACTAAAATATATTGGTTTGGTTTCTTTCTTTTTTTTTTCTTTTTCTTTTTCTTTTTTTTTTTTTTAAGAAAGAGAGAAAGAGAGAGATGGTGAGTACTAGTAGAGCAGGGGAGGGGGAGGGGCAGAGGGAGGAGGAAACAGAGAATCTTAAGCAGGCTCCATACCCAGCATGGAGCAGAGGAACAGCTCTGTCACACAACTCTGAGATCATGACCTCAGCCAAAATCAAGAGTTGGACACTTAACCAACTGAGCCACCCAGGTACCCAGAAAGATTGAATTCTTGATGGCAATTTCTGAATTCTGAGTCCATCCATTTCTGAAACTAGCTCTAATTCTGCTCTTTTCATTTAAATTTTCATAAAAATATTGCAGTTAGTAGCTCAGAAATCTATCTTTGTCCTCATGTGTCATGTGAGATAAAGTGTCTGTTTGTTTGTTGTTTGTTTGCTTTTGCCCCTGGTTCTTGGCACAGAACTCCTAAAACCTTTGGAATTTTCTAAGTAATAAAAACTTTAGGGAGTACTTTTATTCTAATATTCGGTCTTTGATCTTAGTTCCTGACACAGGGCTCCTGAAATCCTTTAATTTCCTGGGCAATAGGAGTGTCTCATGTTCCATTGACATGACTGGATGTGCTCTTGGAAGACTCCTGAATGAGGGCTGGTCCTCAGAAGACCAAGTCATGATTAGAAGCTTGGTATTGTCAGCCCCCCCATCCCTCATTCTTTTAAGAAAAGAGAATGACTAAAACTAGAATTAATGATTGATCATGTCTACATGATGAGGCCTTCCATAAAAATCCCAATTTTATGGGGTTTGGAGAGCTTCCAGGTTGGCCAACACATCCACACACAGAGAGTGACACTCCTCAACTCCATAAGGAAAAAGCTCCTGTGCTCAGGATCCTCCCAGAACTCATCTTAGGCATCTCTTCATCTGGCTGTTCATTTATCTTTATCATATTCTTTAATAAACTAATAAACATGCTTCGCTAGGGTCTGTGAGTCACTCTAGCAAAGGAGAATCTTGATTTGTAGCCAAGTCAGACATTGTGGGTAACTGGGGACCTATTACTTGCAACTGGCATCTAAAAAAGTAGGAGCAGTCTTGTGGGACTCAGCCCTTAACCTTGGGATCTGACACTATCTCGAGGTAGATAGTGTTAGAATTGAGCTAAATTGTAGGTCAGCTGGTATTACAGAGAATTGCTTGGTGGGGGGAAAAACCTCCATACATCTAGTGTCAGTGTTGTGAGTATGCAGTAGAGTATCTTTACTCTCATACCCACAAGAAAGAAAGACACAAAGGTAGATTGAACTGATTTTTTTCTAATATATCTGTTTCTTTCAGAAATTGGGTTAATGTTTCAAAGAGGAAGACCATTTTTTAAATTATTTGATATATGCTTTCAAGCTGTTTTTAAGAGAGAAAAGTGCCACTCTCAACACACACACACACACACACACACACACAATCTAAAGGAGAAAAATCTTTACTTTAGATCTCTCAAGTAGTTACTTACAGAATGTACTAAAATTTAAGTTGCAAGTGATTTGCATATTAGTAAGTAGAAAAAGATGACAGGAAATGAACCCATTTGAGGACAGATTCACTCTCAATGTTTTCAACATAAAGGACGTTTAAATGATTATGAATAGGCAGAAATTAGGTGTAAGATATTAGGCAGTAAAAAAATTAATAATATGTAGACTAGATAGCCAAAAGATATAATCCAATTAGCCAACAATTTTCCAGAAGTCGAATAAATATGGTCAATTTGTAGAATGTACTTGTTTCTTTTTTCATTTAACTTTAGTTGACTGTTTTACATTTTGCCTCATAATAATGGGATAAAGATTATTTTATTTGTTTGGGCCCCTAAGCCTGTTTTGAAAATCAAATGAAAACCATCCAATTAAAACTAAATAGTGAGAAAATAACTTTCGCAAATCGGTCATTTGGAGGATTACCTGTTTGGTGAATTGGCTTTTGAAGAACTGACTTTCAGCAAAATGACCTAGTGGGTCGATTTTAAAAGTCTCAGATTATATAAACAGTCTTAGTCCAATTAAAACTAAACAGTGAGAAAATAACTTCAGCAAATTGGTCATTTGGAGCATTACCTGTTTGGTGAATTGGCTTTTGAAGTATTGACTTTTGGCAAATTGACCTAGTGGGTCAATTTTAAAAGTCTCAGATTATATAAACAGTCTTTGTTTATGAGGGCCTTACTAGGGAGCTACTCTTTATGCCCACAAAAGGCCAATTCCAAAACCAAGAAATAGGCATGAAATAAAGAAGGGTAAATTTTAGTTAGACATAAAGAAAAATGTGCTAATTTTAATTGGGTTGACTTTGGGTTGACTTTCAATATGCTTAGACACTCATCTGCTTGAAGTTATCTCTTTAGTTCTTTTTCAGGCCTACGAGGACAACACCCCTTAGAATCCCAATCCAAGGAGAATGGGAAGGCCAAGTCAAACACTGGATGATAAAAGAAATGAGAAAGGATTCAGGAATATTTATAGAAGAAAGTCTCAAAGGGATGCAACTCAGGGGAAGACAAAAGCTCAGAATGCACTGGATAGACACAGTAAGGACAAACTATGAGGATTTTAAGCATTTCATGTTAATATTGGAAGAAACGGTGTGGAGACAGACAGGAATATGATGCCTATGACTGTTTCTTTAGAGGCACAGCCTAAGCAGCAATTTTTGTGCAAATGATTTATTGAGAGCATTGTTTCAGGAGAAAGGGAGTAAGGGAAGTAGGATGGCAGGACACAGTTGAGCATGAATTTAGTCTCAGCAGGATCCAGCTTAGTGTGACCCCAGGCAATCCAAGAACCTGGAGCCCACCAAGAATGGGGCCTTCCCTAGCAGTTGGCCATTGCCCAGGGGCTGCTGTAACATTCCAGGTAAGATGGCTGTTCCTGGCTGAGAGCAATTCTCCACAATGGGCTATGAGCTATCAACTGTCAGTAATTATGAGCGCTGGACAGGATGTTCATTGTCTAAAGAGCATGTATGTGGGGCTCCACTAGCATCCACTACAGTGTCTATTTTATGAAATGTGAGACATTCTTCCCTGATCTCTCTAATTAGCATTGAAAGTATTTACTAATTCAATAATTAGTCTTCAATAATGTTACCTTTTAAATCCCATATTACTGCTTGTCAAATATTTTCATTGATATCCCTCTAATACCGTAAGAGTAGGAGTGGATATTGTAAAGCATAGGCAAACTGCTCTCTGAAGCCCTTCATTTCCTTGAAATCGTGTTTTACCTCCAAAATTTAAATAAAATTTATCTTCTATTCTCATATATCTAAGCTGATTTTGAGGAGAAAATATGTGATATATACTATATAAGACAATAGATATATTTATATAAAATATTTAACTTGTTAGCAAATTTTGATTAAAAGTGATGATTTAGGAGGATACCAGTGATTTATTTTGTGGCTTATTTTAGGCACGTGGAGAAATTTATACCCACATTTGTGAAGCACAAAGTAGGACTCAGCCATCCCTACTTCTTATGTATTAGGTAGTTGATAATCTGAGGGATTTTTCCATGAATATTCTTATGTTTATTAAATTACAGGGGCAAAATTGAGACAAGGTCGACCTTCTTTGGTTATTAAATCATGTTGTTGACATTACTACTACAAAACTGTTTTTCAGGGATCCCTGGGTGGCTCAGCGGTTTAGCACCTGCCTTTGACCCAGGGCATGATCCTGGAGACCCGGGTTCGAGTCCCAGATAGGGCTCCCTGCATGGAGCCTGCTTCTCCCTCTGCCTGTGTCTCTGTCTCTCTCTCTCTCACTCTGTGTCTCTCATGAATAAATAAATAAAATCTTAAAAAAAACTGTTTTTAACTAATAGATACATTTAGCATACTAAAGACCTCTTAGGTATACATTTTCTCCTAAATTTCTTATATCATCTATTTTATTAAAGTATATTTAGATTTATATGATTATTATTTTAAATAAGGGCTGTGATTGTTTATTTGAACTTCACTGTGACAAATGCACTGGGACTCTAAAATGATTTTAACCAATCTTATTTATTTTGTGGAATGGCAAATGAGCTGAATTAGGCCACAAAGTGCTGGCTGGATTTGAAGATTGGCAAATGTTAATTCTGTCTTCAGTAGTGTCTCATTTCAGTTTACCACTGAAACAGTAAACAAGCAGTGCAAAGGTTCCATGAAATGGGGATACAAATAATTGACTGGAAATAGCTCTGCAAAACCATCCTACATTTCTTAAGGAGACATGCCCATAGTTTAGAAGTTGGCAGCCTGTAGATTTTGAGAATCCTGCTTAGTGATAGTAGCCGAGAAATGAAGGTATTTCATCCATTAGATTTGAAAAAGGGCCATCTCGGCACTCAGCTCTCCTTTTACCAATATGTAAGGAAATTCTATCCATGCCACAAGTTACTGTTCACTTTCTTACTGCTGCATTAGACCTACAATGGGCACACAAACCTAGCCAGCTTATTATCGGAGATCTAGGGTGGGCAGGCTCATTGTGGGGACAAAACACATAAATTAAATCTATTTATTGACCAAAAAAATCCAACAACTTAAAAGTTTTCTAAATTGTGTATTAAAGACTAACTCCAATTCACCACAAGACTGGGCCATCAATTTCATAAAAATTGGCTAAATGCTAAATAATCAGGATGAATCGATCAATGTACATAGATTCAGTAGCCTCTTAAATAGGGATAGAACTCCCAAGATAGCAGTAAATTACTTTATGTGGAACAGAGTAAGCACTTGCTTCATGTATATGGAATGAATTGCTATATTTTTTTGGCAATTTTACTTCAGGAAGGAAGTGCTCAAATATGTTTTAAAAATATAATAATGCATTTACTCCAAATTGTACTACATTCTGCCTACAAAACGGAAAGGATCTTTGATACTATTATAAGGCTACTATTATCAAGAGTCCTGTAATTTTCATCCTATAGAGCCCTGGGTGAAAACTTTACTTCTTAAAAATATATCTCTCTTCTATCTCTCTTGTCTCTGTCTCTCTATCTCTCTCTCAAACATACCTTCTTTGGAAATTAGATTTCTTTTTTTTTTTTTATTCATTCATGAAAGACAGACAGACAGAGAGAGAGAGAGAAAGAGAGAGAGAGAGAGAGGCAGAGACACAGGCAGAGGGAGAAGCAGGCTCCATGCAGGGAGCCTGACGTGGGACTCGATCCCTGGTGTCCAGGATCACGCCTTGGGCCAAAGGCAGGCGCCAAACCACGGAGCCACCCAGGGATCCCCCTGGAAATTAGATTTCAATCTACAGTTAATCCAGATATTTTTGGATGACAATTCTCTTTAATCAAACTTTCATAGTTCAGTAGAATTCTATCCGTAGTAGATCTGCCTGTTTTGTGTGTGTTTTTTGTGTGTTTGTGTATCTATTGATTCATTTGTGACTGCTTATTCTAGGTATCATTTAGAATCAGGTCAATAGTTGTGTATGCTGTGCACTTTCTTTTGTCAACTAAGACAATTCTTCCTCACTTACTTTGCATTTGTTATCTACTTATTTAGGGGTAAGAAGTTATTATATACCTATTTGTTATTAGAAAATCAATCAAGCCAATTTAATATATTGTGGGTTCCCCTTGGATAGTAGGGACATGCAAACCAATTATTTTATGCTTTAAGATTAATTATATCTATGTAGCATAAAAGGAATTATTCTATAAGTAAATAATCTATCATTTAATTTCTCACATTTTAATAAATACTAAAATAATGAATTTGATAACCCCTAAAGTATATTGTTTGAGAAAATGTAATGAAAATCCTTAGCATTATTTCACAAGATTAACAGATTTTATTTATAAAAGAAATGTCTACGAGTTTTTTTTAATTATGCCAAATTAAATCATTTAGTAAAGAAAATAATAATGGAAAATGAATTTTTGCTTTTCAAAAACTAAATTATAAGCCATACTTACATGTGGAAAAAAATCTACTGTTTGGGTTACTTTATTCCGCAGCTTAGAAATTAATTCTGTAGCAGTAATATAAGAGCTTGCCCAATGCATTAAAACATAGAGATTAGACAAGCACAGGTTGCTCATAACAATCAGCCTTGATAACTCACAATCATAATCTTCCTGAACATTCTGAGCTTTGATCCTATCTAGATTTTTAATTCAAGTTTCAGAATCACCATATTAAGGATCTGAGTTTAAATTATCAATTAACAACTTGCTGGTCAATGATATGGAAATACAACACTCTTATATCTTCACTTTCACTCATCACCATGCAATATGCTCCTATTTAGTGTTATAATGAGCTAAGTCATTTTGAGTGGTGTTTTTTCTTTAAATACAGCTATTATTCCAGAGTTTTGCCAGCCCGTGACAGAAATCTAACCCAATGGCTTAAGTGGAAAAAAAGGAGACTTTTGGCTCTGATAACTAAACCATGAAAAAGAATGCAATAGCTGACCCCTCTCTCAGTGTCCGATTTCCTCACTATGTCCCTTTCTCTGTTTCTAGCTGTATATCCTCTTCAATCTCTTAGTGTCTTGTTTTCACTAGTGTCTGTGTCACCTTTTTCCAGATTTGATTGACAAACTGTGTGGTTCTGGAGATGCTTACTGTACCCTTGGATTCAAAGTTATGTACTTGACAGCATAGGAAGCCTCAGACCGTACTACTAGTCTGTTGTGTCCTTGACCTTTTAGGTATGAGGTTGTTTTTGCTATTCTCTAACGCTTGAGATATAATTTGCATAACACAAGTCACCTTTTAATGTGTACAGTTCTGTGCTTTTTAGCATGCTTACAAAGTTGTACCACCACTACCACTATCTCATTTCAGAACATTAGGTTACCTTGAAAAGAAATCTTTTACAAACTAGCAGTCTCCATTCTCCATCCCCTTTCCTCAGCCCCTGGAAACTGTCAAACTGCTTTCTGACTCTATGAATTTGCCTATTCTGGACCTTTCATATAAATGGAATTATATAAACACGGGATCTTTTGTGTCTGGCTTTTTACCTAGAATAATGTTTTTATCCATGTTGTAGCATTTATCAACACTTGCAGGGCTACATAACATCCTATTGTATGGATAGACCACTTTCACTTATCCCATTCATCAGTTGTTTCTAATTTTTGCCTATTCTGAATAATAGTGCTAGAAATATTTGTATATAAGTTTTTAAGTGGACATATGTTTTCATTTCTCCTGGATATAGGCCAAGGAGTTAAACTGCTGAATCACACAGTAATTCTGTGTCTAGCTTTTGAAGAAATGCCAAACTATTTTCTAAATATACTGTACCATTTTATAGTCCCATTAGCAATGTATGAGGATTCTAATTTCTCTACGTTCTCAACAACTGTTATTGTTTATCTTTTTATTCTAGTTGTCCTTTCAGTTACAAAAGTATGGTATCAAAGACTTCAGTGATAATTGTTGAATTGCCTCCATTTTTCCATTCAATTCTGTCAATTTTTATTTCATGTTTTTTGGGCCTGTTTGTCAGATGTGTTTATGTTTATAATTGTTATGTCTTCTTGAGAGTTTGACTGTTTTTTTCACTATAGTTCACTATAGTTTCACTATAGTTTCACTGTTTTCTCACTATATATTTCACTAATATTCATCTTTTCCTCTAGCAACAATTTGTCCTAAAGACTATGTCTGAGATAAGTATAGCCACTATAGCTTTTAGTTACTATTTACATGGTGTATCTTTTTCTATTTTCAATCTATTTGTGCTTTGAATTTAAAGTGAGTTCTTTTAGGGTGTGTAAATGGCTCAGTCAGCTTAGCATCTGCCTTAAGCTCAGGTCATGACCTGGGGTCATGGGATGGAGCCTGCATTGGGCTCCCTGCCCAGTGGAGAGCTTGCTTCTCCCTCTGCCCCTCCCCCTGCTTGTGCTCTCTCTTGCTTGCTCCCTCTGAAATAAATAAATACAATCTTTAATAAAAATAAATAGTGTCTTTATAAACAATACACAGTTGAACAATGTCCCCCTTTTTATCTATTCTGTTAATCTCTGCTTTTGTTTGGAACATTTAATATATTTACATTTGATGTAATTGCAGTAAAGTAGAATTTATGTGTGTCATTTTGCTATTTGCTTTCTATATACCTTTTTTTTTCTTTTTTTTTCTAATACCTTTTTTAAAAATTTTGTAGATCTCCATGACTGCTTTCTGTTGTGTTAATTATGTATTTTCTAGTGTACAATTTTGACTTGCTGTGGTTTCTTTTAATATACAACTTTGAGGTATTCTCTTAATGTTTGCTCCCAGTGATTACAATTAACATGTTATAACAAACTAATTTGGATTAATATACACTGGATTTAAATAGTTTCCAAATTTTTGCTCCTATGTTGCTTTCCCTCATTCTTTATGTTGTTATTTTTATAATATATTTCTTTATACATTGCATGTTCATTGACAAAGATTTATAAGTATTGTTTTATGAAGTTATCTTTAAGATCAGATAAAACAGTCACATAAAAGAGGACATTTAAGCTGTCCTTTTTATTTACTTAGGTAGTGCTTTTTATCAGGGCCCTTTCCTTCTTTATGTGGATTTAAGTGTTTCTCTAATGTCCTCTTATTTCACTGTTAAGGGCTGTCTTTAATAAATCGTGTAGAATAAGCTTTCTAGCAACAAATTCTTTCAGCTTTTATTTATCTGAAAATGCCTTAATTTTTTTTTTATTTTTTAAAGGATAGTATTGTTGGATATGGAATATTTGGTTGACCAACTTTTTCTTTCAGTGTTTTGAATATGCCATATTTTGATATCTATGGTTTCTGATGATAAATCACCTGTTAATCTTATAGAGGATCCTTATGCTTGATGAGTTGTTTCTCTTTTGCTCTTTCCAACTTGTCTTTGGCTTTCAACAGCTTGAATATGATGCAATTAAGTTCAGATCTCTGTGAATCTACACAATACAGAGGCTATTGAACACATATAAGAAATGCAGATTAATGTTTCTCATTAGATTTGAGAAATTTGGGGCATTACTTCTCTAAATATGCTTTTTTGCCTCTTTCTTTCTTTCCTTTCCTTCTAGTACTTCCATTATACCTATGCTTCATAGTATCCCACAGTTCTCTGAGGCCCAGTTCACTTTTCTTCATTATTATTATTTATTATATTTATTATTATGCTTCTCAGTGCAATGGCCTGAATGTTTGTATCTCTCTAAAATTCTTATGTTGAAATTCTAATGTCCATATGATGGTATTAGGTAGTGGGACTTTTGGGAGGTGCTTAGATCATGATGGTAGTGCTCTCACGAATGCATTAGAGATCTCAAGAAATTCCTAGCCCCATTCTACTATGTGCAGATAAGTGCGACATCTGCAACTGGAAAAGGGCCCTCACCTGACCATCCTGGCATTTGGACCTTGAACTTCCAGCCTCTAGAACTATGAGAAATAAATTTCTGTTGTTTATAAGGTACTTAGTCTGTGATATATTATTATAACAATACAAAAGGACTGAGACACTCAGATTGGATAATCTCAGTTGACCTATGTTTAAAATTTTTATCCATTTATTGATATTCTCAATTTGGTGAGACACTGTTCCCATATTTTCTTACAGCTCTTTTGACATGGTTTTCTTTAGTTCATTGAGCATGTTTAAAATAATAATTTAAAATATTTGTTTAATAGATCCGATGTCTTGTTTCTTCAGTATAGTTTCTACTGATTTATCACATATTTTCCTTGTGTTTAGGCCATATTTTCTTATTTATTTGCATGTCTCATAATTTTCATTTTAAATTTGGACATTTTAGGTAATACTGTGTGGCAACTCTGGAAATTAGATTCTCTCCCATCCACAGGGCTTATTATTGTTGCTGCTGCTTACTGTTGTTGGAGATATTTGTTTAGTGACTTTCCTGACCTAACTCTTTAACATTGGTATTTGTTGTATGTAGCCACTGATCTTTGCATAGTAAACTTAATGTTCAGCTAATGATTGGAGAGATATTTCCTTAAATGCCCATTTTGCTTTATCCTTAAATCAATAAATGCCCATTTTGCTGAGTGGCTCTGTACCCATTTTGAGACATGCCTTCAATATTCTTATAGGCAATTTACAACTGTCTTAGCCTTCATTTCCTGTTCAGGTGGTGCTTCAGGGTCAGCCAAGGGCCAATGCTTAGAACTTTTTTCATCTTTCCTGGGCATGCACAGAGTCCTATGCATTGCACATAGCCTTCTAGATTTCCAGGAATATCTTGGAGATTTTAAAAGCCCTCTGCAGACATTTCATTCTCCAGTTCTTTTCTTTGAATCACTTTGTTTGCCCCAATTGTTATTGCCAACTCAGGCAACTATAATGTTAAACAATTGCTGCTGGTTACTTTTAAAAATGTTCCTAGGAAAAAGGATGAGCTTTGATTCAGTCAAAGTTAATTTTGAAAATTTTTACCAATGCTCTTATTACTTTTATTGAGCAAAGAATATTTGAGAGTTCTTACTCTGCCCTTTCCATTGATGTCATCTCCCACCTGCCACTTTATGTGTAAGAATTTGAATTTATTATTTTAGTCTTGAGTGTAACCAAAAGAATCTTAACTGATCTCAAGTCAGTATTATTTATGGCTTCCAGTTCTGACTTTAGATGTCTTTTTGACTAGCTAGCTCCTAATTCATAAAATCTTGGGATAAATTCAGATTGACAGAACCTGAGATGTCTACTCATGTCCTGTACAATCACTAGGTTAAGAGAGTGTTAGATAGTCCTCAGTACCACCTGAGTTGTCAGATGAAAACAGAAGTAAAACTGTGCTGGCAGCCTCCACCTAGGCACAACATTAGAGTCAGGAAGAAACAGTTTCATCAAAGTAAAGTAGTATTTTTCTGAAATAGAGAATGGTAAATGCTCAAATAATCAGGTTCATCATTCTTAAAAAGAAATTATGATGTTCTGGTCATTCACAGCATAGCAAAATCAGTAGTTATTTAGTTTTATCATTCTGCTTTGATTTCTTCTGAGTTCCATACTGTGTTTATTGTTAAAATAAATTTCAAATCTCAAGTTCTATGCAAGAACTGCAACCATGAACTATGATTTCTCCGATCTGTAGCAACAGTAAAAGGCTTTGGTATAAGGGATTCTGTTGGGAGAAGGAGGGAATACTGAAAAATAAGATAAATATTTCTACCTATCAGTAAGTGTATACCATGATTTTTCACAGATAACAGCAATAATGGCAAAATATGCCACCAAGGGTCTAGTATATTACATGAATTTATTCATTTATTTTTTAAATATTTTATTTATTTATTCATGAGAGACACACACACACACACACACACACACAGAGAGAGAGAGAGAGAGAGAGAGAGAGAGGCAGAGACACAGGCAGAGGGAGAAGCTGGCTCCATGCAGGGAGTCCGACTTGGAACTCTATCACGCCCTGAGCCGAAGGCAGACACTCAACTGCTGAGCCATCCAGGCATCCCACATGAATTTAAAACAAGCAATCAAACAGAATTTTTTTGTTTAGAAATTCTAATAAAACTATACTCATGAGACTGCATTTTAATCACGTTACTATGTTGCTATTAAATGTCATAACTTCGGGGCTTAAAGATTTTCATATATTTTTATTTTATTTATTTATTTATTTATTTATTTATTTATTTATTTATTTATTTATTTTGCTTTTAGTGAAAGCTCTTTTCACCTTATCAATGGATTTTGATGAAAATAACTTTGAGAAGGAATTATCTGAGTTAGATTTTTGTACATAACCATAAGCCAGCCTTTTACATTTTAATGAAAGATTTCCCTTAGTCCATTCTCTTAGCTTAAAATGTTATACACAATTCAGACAATAGTGCTATCAGTTAAGACAGTGAAATATCCTTGAAACAAATTATGGTCAGATAAATACTCTAAATGAAGTAGAGAAGGGGGTATCTGGTGTCCTTAGCAGATTTACCCTATTTAGGCTAAGGGCATAATTTAAATGTCTGAATATATAATAAGAGTAATAAAATAATTATTGTACCCCTTCCTTTCCTATGTAGAAATAAATATTTCATGACTTCCAGACTGTTAGAAATTCAATCTCATTCTATATCCTGTGTTTTGAGGTCATTGCAGTGTAATATCAAGGGCTGCATTTAACAAAGGATTGATAATGCAAGTGAGGTATGAGATGTAGCTATTTGCTGTGTATTTAACTTGCCTTGCAGCTAGACACTATTTGCAGCAAGACAAGAGGTTGTTTCCTCGCTAAGTCCTTTATATTTATTTGGCTTAACAAAATTGTAAATCTCAAAGACGTTCAGAGATAGACATGGTTTTATTGTCATTTATTTCACTATAACTGATACATGAATTTTTCTAAGACATCTTCAAATTTAATTCTTCATTTTCAGAATGCATTCAATGACTGGAAAACCAATTTTTTAATGATACAATCCATTCCAGTTCCAAATGCCTACTAGAAACTTACTTGCTGGATAAACTGTAATTTGACCTTGAGATTTCAAATATTGTATTTAATTTTGCCCTAAATAGGGAAAATTGAAAGACTTACATACTAGACTATTGGGAAACTTCACTAGGTTATTAAAAAAAATTCGATTTAGATTCTTTCAAGAGTTAATGAACTTTAATATTAGAAGACTGATATAGATATTGCTATTGTAGTCCATTAAGTTATTTGACAGTTTTTTATTATGATGAAAAAATAAAAAAAGAGTGGTAAAATTAATCTATAGTAGCTAAGTGAAGAAATGTCCCCAAAGCATGGTTATCAATGGTTTTAACTTGGACTTTCATTGCAAAAGATTCTTTCCTTAATCTTGTCTCATTCAATAATTTTGTCAGTATTTTGCATTGGAATGAAGAAAAAGCATATTTATAAATATGTAGATGGCATGATCTAGAGAATAGTTTTTACATGTTACGACTAACAGAATCCAAATGATTATGACATGTTAGCTGTATAGGGTAAATCTAATCCTACAAATTTTAATAGGGACACATTTGAAGTCTTTTTTTTCTTTGAAGTCTATAAAGTAAAGGTGGAGGTCTACAGCTTAGAAGCATTTGAAGAAAATCCAGAAGTTTTAGGTGACTGAAAGCATATGAATAGCTAATGCAGGGATTAACAAACTAAAATCCACTGTCTATTTTGTAAATAAAGTTTTATTGAAATACAGCCTGGTTCATTCATTTATATATTATACATGTCTGTTTTCCTGCTAAAACAGAACTGAATATTGAAGCAGAACTTTATGGAGTTCAAAACCTAAAACAGGGATCCCTGGGTGGTGCAGAGGTTTGGTGCCTGCCTTTGGCCCAGGGCGCGATCCTGGAGACCCAGGATCGAATCCCACGTCGGGCTCCCGGTGCATGGAGCCTGCTTCTCCCTCTGCCTGTGTCTCTGCCTCTCTCTCTCTCTCTCTCTGTGACTATCATAAATAAATTAAAAAAAAAAATTAAAAAAAAAAACTAAAACATTTACTATCTGGCCATTTATAGAAAAATTGTATTGACCCTTAATCTAATGCAGTTTTTGTTAATAAATATAGAGTGTCCGTGTATGGGGAGGTAATAGCCTCCAGTGTTTTGTGTACTGTTTCCTAGATTTATCTTTATTAAAAATTTCATTTTTGGGCTCAGTGTTTTGTTAGGGACATTAATACCTATCCAGAAGCTAAAGGGACTACAAAGAAGCCATATTGAGGAAGAGTAGTTAAATATACTAGAAATAATTAGCTTGGAGAAAAGAAAATGAAAACAAGATAACTATACTTGTGGTGTCAAATATATGAAAGATAATTACATAGAAGAATTATTTGCAATATTCTCAAGCTTTGGAGAGCAGATCTAGGAAAAAATGGGTTAATGAAATACAGAGTTAGGGTTTAGCATATTATGACAAAGAATAACCTACTGATTAAACCTATCTTAAAATAAAAAGTAGATTCTCATTTGTAAAAAGAATCAAGACAAGCAGCCATGTGTGCTTTTTTTTGTATCTGTACATATTGTCTGAGGAATAAGGAGAATTATACTTTAGATGAATTTTGAGTCCCTATAAATGCTCATACTGACCACCACTCATCCAACACCAGACTTTATTTTGTCCTGATTGGTTTCTAGGTTTAATTCCCATCTGTTCCACCCCTGAATCTGTCAGGTTTTATGGCATACAGCAGAAGTTCTAATTACTCCTGACATCTATCTATGATGTTAGATGCAAAAGCACTTTAATTATTTTATCTGAATGATTATAATTCTGACCTTAGACTATATAGTATATACTCGGCCCAAATGCAAGCCTTTGATCATACTTATTCACACAACAAATATCCATTGATCATCTACTACCCACCAGGCATTATTCCAGAATCAAGGATATAGCAATGTTTATTGTTCATAACTGACCCTAATCTGAGCACCATCTTACATGAACTTTATTTTCTCATCCACTTGTTGTATAAGAAGGATAATATTCACAGTAGGCTACTATTTTGTACTGCTTAAAGATATTTATTTCATTTAACACTTAAATGATATTTGCTACTTGGTAGGTACTGTTCTAAGCACTTTACACATACTAGATTATTTAATCTCGGTAACATGTCTACAAAATAGGTCCTATTATTATTCTCATATTACTGATGAGAAAATTGAGACCGAAGAAATTCAATAACTTACCCAAGGTCACCCAAAGTGCCAGAACTAAGATTCAAACATAGGCAATC
Source organism: Vulpes vulpes (assembly GCF_048418805.1). Classification (NCBI taxonomy): domain Eukaryota; kingdom Metazoa; phylum Chordata; class Mammalia; order Carnivora; family Canidae; genus Vulpes; species Vulpes vulpes. The sequence continues at coordinate 16,266,272 of NC_132783.1, forward strand.
TAGCTCCAGAACTCCTGTTTATAATCACAAGAGGTTGAGTGAAGGTTCTATTAGCTTTAATGGAGGAGTTTCCCTTTTCTTCCCTCCTTCCTCTGATCATATTTATAGAACCCGGAAAGTCTCTTTCAAGGAACCCCGCCCTCCCCCCCCCCCCCCCCCCAGGAGAGTACTGAGGTTGAAAACCACATTCATCTTCTGGGTTCCAGGAGGTATTTGTTGGATAAGTGCCTGACAGGTCTTAGCATAACTGTAAAGTAGAAATTCAAAGCTCTGCTTGACTCCACCTATGGACTGGGTTAAAGAAATGGAGGAGCAAGAGGAAAAGCAAGGTGGATAGAATACTTAGTTACAAATGCAATCTTATACGAAGAACAATTATCTAATGCCCACAAAAATATGCTTCAAGGACTGTGGTCATTTTTACAAAATATATTGTTCATGTATAAAATTAAAACTTCAAACTGCTTCCATTACGGCAATAAGAGTGTTTATTTTTTAATGTTTAAATTATGCCTAATTGCTGGGCATAGCCCATAAAACTAAAGTTGTTTCTTTAGTAATTCAAGTAGTTCGCTGGGAGGGAGAGCAGAGGCCACCTATGTATAGAGATTTTTTAAAAGGCAGCTGGTATAACGAGGCATCACTCTCCAGAACATGCTTATTTACAAGTCTATCTCTAAGTATTGCCTAAGCTTTTGGTCCAATCTTATATATGGAATTCTATATGTTGGTTTGTCATAATGGTTTCTTAGTCACTAAAGGTTTTTTGTTATTATTATTATTAATCCTTTACATATCATTAAACTGGACTGGGCAGAAATTTCAGAAAAGTCACTCCCTATTCAGTCGTAGTATCTTGCTTCTTTTATACAGTGAAAGGAATACTTATTCTGCAGGCCATGTCCAGCAGAAATACATTATAAGCCCCTGCTGACTCCTTTTCTGCTTTTTTACTTTTTTTTATTTTTTTATTTTTAACATGTATCAACTATCCAACATGTGCCAGGCATTGTGCTAGGTTCTACAACACAAAAAATGAAGAAAATAGCATCTGGTCCTTACCTCAGAGTTTATACCTCAGGAGGAATCTCTAGAAATAGATAACACATACCATAATGAAGGTATGTCGCGAATACTATTATGTTATAAAACCTGGAGGAAGGATGTCATTTATTATTTATTTAATAAATATTAAATAGATAAATAGGTTGTGTCAAATAAGAATTAGTTGTTGACAGGTGAGGAAGTGGAGAGATTGTTGACAATTCTTTGAGGTGTTTTGTGGTGTGGAAGAGCAGGGCAATTACATCTTAATGGGGTCTAAGAAGGGTGGGTTGAGTGATCAAAAGGGAGGTTTGTGTGAAGATGGAAAAGACCCCAAAAAGGGGGAAAATTGATAATGAATAAAAAGGAAGTAAAGGAAGAAGCAAAGTCCTTGAAAAGGCTGGAGGAAGAGTGATGTAGGTCACAAGCGAAGGTGTTGAGATAGGCTCAGGCCTATGCTTGATTATAATAGGAGAGAAGACAAATTCTGTGTCCAGAGATAGAGGATGAGGGGGTTGTGAAAAAATGAGTCAGTTGTGAACTGGTTGCTTCTTTTTTGTATATATAGTAAGGTCATCATCTGCTAATGAAGGTAGAAGGGATGTTGCATATTTTGAGGTATACAGAGAAGGCAAAAAAGTCATTTTAAGAGAGCAAGAGAGTTTACTAGGTAGGTAGACTTTCTCATAGTTTTAAGTGCTTATTTGAGATTTTGCTCTTAAATTTGAAGGGAGTCAAAATGGAAACTTTTCTTCAGCCAGGTCCATTAGTTAATATGTGCAGTAATAGAGTAAACGAACGGGATTTAATTACTGTGGAGTTTTCCAAAGTGAGTCCATCGGAAAGAGGGGTAACCAAGGCTGTTTCCATAATTGTAGTTATAGTGGTAAATAGAAATTATGAGTTGAATGAGAAGGAAAGTGAAACCTTAGTGAATAATTTCAAAAATACTTGTCAATTTTGTTTTTTGGGGCTTCAAGATCTTTCCTGTATTACATGGGTAGGATATGTCTGATAGATGGGTCTGTTTAACAACATATGATAAGGGGATTTTGAACTTAGAATTTAAAAAAAAATAACAAAATTTTAATAGAAACTTTCTTATAAGTTATATGTTTCATTATATGTCACATAAAATGAGTTATGAATTATGGATAATGCATGCAGAGCAGCCTGCAATTTCTTCTGAGTCTAAACTTCAATCCATGAATTTAAGGGAATAAGTATAGGACAGTATAAAGAGTCTACTCTGCATTCTAATTTGTTGTTATATTTGGTCTAAGAGTGTGGCTTCTTGATTCAAAGACCTTATTAATTATTACAGAATGTTCAATAACTTGGAAATGGCTCTGAGCTGCTGTAGCTCTCTATCTCTCTGGTTTCTGATTTTTCTCGGTGGAATTTTCTCTTTGTTCCCAGTATTCATTCTGTAAAATCCCCATTCTTCTTCCTTCTATTACACGGAAAAAAAAATACATAAAGAACATCCAATAATAGAACTATGGAGCATTTTCAGGACAAAACAACCTAGAATAAATGCTGGCAAACTGTAACCCATGGGTTAATTCTGGTCTCATTTGCTTTTCTAAATAAAACTTCACTGGGCCATGAGCACACTCATTCATTTATAGATTGCCTATGGCAGACGTGAATGGTCATGACGGAGATCATAAGGGTTGTAAAGTCAAAAGCATGTTTTTAAAGATTATATTTATGTATATTTATGGGAGACACAAAGAGAGGCAGAGACACAGGCAGAGGGAGAAGCAGGCTCCCTGCAGGGAACCCGATGCAGAACTCGATCCCAGGACCCTGGGATCATGTCCTGAGCCAAAGGCAGACACTCAGCCATTGAGCCACCCAGGTGCCCACAAAGTCGAAATTTATTATCTGACTCTTAACAGAAAATATTTGCTGGTGTCAGGTTTAAAATAGCATTTTGTATACATGTCAGGTCCAGTAGTGAAAGGCTCTGTATCTCTTCAGCAGGGGCCACCTGCACAGACAGAAAGGCAGTCTCCCCAAGGATTTCTCTATTTGCCAGGGCAATGGCAATTGTCATTTAGGCTGGAGCCATCCTACAGTTGCCAAGGGTTGCTGGAATCCCTGCTGCTCTCTCTCTGACTGTCTCAAAAGTTCTTAGTGCTCTTGACTAAACCTGTAGGTAGAATGTGGCAGTTTTGCAATTGATTCCTGGGAGACAATGCAGATTTTGCTATTCTTACTTCTTTAATTTTTAAATTATTGTGTTTTCCTATGTTTTGAGGAAGGGAGATATGAGGAGGTTTGCTTCTGCTAATCTCTGTCAGTGAGTAGCAGAGTTTAAATCAAACAGACAAGAACTCCTGCTCTTCACTGAGATGCAAAGCTCCCCCCCCCCTTCTTACTACCACTAGATTATCCATGCATCACAAAGTGAATGGAGTTTCTGGGAGTATGATGTTTATTCTCACAATAGGTCTCTTTTGAGTGAAGGAACTAATTGAAAAATCAGGAGAATTTGGTCTTTAAGTGCCCTTGTTAACAATCACATTCATCCATTTGAATTCTGCTGAACTGGGTTTTTGCTGTGGAAATTCTTATCACAACGGCCTGACGCTATGCTTGTGCCCTGCTTGAAGCTTTGATTTATGATGTACTTCTTGTTGTTTGCCAACTCTTTTTGAAATTGCAGAATGGAAAGAAAATGTTTTAAACAATGTCACATCCAGAAGGTGATTTCTGGAAACCTCAAATGCAGGCTTTAATCTTTCTTCCAGGTTAGCCACCCGCTTAGGCTGCTGAATAGCACTGGGGCTTCTCAGACACATTAGGGATTCTGGACAGGTTTCATCCAGACACCCTTGTGCTCCTTGCCATTCTAACAGTGGCATTTTGTCTCTCGGTGGAATCTTCTCACATTACATTTAGGGGAAGTGATTTGTTTCTAGGCTACAGCTTCCCAAAAGCTATGATCACATGCGTTAAATGAAATTAATTTCCCAATGTATCCTGTTCAGCAGTCTATGGAGGAAGAAAGCAGTTCCCGCTTATTTTTTCTCTTGTGTTCCCTTGAATTTTCCTCAAGTTTTTATTGTGCTGTTAACAATGAAGAAAATGGGAATCAGGGTGGCCTGGAAAGAAAGGAGTTATAAAGGGAAAATTGATTGCAGGACAGTGTTTTTGTTTTGTGTTGTGTTGTTTTTAGCCACAAGAGAAATAAAGAAAGCTATGTCAAAATTCACTAGGGTTTTCGGACTGTGGGTTGAGCATTTAGGTAGCGTGTTCTTTTAGTCTCTACGTCTCTACCATACCACAACTATGTGGAGTTAAGATATGGCTTGGGGAAGGTGTTTAAAAAAAATACAGAGTGCCATGGAAGTTTTACCTCCTCTTTTAGAGAAAAATCAACACGTTTTTCCTCCGTCCTTCGCTTCCTCCCACCGCCCCCCCTCCTTCTCTCTCTTTCTTTTTTTGTATATGATTGTGACTTAAATATCTAAACTATTTGTGGAGGTTTCCTCACCCTTCTTGGCCAGAACAAAAAACTGCTTGGCAGTAAAAGTATGGAAAGAAAGATTCATTTTATAAAATCTAAGTCAGAAAACATTTATCATAATTGGCACACTGGATAGTTTGGGATTTATGTTAGAGATCATCTACTATTTTAAAATAGTTGTACTTTTTTTTTAAAAAAAATTATTTACTTATTTGAGAGAAAGCATGAGAGAGAGAGAGAGCACAAGCTGGGGGGGGAGGGGCAGAAGGAGAGAGAGAAGCAGACTCTTCATTGAGCAGGGAGCCTGACGTGGGACTAGATCCCAGGACCCTGGGTTCATGACCTGAGCCTAAGGCAGACACTTAATGAACTGAGCCACCCAGACACCCCAATGCTGTACTTTTTTGGTGAAAAGTTTAAGGCTATGTTCTCTCTCTCTCCCCTCTTCCTTCCTTCTTCCTCTCTTAACTTCCTCCCCCTTCTTTCTTTCTTTTCTTTCTTTCAGATGAAAACATCTATTCCAATTCAAAAATTAAGTTAATCATAGACTTGTAAATAAGAATTCAGATTTGTGGGAATATTTCTATGACATAAGTAGTAATTCACCTTAAGTTAGAAAGTCAAAACCCAAATGAGAGAGGAAAGGAAGAAGGGATGAGCTATTACCTAAAACTTGTTTTACCCAGTGAAAATGTCAGAAAATGAGATCCGAATTCTAGGTTCCCACCTCATTTCACCATCTATCTTAGATGTTATTTCTGTTTGTTTTAATGTTCAGAAAATATAATCCCAGAAAAAAGTAATGTGATTTTAAGAGGACTATCACTAATATTATAGCTATAATTGCAAAGTAATTTGATAATTATCTATTGACATAAATGCAGTCATTCAATAATCCCTGAATGTCTACTCTGTGCCAAGTATGGAGCTACATAATGGGGACAGAAATTTGAACAAAATGGTCCACCCATCCTTTATCCTCAATAGGCTTCAAGTTTTCTTCTATGATACTGACAAATCAATCAGAAGACCAAAATACCAAATTATTTCAATTCTCAAAGTGATCAGATCTTTCTGATGAAGCAATAATTATACAGTAATTCCAGCAACGAAGCAATACTTTCTTGAAGTAAACTAGCTTTCCAGAAGGTATTATAACAAATCTAGATGTGGAGAAAAGTGGAGTCATTAACATGGCATGGCACTTGAATTTTTATTGTGTGCTTGAGGAGTTGAGTATTAAGTGCAAAATATAAGCAGGTATTATAAGCATGTAAAGGAAGATTAGTACAAGAGAAAGGTCAATGAATTGAGTTTAGAACTTTATGAATTCTACTACTCTAAAAATCCACCCTTCTTCTTCACTGCAGGCTTCCATGAGGCAATGAAAAACATAGGTCAACCTGAGACCTAACTTAACCACTTACTATTTAGGGGACTTTGGATGTACGGTGTCACATGATTTTGAATCTAGGTTTTCTGATATTTGTTTAAATAGCCATAATAATGTTCACTAAAATACAGGAATAATGATGTGAAATCCAGCAAGTGAAAACACTTTGTAAACCTTAAAATTGAAAAGATTTTTAATATTAATAGACAAGCAGTTTGAGGATATTATATATATGAACACATCTTTCTGTTTTCATATAATCATTTACAATGCACCAGTCTTCCGCTAATGTTTTTTTTCTGTTTTCCCCTTTTTACTCTAATGTTTAGTTAATTTTCTTAAGTAGTATTTGCTACCTTCCATTTCTCTTCATTCTATTTGTAAGTCAAAATTTGATATTAATCATGACTGATAGAACTAATGACAGGGTTAATAATGAAAGTAAAATCATAACTTACTGTGAATTTTGCTGTTGTGGGAACCTCAAAACATAGAGCCTTCAAATATGTTTTTTCCTACTTACCTATATTTGAGTCTAATTAAAACGGCATTTCTATATGCATTAGATTTCCAGTTATTATTTTTTCCTGTTGTTAAAAAAGTTTATTGGTATTGTAATATGATGCTTTTCATTAGTTTTTGTTATAGAAGTTGAATATTTTCCAAATATTTTGGAATACTTAGAACATTTGAAGGGTTAAATTAGCTTTACTTGTCTAACCTAGGAACCAACCTCTACTCTCTAAGCATTTTGCTCACTTCTGTTATAGCATTTAGTACACTTGTTTTATAAGATGAATGTTTATCTTCTCTGTTTTTTACTTTAAAACTTATCAAGGATAAGAATTAAGTTCCCATCCAATGTAAATTATCAGTGTCTAACAATTATGTTCAATAATATTTGCACAATAAGTCATTTGCATGGAAGATGTAACATTTATCTGTAAGTAGATTTTTAATGATGCTTTTTAAAAGTATTTTTATAAATATATGACTTTCCATAGCTATTGTTTATAGGTGGTTGTTCACATGTGAGAATCAGATCAGATTTACCAATGGCACTTGAATTCATATTGTGTTTAGCAGAAGCAGTAGGGATTTACAGTGACATAGTCACAATATCAAAATTAGTCAACTTTGTTAGCAATCTTAAGGATTTGTGTAGATTATTTTAGTACCACGGTAGAAACACCATATAATAAACTTTGATTGTATGAGAATATTAAAGTAAAATCTATGAAAATCTTAGACTGTAAACTTTATTAACTGATATAAAAGTTTTTTGAATAGGACGCCTGGATTGTTCAGTCAGTTAAGCATCTGACTCTTGATTTCAGCTCAGGTAATGATCTCAGGGTCATGAGATCGAGCCCTGTGGCAGACTCCATGCCCAGTGCAGAATCTGCTTGAGATGCTCTTTCTCCTACTCCCCCCGCCCCTCCCCCCACTCTTATTCTTCTCTCTCTCTAAAATGAATAAATAAAATCTTAAAAATTTTTTAAAGAAAGTTGATTTGAATAAATGAAAAAAAAAACAAAAAAAATATTGTAAGAAATAAATCCTCAGATACTAACTCTGTTTAAGGTATTTTACAATATAATACAATCCAAATCAACATTTTAACATGACTTCGGTGAGGGCTGTCTTTACAAAATTATGAAAAAGTTTATTTGAAATAAGTGAGCAAGCATAATCAAAAAAATTAACCAGGTGGTTGGTGGTAATTACACTAATAGACACTAAAACATATGATAAATCTAAAAAAATCACTAAAATAGATTAATATTCTATAAAACAAACAGAAAAAAATAATTTTTATGGTACTACTATAAAAACAAACAGAAAATAAGACATATGATAAAGTCCTGAAATTGAACTAAGTATGGGAAGCATATAATAATGCTTATGTTATTACTTAATAAAAATATGCTTCAAATTAATGGGGAAGTTGTGTATTACTCAGCACTAAGTCTTTTTTTCATAAAAAGACAATAAATATAATGGAAAACTAGTAAAAATGATTATTGAATATATGATAGCAAAGAATTAATAGTTTTAACATATAGGTGCTTTGTCAATCAGTAAGAAAAAGATAAATGTAGTAATAGATGAATAGGCAAAGGGCAGCTCAAGAATTTCTAACAAAAGAAAAATAAAGATGCCACAGACTCATAGATAACATGTCTACTGCACTAATATCCAATATATAAAATATATCAATTATGTTATTTTATATATATGAAGGTTAACAACAGTTTTTTTCTTAAATAAATCAATTTGGGGGCACCTGGGTGGCTTGGTCAGTTAAGCGGTTCCCTTTGACTCAGGTCATGATCTCGGGGTCCTGGGCTTAGCCCAATGGGCTCCCTGCTCAGCTGGGGGTCTACTTCTCCCTCTGCCCCTGCCTCTCCCAACTTATGCTCTCTCTCTCTCTCTCTCTTTCTCAAATAAATATATAAAAATCTTAAAAAAGATCAATTTTGAGTTACCCTGCCTATATGTGGATAGTGTGTTTGCTGAGTTTCTAAATATGATGGGCAAATTTAACTACTATTTCTTGCAACTCACAAACAAAAAAAACAAAGTAATTGTAAAATGCAGTACCGATACAAATAAAGGGGAAAAAAGGAAAGGGAATGCCTAAATTGAATTGGAACAGAAGTATATGGTTTCTTTTCTTCTGGAGAGAAAATCAGCAGTATTTACCAAAGTCCTTAACAATAAGCACTCCATTGCCCTCCCAAAGTTACATTCCTAATTGAGGATGAAGGCAAATATTTATCTAACAAGCTATTTTACAGAGCGTTTGTTTATAATGGAGAAAAAAAGAATTTAGTTAAATGATCCTCCACAGAGGGATTAAACAAATGATAAAGTCTACAATGAAACTATACATTCACTTACAATCACATCATGAAAGAATATTTAATTCTATGAGTATTTCGATATCTGTGTATGTCTGTATATGATATGATATATATATTTGAACCAGTAAGTATGAGATGATACAATTTCTGCATGAGGCTTCATTACATTAGGAAGAAAGCAAGTATAATATACGTTCGCAGATGGCTCCCTTCATCATTGGCCTTGATGTTATCGTCAAAATGGCTGTTAATTACAGATGCTCCATCTTACCCATGTACTTGTCAAGCATTCCTTGAACCACAGAATCTAATTTGTCTCTACACATTCTACTCCTTGGTGATGAAGTAAGCACCTCTCTAGGAAACCAGTACCCACATGGATTAATCTCTTAGGCATGACCATTATTTCCATACACTTGCTTTGACTTAGTCTTTAAAAATGTTCTGGAGAAATTTGAATTTCTCCAGAAATCACAGGAAGATAGCAGACTAAATAGTTTAGACATTAATTGAAATCTATTTAAATTATTGCTAATTATTACTTAAATGAGAGTAATAAGGCCCAAAGGGCATAGGCATAGGGCAAAAAGCATATGAGAAGGTGATAAAGTAAGAAAACTGTAAAAAAAAAATGCAAAATCTTTGCTTTACTTCTATAAAATTTTGTCTCAATGTCAACAAATTGTGACAGGATATAATTTTGGTGAAGTTTCCAATGTTATTATTTTTTTACTCATTCATGAAAACAAGGGCATTATTTAGTGGGTATCATTTCATAAATGAGCATCACAGTTTTTACAGTTCAGTATTTGTCATGGTGCACTGCCATTAGTTGGCTTAAGAATGTAATATATCTGGTGGCTTCAGTTTGAAATCACCCACATTATTTTAGTATAGCCAAAAAAAATTTTTTTCCCTAACATCTGTATCCTCTAGACTTAAGAGTTTGTTGAGTGCCTACTATAAAAAAGTAAACTACTGTACTTCTCCAATACTGGACATCTATCTGCCTGTTATTCTTAGGGGCCCCTGGCTGGCTCAATTGGTAGAGTATGCAACTCGATCTCAGAGTTGGAGGTTTGAGCCCCATGTTGTGTATAAATTACTTAAAAATAAGATCTTTTAAAAAAAATTAAGATTCTTAAGATTGTTCCATGAAAATGAGGGCACTTTGCGGAAGGAGATGCTGGAACATCTCAGTGAAAACCATCAACTGGCTCTGAATCAGGAAAAAAAAAATCTCTTCATTTAATTAGTAATTGCTCTGGATTTTTCTTCATTGATCTTTATATGGAAAATGCTCTCACTGAGCTAATCTAATGCCAAATGTGTGATGTAAGATGCTTTTATTGCTTTGACTTTGTAGTAATATGAGGAAAGAACAGTTACTTATGAATTCCGAAGGAGGCAATTTGTAAGCTTCCATAAACACAGACGATGTTCCTGATAAAATGGAAATGTGGTTAGTCTTAAATCAAGTAATGACGGTGGCACTTACGTTGTCAGGTGGCACTGAATCACAGTTTTCTCTTGTTAAAAACGGTCTTCCCATCCAAAGGCTGAAAGGTCACACAACATTTATAGAGCATCTACTATGTGACAGGAACACTGGACAAGGAACTGGCAGTGTAGACATGAAGAAGGTCCCTATCCAAAAGAAGCTCTTATAAAGCTGGAGAGATAAAATAAGCAATTTTGAGAGTGAATTTTTTTGTTCTATTACAGACATGAGGATAGGACGGATATTTCTACCTGGGAAGAGCTTGGGACATCTTCACAGAGGTGCTGAAGAAATTGGAAGAAGGGAATGGAAAGAACTGGCCTTTCAGGCTCCAGGGGTCACATGAACAAAACCACCATTGGAAAGCTCTACCTGGTAGAAAGCAAACATTCTGACTCACCCAAGGTAAATAGCAATGAAGCCAAAGACAATTCTATAGTTGCTAGAGGCATCTGGAAAAACCTACGTTTATCTTCCCTATTATATATTGGCTGTATTTGTTTGCTTCTGTTGCTGAGTTTCCCCTGAGGGTTGGAAAGCCTTTTATAGGTATCAAATGTTTTTCTCCGGGTTTCCTTTTTTCCCCACTTTAGAACTGCATTTTGGGGGATGGTTGCTGCTTTAAGTTGTCTTTCCTGCTCAATGGTGTTTTTTTCCAACTATCTTTGCTCGAGGTTGTGCCAACCACAGTTCTGCTGCTTCTTAATTATATTCTTAATCTCTACAGGCTTATAACAGAAAGTCTTTGGCTCTGGGCTGCAAGAAGAGAGGATGTAAGAGCAGCAAATAATACACAAAATGAAACCATTCATAATTGTTTAAAAAAATGGGAAAGCTAGCAGCTGCTCAATTCCAATTATTTCTGTTATCTGCAGAATTTCTTACTGAAGGCAAGAATAATCACTGTACTCAGCAGCTTGGGAAATACACTTTTATATAAAACACAGGCTCCATAAAACTGCAAAATTACAGGAAGTTTAGATGTACTTGAATACAGGGAAAGACTGAGACTGGGGAAAAAACCGTGTCTGAAGTTGCCTCAAAATAGTAATATGTCCAGAGGGCTTTTAGTATTCACAGATCCCTGTTCATCCCTGCATTGTGTTACTGAAGATTTTATTAGCCCCACTTCATAGATGAGGAAACTAAAGCACTCAGCATGTTCAAGTTCATATAGCAATTCAGCAGCTGAAATCAAGAACAGAATTCTGATTTTCCAGTTCCCAGGCTCATGATTTATTCCCTGGTGTCACAGTTTTTGTTTTTCCCACACTGTGACCTACCAGATGGCAGCCACAGCTGAAGTCAGTGTCTGCATATTCTCGTGTTATGGCTCTTTACTTACATTAAATGTAATGCGATATTGCCATTTCCTCTATTAATATGGACGTTGTCTCTGTTGGGAACATCTCTCTTTATCCATATTCCAGGAATACTTTTCCAGTAAGATCTATTGTCTTTATGTAATCCTGGACCTTCAGATGATAGACTACTCCCTCAAAAATTTCTTTAGTAATTTTCTCTGACAGATATTTACGGTTGCTTTCCTTTTACCAGCTAGCCTCAGTGAATCTATGTCAGAGAATTCACTTGTTTGTTCTGTTTGTTTCAGTAAATATAAGAGAATTCCTATGCAGCTTTTTTGAATACTCTACCTACTTTGTGGTATTGGACTGGGTGTTTTGTTCCCATGATTCCATCCACCCACTAACCTTTTTCCACCCATCTTTATACCTGTCTATCCCTTCTGTTAGCCAAATAATCACTCCATAATGCTAACAATGTACAAGGCACAATTGTGGATGTTATGAAGAAGATAAAAATTCAGCCACCAAATTCTTCATCCCATAAGCTTACAATGTGATAGTTTAGTCAGGGCACTCACTTATTAAATTCTTCATTCATTCCACAAAATTTTAGGGTGTAGCTAGTATATAAATTTTGTGCTAGATAACAGAGAACTAGATAAATGCTGCCTTTGTCCAACAGACTCCATGAATGAGTGAGGATCTATTGTATGATTGCTAGGTTAAAACAGAAAGAGTATTAAGTGAATACATAGAAGCAACACCTCCTATGGAGGCAGAAAGGCTTGTAGAAAGGATTACCTGATACCTAAAACTTGACTATGAGTTAGCCAGGTAGAGGAAGAAAAGAGTGTTCTAGGAAGAAGAAACATAAAGTTCCAGAAGAGAGAGAAAAAAAAAACTCACGTTTGGAATCTCAACAAAGTTTAATAAGACCATTTCTAGAGTGTGAAGAAGGGGACACATAAGAAATAGGATTCCAGGAGAGAAGTGTGGTATGAATGGAAGCACCTTGTAGTACAGACTATTTAAGATATCAGAGCTCTTTAAATATCCTTGGGTGTTTGCTTTTAAAACCTTTTCCATCTCCTTGGCGGAGAAAAGATTAGACCAGTGGTTGTCCAAATATTCTCAGGACCAGCAGAATGAGGATCTCCTGGGAACTGTTAAAAATGCAAATTCTTGGACTCCACCCAGAGCTACCGAATCAAAAACTATGACGATGGGGACTCACCAATACATGGTTTCACAAGCTATTCAGGTGATTCCACTTGAACTTGCACACTCAATTTGAAGACCCGCCAGATTAAAGAGGAACAAGATTGGAGGAAGAGTGACTATTAGGAGATTGGAGCAATAACCTATGTAAGAATACACTAATAGTTACAATGTGAGCTGTCAGATTCAGGTGTCATAGCAGAGGCACAGACCAATTGCCATATTTATTCAGGGGAACAGGGCAGGCTCTAAGGCTTTTTCGTGGAGAGGTCATTTGAGCTGAACTTGTAGACCTTAACTCTTAATTGATTATCCTATGTGTCTCTTTTTTTTCTAACTGTATTTCTGATCATAGTTTTGAAAAAAATAATAATTGTCACACTATGAGCTTTATATAGCAACTACAGAGTAATCCATCTTCATAGTGAATAATTTCTCACTGAGTATTGTATCACAAAAAAACTGTTCAGAATCACTGACTCAAACACTTGTACACAATATTGATAAAATTCACCCAAGAGAAAGAAATGTCTAAGAATTATAGGACATTTTTAATGCTGAACCTCGTTTTTAAAAAATATTGTTCATATATAATCTAAAAATGATGAGAGATATATTTATGACTCAAGGAGATTTTTTAGCTTATAAAATTATATATATATATACACACATACATACATATATGTATACGTGTGTATGTGTACATATAATATTCTTGTCTTTAGAATTTGCTGGATATTTATATATGTTTGCTAGAGAAATTAGCTGTAACATAAGTTGAACATAGCATTGTGTCTGTTTTTTTCCCCTCCCTCCATTCCTTCCCTTTCTCCTTCCTTCTGCCTCTTTGAGCTGTTATCAATTAGATCATAAATCTTTAAGGAGAAGTGAGTTTCTTTTGACCATATAGCCCAGAATTGGTGCAAAGTAATAATTAAAATTGCATGTGATTCTTTTTGTGTATAGTCAAATGGAAACTTTGCTAAGTTTGGTTTCCTTCATGTTCACATATTTTCTAGCTGGCTGCCAAAATAGAATCTACTTTTTGTTTTTTATTCCATTGACTTAGCACTTACTTTAATAAACATTTCTGACATTTTTTAAGGCCTTATTATACTTGATTTGTTATAAGTAGCACCTACAATATTTAATTTCTAGAGATAGCGATGCTAAGATTTCAGTGGTTTAAGTAAAAAAAAAAAAAAAGCCCTGGAACTTAATTTTTGTATATGTATCATGTGTATGTATTTAATTTTCTTTCAATATAAATGTTCTTGTATAAAATAAGGCCAGTGTAAAATGTTCAGAAAAATCACGTAAGGATTAATCGTAAGAAAGCTGAACAAAGAATGGACTTTGCCAAGTCTTTTAAAAAGCCAGCTGTATGCATCTGCTTGTTAGCATGTAGCATTATTCTGAGCTGGGAATTGTGTACACTTCACAGTATACATGGGCCATTTGTCCTGGGAACATATTTTGTGACTGCCAAAACTAAACAGAGTTAGCCAGTTCCCGTGAGAGGAACATGATGGTTCTGAAACAAAAGGGAAAAAAACTGAAAATAGAGGACAATTCTCATTGTTAGGGTGGGAAATGAACTGGAAACAAGAAAAAAATATGAATCGAATCAATTAAAGTACTTTCAAAAGTTTTTTTTCAGAACTTTTGAATTTAACGATTATTAATGACAGAATATTGCAGGGTACTGTTTTTATTTTAATAAATATCTTGCTAAATAACACGTTTAGTTAGGGCAATTTAAAATATTGAATTTATGACATTCAATGATGTAGTATACCATACTATGTTCTAAATAAATATATTACTATTCAGTTTAAAACTGAAATTAAAATTTTGAATTGCTCATCTATGCTAAATATAGAATCAATCCTACATTTGTTTTTATTACCTATTGGTTAGGATTAGATTCAGATGATTACAGCAAAAACAACCGAACAATAACAGAAAAACGCAGACAGCTGAGCCTACATAAATAAAAGCCTAGATATGTGGTCCGAAGTAATCAGTCCTTTGCTGGAGTGGCAGCTCCAACAGGTCTTCAGGACCTCAGACTTTATTCAAGCTTCAGGCAGGGCTGTCCTTCAAGTGCTACTGTCTCCCCATCAAGAAGCCTCTACAACTCATAAATATTCCAGGCAACGGGATGGAAGAAGCAAGAAATAAAGATATCCTCTTCTCACATGAAAATATTATCATGCTACCCTTCCCAGATGCATATATTTTATATTACTGCAAACATATTATAAATGGAAATGTCATGCTTTTGGATTCACAATTTTTTTCCATATCCATAATTCTCACTGCAATCGTCCCTTCATACTCTTGAATAGGTATGCCTAATTATTTAGCTTGCTCCTTATTCTTGGACATTTTTTGGCTCTGTTTTCACTTGTATAAATAAAATGTAATGTTTTCATACAGAGTTATCTTATGTGTTATTTTCATATGGGTGAATCTTACAAAATGGAAATGCCAGAACAAATATGCAAATATTTTCGTAGCACAGTACTTGAAACATATTGCCAAATGATTTTTCAAAAGGATAGTGCTAATTTAGCTTGCTATCAACTAAATATGACTTACTTTACCATTGTTAGTATGCTCTCCAAGACCATTAGACGTTACAGCTTTAAATGGTTACTTTAATAGGTGAAAAATTGTACTGTCTGCTTTTTTTCTAATTCTATGTATTGCTTCTTATTGAGATTGCAGTCTTTTGAATAAGTTGGCTAACTAAGTGTACTTTCTCTTGAGGGAATTGACTAATTGAATTTTTTACCTAGTCATTGGAACACCTTTTTCCAATTTTAAAATAAATTTATATTTAAAAATACATTTTTCTTGTTTGTTGTAAATATTTTTCTAGATAGTCTTACCGTTTTAAAAACTTTACAATAGCTCTGAATTTTTAGATAGCTAAAGGTTGATTACTTTAGCATTTCTTCTATTGTTCCTATATTTAGGAAACTTAGGTATTTATCAGCTTACATTTTCACCAGCGCTTCCCTCAAACAATTGATGAAATTTAATTTTCTTTTTTCTGTGGCACTTTAGACACAGAATTTTATTGCATAGTGTATAATGTGGACCAAATTGCTTTATCTAATTGCTATTGGGTTGACCTAGCAACCTTTAGAAAAGCTTTTAATCTTAATATTCCTTGTTATTTTCTTATAGCATATTTCTCATGCTATGAGAAAAGTTTATGTAGAATTGAGTCTATTTAGGGCTTTATGATTTAATATCTCTTCATGACTGTTCACATATAAGCACTTCACCTTCAATTAGAATTGTTTAAATCATGTGCTCACTTATTATTCATTCTTGATTCATTCATTCATTCAACAAGTATTAGTTGAATATCTTCTTTGTAAGCTAATGCTAGGTATAAAGTAGTAGATAAGACATGGTTTTGATTCTTGTAGAAGTTACATATTTTCTGGTAAACAACCTGAGTATATACATTACAACTCACAGGACATGACCTTGAACAAAGAGTGTCATGATGTAGAAGCTCAGCACTTAAATATCAATTTTCCATGTATTCTGTTTGGAAAAAAAAAAAACAAAAAAAAACATGTCTCATCACTAGAAAATGTCTATCAGGGATTTCCACTCAGACAATGGAACAATAGGAACAATGACTGAAGAAAAAAAGCACTTGTCCTACTGACAACATGCAGAACAAGTATTTTCATTTTACTAATAAAGATGATAGATTTGAACTAATCAACCAAGGACTCTTAGATGTTTGGACTCTTTTTTTCTCATCATGTACCGTAGTGAGAGTGACCGATCTCCTCCTGAAATGTGTCAGAGATTCACTGTAGCACTGACGGCAGCCTTGAAAGATTTCCTCAGGCCTCCCAAAAATATGTTTTCTCTTCCCTATTTTAATTCCTTCTAATCACTCATAATTCTTTGGGCTCGATTACTTTGTTGCCTCCTAGTCTGATTTTAAATGGAAATCCCTATAAATAGTTTCACATAGACTACCTGGAAAAGGAGAATTTAAGGATAATTGTTAGAAGTGAGGAGGGTGGTGGGTGGGGGGATGCATAATTAGGTGATGTGCATTAAGGAGGGCAAGTAATGTAATGGGCACTCAGTGTCATATGCAACTGATGAATAACTCAACTCTACCTTTGAAACTAATGATACACTATATATTAATTAATTGAATTTAAATAAAATAAAATTAAAAAAGAAGTGAGGAGATGTGGTTATTACACAATACCACATATAGAGTATTTACAGAATTTATTTCAAGCTTAGCCAGGGAATGAAATATTTTTGCTTATTATCTTTGATGAGTAGATAGTAGGACAAATATACCAATAATAAATCCTTGTTTTTAAGTGAATTTTTATCATAAGAAGTTCTAAAAAATTCTATCATCCAGTTACTGTAGATAATTAGACAATATTGTTAAACAGAAATGAAATAACAGGATTTTCTGTAATGCAATTGCTCATAGTAAATTATTTTTGAAGTATATATTTTGATGTATTATTTTGATGTATATATTTTGGACACTTCCCCCACATATGTATAATAATTGTTATACCAGTGTTTATAATTTTTATAAAATAAAAATAAAACATAAACACTCTCCCTTACCAGTAATATATGTATTTCCAGGTTGTAATTTTAACAACATCATATCACTTTATTACTTGAATGAAACAATTTAAATATGTAGGCATTTTTGTGCATTTTGAATAAAGCCATAGAATTGCCAGCTGACGATTTAGGGATGGCAGCAGCCTAAAGAAACAGTCCAAATAGTTACTGCACCATTTAATGTTATAGAGCTGGATGGTATAGAGTTGTTTGATTTAGCACAATATAACATGGATATGAGTCGGAGAAACTGTCTTAAAAGAAATTACAACAGATAGGGGAGAAAGGAAAAGATATGAAGAGCTAAGAATTAATGTGTAAAGCTAACTCTCATCAAATGAAATAATTATGACACTGATAGGGCAGGTGAATTTTAGACTCTCAGATTGATAACTCTTGTTATATATACATTCCTTTGATGTCATTTAGTATTTTGAAGTATTTTGAAGTGCTTTCCACTATGCAAGAATCTGAGACTACTTCTGTGAATTTTATTCAAGACTGTAACACTCATTTTCCTATTGTACTCATATTTCAGATACTAGCAGTTTTCTAAAATTACTCAGTGATCAACACTGCATGCAAATCAAGTCTTTCTTTTATTCATGTACACTGAATATGGGGCAAAGTTGCTCTTATCAATGACCAATAAGATTTAGAGAAACATAAAATGATCACAATTTCTTTGAACCAACATTTAAAATACTTTTGTTTTTTGTCAATTCTATTTTTAATTAGCTTTTCTTTATGCTGTACATTTGATGATTAAGAAAGTGATCTACTCTCTAAATGATTATGAATCATAGCTGGTGATTGTAAGCCAGTCTATATTAGGGCATGAGTTGCTGGTGTTAAATAATATTGGTTTTTGGATACTGTCTCTTAAAAAATGACTATATGATGCATTTAATTATTCAATGCAGTTTTCTTTGAATGTAGGTAATTGCTAATTCATTGAAACAGCAATGCAGCATTGTAACTTCAGACTAAGAAAAAATAAGAAACAGAAAACCTGTTTCTTGGGAATTCCCATTAGCCTGGTATGTCTGCTAAACATCTAGTTGGAAATATTTGAAATCACATCAATGCATATCACAATGTAAATATGCAGCTGTTGGTCCTTTATCTATAAAAGAAGAATGCCTCTCTGGGAGTAAAATTTTACAGATTCAAATTAGTTTATCCAATGTTCAATTTCACTTTTTTTTTATCAGTGAAAAGCAATTTTGAGAGCAATGAGTTATTTTGCTGTATTCTTATCAGTTTATCTTGACTCAGACTATACTTTAAAATCAAATTTATCTCATTGAATTTTTAAAGCTAAAATTTGGTACATAAATTATTAAAATCCATAGAACTATCTACCGGCCACTCTGTCAGCTAAAATTTTTCTTTAAGAATAACATCATTTTTTTCCTAGGGACTCCAGGTGAGATAAGGCACTAGAGTGTTTCCCCCCCCAATTCTATTCCTATGCTTATATAAGGTATCTAGATTTGCCTCCTGTTTCATTTAAAATGCATTTCCATTTAGCTGTTGCGATAACCTGGATCCGTCTCAATCAGATAAGGCAGATGGAATTTTAAAAATGTTTATAGTGTTTATTTATGCTATTAAAGCACCTTTGCAATTTCAAAACTGGATTTGTAAGCTAAATGCTACAGCCACAGCCCATCTCGTCAAGCTCTCACCCTTGTTGAACTGTTCGTCTGGGAGAGCTGCTAATTTATCTCCCTTTGGGTAACTGGCAGCTCTCAATGCAAAGGAAGATCCTGTGTTACGTGATGGTAGGGGTAGAGAAGATCAACTGGAGGAGACTCAGACTTAGGCTACCTTTGACTCTATGATGTGTAAAATCTAAAAAATTCTCTGGCCTAGTACATTAGCTATTTATTCAGAGGAGAGATGATGGGAACCTGGCAGGATGTGCAGGAAACGGGCAGCTGGGAAGAGAGGGCATGAAGGCTCCCAGCCTGGTGTTGCTGAGCGGTGTCCTCACAGCCAGAGAGCCCAGCAAAGGGGATTACAGCCCTGTGCCAGGCAGATGGGATCTGTTAGCCCCCGTGGACTCTGACAATAGATCATAAAGGAAAGCTGCCTCCCTGTTCCCAGACAGTGAATGAGATGACTGCTGGGACTGCAGGCTCTGCAAGGATTTGTAAAGCAGGAGGGAGGGATATCTTTAATACGGCTCGACTCAGACTTCTGCCATCATCTTGGGCTATGAGCTATGAATCTGGGTAATTCTTTTTCCTCTTGCCCTCCCAGCACTCAATTTCTACAAAAAAAATTGTTTTCATGGATATTTTCATTTGTTCATCCATTTATTCTTTCCTGGACATGTATTGAAAAGCCAATCTATACTAGGTAAAATACTAGCCCAAAGGGACAGAACAATCTGCCCTACAATCCAGGAAAGAAAACAAACATAAAAACACAATAATAAAAAAAAAAAAAAAGTAGAGAAAATGCAATTACATTGTACTGACTCCAAACCTGATGTTCCCTAGAAACCCGAACTATACCCCTCAGCCTGTGTTTTACTTCTTTGTCAACAATGATTCAGAGTGAGGTGTTATGGCTCCAGGTTTGGGCAGTTTCTCTGGAACAGCCTATATTTTCCTGACCATTGCCTGAGAACATAGTTATTTTGACAGGTTTTTTCATTTTAATATTGAGAACTTTGTAAAAGAAGGTTGAAATGTGTCATAATCATAAATACAAATCAAGAGATGCCTGGATGGCTCAGTGGTTCAGCATCTGACTGTCGCTCAGGGCATGATTCTGGGATCCAGGAATTGAGGACCACATCGGGCTTCCCACAGGGAACCTGCTTCTCCCTCTACCTATGTCTCTGCCTCTCTCTGTGGGTTTCTCATGAACAAATAAATAAAATGTTTATAAATAAATAAATACAAATCAACATACAAGATGATGGAGAACATCATTCCCCTAATTTTAGAGACGTTCTTTGCTATAAGAACATCAGAGTCAGAGAAGGATGACATTTCCCATTAGAGAGGATAGGATAGTTATGAGTGAGGAGGAGATGGAAAGTCATGGAGGAGAGTGCATGGGAATTGTACATAGAAATTGGGTACAATCTTAGCTTCTAAGAAATTAAACTTTGCAGATGGAAGAAATGTCTCCAGATGAATTTTAAGAAGTCAGGCTGAATTAAGTGCCCTATAAATCCTTTAAACTTCTCCCAAAGAAAAACCCACAGTAAAGATATGTATGATTGTTCAAATTTGTTGGAGTGACATTTCCTTTATGTAAATCAGTACAGATATTAGGCTACAGGTCTGCTTAGCTGTGTACAGTTACACAGACATTGATGACATTCTACTGCCTGGGAAGAACAATGGTTTGGAAGTTAGGCACCTGAGTCACACACCAAGTTCTGAGCAAGCTATTTCCTCTTTCTGGGTTTCTATTCTCATTAAAAGTAGGACTTTACAATCTCTAAAGAAAAATTTCAGTTGTCATAG
The DNA here is from genome assembly GCF_048418805.1 of Vulpes vulpes. Lineage (NCBI taxonomy): Eukaryota > Metazoa > Chordata > Mammalia > Carnivora > Canidae > Vulpes > Vulpes vulpes. Next base: position 16,287,215 of record NC_132783.1, read on the forward strand.
ATAAGAAGAAAGAATGATTGCTGAGGAACTTTGGTCAGGGCTTCTCTGGTGTGTGTGTTCTTAAATTTTAATCTTTTGAAACGTTCTCCTTATAAGCAGCTTATCTGCACGGGAAACACCCAAATAGAATCTTTGCCCATGTGCCCTGGAAGCTGGGAATGGCCAGCTGAATAGCTATCTGTCCATTACAAAATTCCAGGAGGAGGCCCTGATGGCAGGTGAGTAGAGGACAGTCTCTCTTCCAGGCATGTAAAAAGAACACATACAAGAGAAAGACTTGAACCTAGCCTGCTCTACTCTGACCTTATATTATTATTATTCCCATCAAATACATTTCCACAATAACAGTCACAACAGTATTCTTCATAGAAACTGTACTAAGCCAGCTTCATGTTGCCATGAAATCTGAAAGATTGAGGTTTTACAAGAGACTCAGGTTCACTGAGAGCCCATCTTATGATGGACACCGTTTTAGCCATTTTTTTTCCTGTAAGATGCTTTACTCAACATATCATTTAATCCTGAAGACTGCTTACTCCATGGCATAGGAGACACGTATCCATATTTTGACAGATGAGGACAAAGCCTAAAGTCCCAGTGCTTATAATGTCAGGAATGGTATATCTCATAACTCTCAAGCCTATGTTTGTTTTTCCCATTCCATTGCTTTTCACATAATAAAGTTGCCTTGTCAGTACCTGCGGTATCATTGAGACTATGAGCTAAATAAAGGAATAGTTCACTGGGATGCTATAGGGATTAAAACTATTATGTACCTATCAGTCAGATATTATAGTTTGTCTGATGAAATGGCACATTTTCTTTCTGGAACAATAAGGATAATCTATTGCTATGCAATCACATATAGGTACAAGGATAATCCATTGCTATGCAATCACATATAGGTACATATGCTTACTAAAAAAAATAAGATTTTCATGTTGGCCACAGGTAAAGTTATTTAAGAATTTATTTTTGAACTTATTCCAATTTATTAACTTAAATGAACCCACAGCTACTGTTTTAAAACCATACAATCCAAGAAATAAGTATATAAAGTGGTTTCCTCCATCATCAGGCTTTGAGATGGAAGAGAGACGAATCTCTGTATGATTCATCTCTATGTCCCTAAAGCTTAGCTCTGGAATCCTGGTGATAAATATTTTATTTTCTTAAAGGTAGAGGTGATAGTAAGGATAAGAGTGCATGTATTTTTATAACATTTTCTCTTAAATACATTGAGAACAATATGCTTGATGAACAACATGTCACATTAGGCAATCTGTGTAACAGTTCTTAAAGTGTAGGCTTTGGTCACGCTGCCTGGGTTTAAAATACAGTTCTGCGATTAACCAGCTGCATGATCTTAGGAAAGTCTCAGTGTTTCTTACCTTGTGATATGGGTTGATAATTGAACCAATTTCTCAGTGTTTTTGTGAGAATAAAATGACTGAAAAAAATCTACTCAGTTAAGTGACTAAAAAAATAGTAGGTATCAATATTTAATATTCTTATTAAGTGAAAAAACTAGCTTTAGATTCACTAATATGCACAGAAATCTCTCATACTACACTATCAATAAAGACATAGAGAAGAAATATTTTTAGCCTGATCCAAAAGATCATATTCTGCACTTATTTTCTGAATCGCATTTCTGAAAAAGAATCATGGCAAGAAGAAGAAAAAAGGATTAAAGCATACTTCAGGGAATCTATACTTTCTCATTATTATTCCATTCTCACTGCTTTCTAATTCAGCCTCTAAGTTGAACTGAAACCCCAAGCCTCCTCCAATCTTTTGATCAACTCAAAGTTTAATCCTTTCCATTTTAGCTGGATTTGCACTAAGAAGAGACTGTTGAATTATAGAGGACAACTCAATCTTCACTAGACATTAATGTCTTTGAGTTTTGGTTTTCTTTTTTTTTTTTAAATTTCAGGGGATCCTCATGTCAAAATATCTTTCTGGAATTTATGAAAGATTAAAAGTAATATCCAAAAGAAAGATTATTTATGAAATGTGATGTAGAGGTCAGTAAAAGCTTCATGAACAAAAACAAACTACCATACTTTTGTGTTAGACACAAAATACTGTCATTATCTTTTTTATAAGAACCTCACTTTTGACAATGAGGAAATAAAGTACCCAAGAAAACATTTTCCTGACTAGAGTCTTTTATATAAATAAATATATTGCCCCTTTCCTGTCCTTCTCCACCAGTGTTAAACAATGGCCACTTAGAAAGGAAATGATGTCAACACCCTACTGATAAAAATCAAACTGCACTGGAGAAAACACAGTGAAACACAACAGAAAAACCCCCCCACAGTTTTCTAACTTCTGTAGTTTGTCAGGGTAACTCCATGAAAAGCAGTCAATTATTAAATTTAGAGGATACTTCCACTACCTCCCTACCTGACTTGAGTTTATGGTGGGTTTACAGCTTTAAAATATGCATTTTTTTTCAGCAAAAACAACTAAGAAATCCAAAGGGAAAGGTAAAAGTAAAAGGTCTTTGGCAAGTAGAATGTATAGCCTTAAACGTATGCAACTTTTTAAAAATTAAATCTTAAAATTTGACTGGCGTCCCAACCCTTTTCATAGCTATCCATTCTGGAAAAGGCTTTCAGCAGAGTTGACAAAATGATTGTGCAAAATATCTTGAAGACTATTTATCAATTTAATGATACTGAATAAATGCTTGGCAGAACATTCAGACTATGGATAAAAGACAGTATAAAATATGTGAAGAATGATCCCATACCTGTAGCAAATTTGCAGTGTTAGAATTTAATGTGTTGCAAATCAACCTTCTTCTCAAAGAAGCGATTTCTCCCATGGATGTTCTAGTTCTTCCTGAATAAGCATATATCTGGATGACCTGATTTGCCAGCTTGAAGAACCAGGAAGGTCAAATATGTTTTTAGTCTTTTAAATTAATGTCTTGCTTCCTCTCCAAATTAATTGCTCTTGTTCAAACTATTTAGAAGAATAAACTATTATAATAGCAATAGGTTTGAGATATTTTGCCATCAGCATTTCTTAGTTGAATATTAGCCAGATGTGGTGATTATAGGAAGCCCTCAATTGTATCTGCATTTAAATATTTAAATATTTAAAACCTTTTGGGGCTCCTGGGTGGCTCAGCTGGTTAAGTGGATGCTTTTGGCTCAGGTCGTGGTCACAGGGTCCTTGGGATTAAGCACCCCATCAGGCTCCATGTTCAGCGGAAAGCCAGCCTGCTCAGTGGGGAGCCTCCTTCTCCTTCTTCTGCCCTGCTCATGCTCTCTCTTTTGTGATCTCTCTCTTGTGATCTCTCTCTCTCGTGATCTCTCTCTCAAATAAATAAGCAAAATCTTAAAAAATATTTAAAACCTTTTATATAAGTGTCATAACAAAGCAAAGCTAATCTTGGTAATCATTGCTGTCTTTCAGACAAGACAATGATGTCCTAAACTGTACCCCAGTGCTACAGAGGGAGGAGGAGGATATTGTTTAAAATGGTTGGTGTCATTGGATCACCAGAAGCAAGATGCCACAGCCCATGCCAAATCCAAAATATCCAAAAAAAATGTGAAATGCTTTCCATGCCAGAACTCTCAGTTCTTCATTTCCCCTGATATCAAAGGTCTTATTTTAATTAAAGACCAGGCAAGCATGGAAGACACAGTCACCACCACAATTTGAGAACTCAAGGAAGCAGTAAGGCCAAAAAGATGACCCTCTAGGGAGCTCCAAGTGTTCCTTTCACAAAATCCTCTTCTTTCCAGTAGTCCCAGGTTGCACAGCGTCTGAAGTCACGAGTTCTCAAGGAGAACATAGAGTGGAGTATTAGCCCTTGAAATGACCTTGGAGATTCCTCCATTGGCTTAATGTCCTCTATGGATAAAAAGACCAAGGTACAAAATAATAATAACAGTAACAAAAAAAATAACAGTAACAATTACACACAATAATGACTTACTCTGTTGTCATATTCTAAGTAGATTCCGTCTATACGATGAATGAGCAGACTAAGTAAAAAGAGAAAAAGAAAAAAGAAAGAAAAGCTTAATCCACATCTCTGAGACTGAACTCAGTATATTTTCTAGTATATTGCATTTTGTTTCTTGAAGAATTTGTTAAATCAACATTGTTTAATTATATATAACCTAATATTTAAAAAGAAAGTTAAAAAAGGTATAAATAATAGGTTTGTGCCTCAGTTATGGCTGTTTCAAATCAGGAAAACAACATTTGAAGTGTATCTCAATAACAGAAAAATTGGAAGGAATTATGACAAGTTCAAAAGGACTCTGGGACAATTAGGCAAATAAAAAGCTCATCTGCACTGCACCAGTTTTTATCTTCTGAGTATGTTTATTAACTTTATCAATTTTGAGGGTATTCATAAGGAATTAGCTTGCATGCTACTATTGTGACAAGCCTACAACCTGAAATTCTTAGGACAAATTTATTGCATATGAATTTCCAGGAGACTTTTTAATTTATCTCTAGGGACTTTGAAATTAAGGAGTGGAATATTAAGGATGACTTTCAGTTTTTTTTTTCCAAAAACTATTTGGAAATACTCTTGGATTTTTAAAAAATATATGTATTTTATAATAATCTTATAGCAACCTGAAACATATGTAAATGACATAATTCGATACTAAAGGCTGAAGGAAGGAAGAAAGAAAATAATTATGAAGTGATAGAGCTAAATGATGGAGTCATATAATTTCATGATTTGAGATTCTACTTGAAATTGGAGTCTGATAAACCTATGCTGAATTACATCTCAATTACTGGCCAGCCCTACAATCTTAAACCTCAGTCTGCATCTATGTCCATGGATTAGGCAAAAATCAATATCTTTGTTGTGAGGATTAATATAACATATTATATTATATGTTAATATAATATTATAACATATTATATTATATTATAGCCTCATATAGCGCTATATTGGCTAGATTGTAGTATTCAAAAGATAATTTTATTTCATGTTGTAATGTTATTTTATTGATTTTATTATTTTTCTGCTACAGAGATTCTGCAAGAGGACAAATATCATCTAACTACATGTGTGAGCATAGACAGTGAAGACAAAGATGTAGAGCATCACTCTGAGAACTTGTTTTGCTGGTAATACTTGAAGGATTTTAGGAATTTACTAGGATTTTAGGAACTTACTGGTAGTTACATGAACTAAGGGAAACTGGCACTTCTTCCAAATCAAGCAAATGTTCTAATTTTGAAACAAAACATCATGGTCAATTCAGAGACAGAAAGAAAAGGGGGTAGGGTCTATGTAATGATACACAAGAAACTGTTAAGTTTGCCTCTAGGAAGGAGGAATGGGGAACAAAAGTGGGAGAAGACATAATTTCCACCTTTTTCTCTGTTATAGATAGAATGTTTGTGTCCCTCCAAAATTTATTATATGTTGAAAGCCTATCCCCTAATTTGATGACATTAACAGGTGGGACCTTTGTGAGGTAATTAGGATTAGATGAGGTCATGATGAAGCCCTCATGAATGGGGTTAGTGCCCTTTACAAGAGACACAAGAAAACTTGCTTCTCCCCTTTGTTCTCTGTCTTGTGAGGATACAAAGAAAAGTCAGCAATCTGCAACCCTGAAGAGAGTTCTCACCAGAAATGGACCATGTTGTCACCCTCCCTTGAGATTTTCAGTCTCTAGATATGTGAGGAACAATGTCTGTTGTCTGTAAGTCACTCAGTCTATAGTACTTCGTCATAGAAGCCCGAACGGATGAAGAAATTCCTTTTATACATTTGCATTTTGGTATTGTGTGTGTACACATTTTTCTTACAATTACTTTAATTGTTATTTTGAAATAAACAGAAATTGAAGACAAATGGCGTTTAAATACATCAGCACAATGCATTACCAGCAATCAGCTCTTCTATTTTTTTTTGGGGGGGGGGGCGGGATTTCTACTCTTTATAGGGAATCAAATGAGAGTAGAAAATTTTGCTAAGCATATTCTTCATAAACATACTTTCATATGAGTCAAAATATTCCTTTTGTTGAGTCAAAATATTCCTAATGTATTCAAGTACTCTAATTTTTATTTACACGTAGAAAACTACCATCACAAGCAGCTATGCAATGATAATTCAATTAAATAGCAAATATTTTTAAAATTCTATATGCAAACCTCTTTTCTAGGCCTTGGACGAGGTAGTAATGGGGAGAATAATACAACCCTATAGCATGGGTAAGATACAGAGCTCTACATGTCCTAGATGATGATGCAGTAGAAAGGACAGAAACATATTTAAACAACCACATAAGGCATCATGGAATAGATTTTATAAACACATAATATTTATAAATGCTATGTGATGTGGAAGAAGGAAAGATTTTTTTAAGTGTAGGACTATTTGAGAAGGTGTCTTTGGGGAAGGTGTTATAATAACTGAAGGGTATCCATGGATTGAAAGGCTTTTCAGACAATAAAAGCAGCACAAGTCAAGCAGCAGAGTTTGGAGAGATCAGGGCGTATTTAGACTTGGTCAGGTGCTAGGGTACCAAGACAAGGGCAGCACATTAGTGTAGAGAGACCCAGTAGGAAAGAGCCAAACCAGATTAAGATTGGGACATCACGTTAAGGACTTTGAACCCTTTCCTATGAGAAATTGAGAACATCTGAAGATCTTCCACCCAAGGTCACATATTCAGATGGTAACTTTGTGGGGGTATAAAGGCTGGATTGGCATGAGGAGCAAGTCAGGACAATGAGACAGGAGGAGGCTGTTGGGAGGGTACATGAACATTAGCCTCGTTCGTGTGAAGCATGGCTCTGACTGCTCGAATAGAAGTAATTAAAAGTGGGCTCGCCTGCAGGAAAAACTCCAAAGCAGACACATCCTCCTTTCCCATATTTTGAATCTGGAATCTTTGTTAACGTCCTGAAAGAAAACACATCTGACATTATTCACGATTACTTTGTGTGGAGAGGTTATTCAAAAGCAATTGCCTGGCTCTGTTAACCAGAATTATACCAGAGGTCATGGCTATTGGAATCAGTTAAAAAAAAATATATATATATATACCAGTTGAGATGTTCTTCCTTTAAGAACTTCAGGCTAGACCATTTTCACTAATCACACAAAGATTTTTTTTTTCCAATTAACAATGGATTTCCTTTGAAACTGGGTTTGTATACAACAAAATATTGTGCAGTAAGCTTTCAAGGATAATTTCCTAAGTCTAGGTTTCATTTATAGCTTTGGATTCTTCATATAAATAAGAGGTATTTTTTCCAACCCAAGAAGCTAAGGGTTACTTCTGGAATTCTCTGGAAAAGTTATACCACCTAAGTACCTGGCTCACAGTCGAAGAAATGCCTTTGTAGCTTAAGGAGGCTTAAACAGAAGCCTTCACTGCTGATTTACTGACTGTGTCAAACATCAGAGGACTTTTCCAATGGGACTTTAAGAGTTTAGCATTTGCTTTAATTAGGAAGATACCTGGGTATTTAATGGGAACTGTTCAAGCTATTGGAGCAGAACTAGAATAAATGACCTTATTTATTTGGAGAAATAAAGTTAACAGTGTCACAGGTGCTTCATAAAGCAACACATAACTGCAAATGGGAGGTAGGGAAAGTAACAGAGGAGAAATTTGCATCAAAGAAAATTATATCCATACATGTAACTGCCTTTCTCTGACCAAGAACTATCAAAACAGTACATGCTTATCAAGAAAGACAAAAGGAAACCCTATTTTCATAACAGAATATCCATAGGAATATTCATTTTATTGTGCTGTGAAGGAGTTGTATTACCAGTAGAATTTAAACACTTTCTAGCAATGTGATTTTTCTACTTATCAAGAAAATCTTGGTATTTGAGTTTTTGTTTAGACTAAGGGCTCTTTAGTTAAGAGAGGAAACTTCCATAAACCCTTCAAAACTCGAGTATGCTGTTCAATCATTTTTTAAAATAAAGGCTCTGATTAGAATCTAAGGTCCCTTTAAGACGTAAGTGCTAGAAGCTTCTGGGAGGAAAGCATTATAAAAAGAAAAAAACTTGAAGAGCTTATAAAAGAAGGTAATTTGGTGTGTATTTCGCTTTTATGCCAGTTAGTCAGCTTAAAGGACAGAATTTCTTAGAGATGTAGAGAAATTAGAAGAAACAGGAAGCAAACACCTTACCAGAAGGAATATCCCTGAGAGGTTTGGGTAAATCTGGGCAGTATTGCCTTCTGAAAAGATTTATCTACTGAGGTGGATATTTCTTTTCTTCCTCAGGCCACGTGGAGCAGAAAGATGCAAAAATCTGGAAACCTCGGCCAAGTGAGCTAAGAACTTCTCAGGAGTCCTCAGGAGGTAATGGGATGCCTTGCCTCCCATCAGCTGGGAGTGGCCCTTAGAAACCTCCCAAGGAAGTTCAGAGTCAGTTTTCTATGAGGGCTATTTCTGTCAAAGTTGTTCCAAGGCACCAAAGTACCAGGAGTCCAGACTGTGTCTCCACAGGACTTTGAATTTAGGAAAATGCCTTGAATGAATCAGGACAGGATTTACATTTGCAATGGTTGGTGAGATTTAAAGCGTATTAAATTATTTTACGCCTTGACATTTGTTCTCGGTTTTGCCATTTTATGAGTAAATGTTTAAAATGTTAACTTCTGTCTTTTGTTCTTCTAACAAAGGTAGGAAAGGAAAGGAGGTAGGAAAGACATAGAAAAAAGCTAAAAATTTGAGTCTATGGCCAGTGGTGCATAAAAACATATTCAGCACCTCTTTTATCTGCTGGCAGCCACCGTGTTATGCCTGTAGCACTTATACAAAAAGTTGCTTAGCCTAAGAAGTTCTAATTTATGGAGAGAGGACAGAAAAATAAGACATTATTCTGGACAAGTATAAGAAATGGTGGTTGTAGCTGTTCCATATCTCTGAAATACAATGTCGGAATTCCAACTTTGGTCATTTCAAGTATTTCATCAAGCTGTAACTTAACCTCAGGGGTTTATCTTTTTGCTTTTAAAGGATTATTCACGAAACTAAGGGACTGCAGCCATTCTGGAATAATCCCATTTGCTCAGGACACCTCACTCTTAGGGGCTACTTTTTTTCCAGGGCCCTTTTATTGGTATTATATTACCAACCCTCTGAATTTCCCTGTGAAGCATGTATCACAGGTACCACATTATTTCTGCAATTAAACCACAAAGAGTTGAAGTCTGTCCTAAATTGAGATATATACTATATAGTTGTTATATATTATTTGTGATGAGTATTTGTCTTTTTTTCTCACTTACCAAAATGTATAACCAAGGAGACCAAAGGAAAGGGAGTAGACCATCTAATTCATTCTGTCACTTTATAGATGGCAAAACTGAGTCATTGCATATTTCTAAACCAATTGCTTGGATTTAGTTTGTCAGGCCACGAAGCAACAGAACAGAAGTACCGTGTAATGAACAACTATCTAAATGTCCTTCACCTTGGTAGAATCTAATGAAAATAAAAAGGAAAAATTTAAACAAGCCTTTATTTTCGGTAACTGAATTTGACTTGGAATAAATATGTAAACTTCTTAGAAAAATAAGGTCAATTATTTTAGTTTCCTGTCCTACAGGGTTGAATCCAGGTTTTGTCAATATGGAAGGTTATACAATTGGAGATCCATCAAAAAATCATGGATACGTACATATATACATATATTATATATATAAAACAAGAAAATAATTGCAAAAATTTCAAATTTTTCCAACGTTATAAATACAGTAAGCATCAAAATGCCAGAAAAAGCATAATAGTTTTATTTATTGTCTTGTCTAATTTTTTCTATGTATTTTTTATATTATAATAATTTTGTACTATTTTCTAAAAAGAAAATAGGAAGAGATCTTAGTCTTTTAGTATTGTTAGACACGACTTCTTTACCCCCAATAGTTTAGAAAGTCTCAGTTCTACACATCATCATTAATAATGTATACTGGGGGCAGCCCCGGTGGCATAGCGGTTTAGCACTGCCTTTAGCCAAGGGTGTGATCCTGGAGACCCGGGATCGAGTCCCACATCAGGCACCCTGTGTGGAGCCTACTTCTCCCTCTGCCTGTGTCTCTGCCTCTCTCTCTCTTTCTTTCTCTCTGTCTCTAATAAATAAATAAATAAAAATCTTAAAAAAAATGTATACAGGATTACTAATGTTATACAGCTATCAAATACAGTAGTTCCCCAGTTTATCTGTGGTTTTGCTTTCTGTGGTTTCAGTTATCTGTGGACAACTCGGTCTAGAAGCAGATGATTCCCCTTCTGACATGGCCTAATACTACGTCACAATGCCTACATCATTCACCTCACTTCATCTCATCATATAGGCATTTTATCATCTTTTATCATCCGTCACAAGAGAAAGAAGGGTGAGTATAGTATATTAATATATTTCGAGAGAAAGAGACCACATTCACATTATTCTTATTGGAGTACATTGTTATAATTGTTCTATTTTATTATTAGTTATTGTTATTAATCACTTACCGTGCCTAATTTATAAACTAGACTTTATGATAGGTAGATATGTATGGGAAAAAACATAGTACTCTTGACTCTTCAACAATGTAGGGGTTAGAGGTGTCAAACTTCCACACAGTCGAAAATCTGCATATAACGTTTGATTCCCCCAAAACTTAACTACTAAACAGTCTATTGTTGAACAGAAATCTTACTGAAAACAGTTAATAACACATATTTTGCATGTTATATGTGTTATAAACTATATTCTTACAATAAAGTGAGCTAGAGAAAACAAACGTTAAGAAAATTATAAGGAAGAGAAAGAAAATACATTTACAGTACTATAGCATAAAAAAAAATCCATGTATAAGTGGACCTGTGCAGTTAAAACTGTTGTTGCTCAAGAGCCCATTGAATACATGGGGTTCAATTTTACCCAGTTTCTGGTATCTACTGAAGGTCTTTTTTTTTTAAGATTTTATTTATTTTTTTATTCATGAGAGACACAGAGAGAAAGAGAGAGAGAGAGGCAGAAAGAGAAGCAGGCTCCACACAGGGAGCCCGATGTGGGACTCCATCCCTGGTCTCCAGGCTCACACCCTGGGCTGAAGGCAGCACTAAACCACTGAGCCACCCGGGCTGCCCTACTGAAGGTCTTAGAACATATCCCCTGTAAATAAGGGGACAACTATATAGGGGGAAATCTCTACCAAATGTCTATCATAGACAATCTTATAATTTCAGGGTATTTTAATTTTTGCTATGCATTGTAGTCACCATGGTCTTTGAAATGATAACAATCAAATGACCTCTGACTCTGTCCTTTGAGTCAGAGGATTCCTTCCTTCCTTCCTTCCTTTTTTTTTTTTTTTTTTGCCTATTGCTCATTAAAAGAACAGTAAATAAAATAATTAAATACTTAATTGCTCAATTTCTTAGTGATAATTTCCTTATTTTGGTGTACTCCTCTTAAAATCTCTCTCATTTTATCTCTGCACTACTTCAGACACTACACATCACAGTATGAAGAGAATGAATAGCGTGCGGGCCATGCCAGCTTTGGGATCAAATAGAACAGGCCCTGAATTCACCATAATATGACCAAGGGCAAGTTATCTCACCTTTTCAGTATTCCATTTCCCAGTAACTTCAACTCTACTTAAAAGGGGATAAAGTAAGAATGTACACGTCCAACATAATACTTTCTATTTTCTACAGCAAGTGCCAACTGAATGAATGAATGGATTTATGTGACTTGGTTTTGTCTGTATGATAAAAAAAAGTCATGCAAGACACATTGATCTACCCAGCTATGTCACTTTTTATAATAATTAAAATGAAGTTGATTCACTGTAGCTCTGCAGGTATTGTGCAATTTTTATCAAAAGTTTCTCCTGCATAAACTCAATGCATTATAGTTTTTAGCAGATCAAAATACTGAAAGAGAACTCCCTCTCCCTATCCCCTCTTTCTGTTCATCTATCTTTCTATCTCTATCTGGGTGTCTATTTCTATTGCTTTTTCTCCTATTTCAAGAGGGAAGAAAGGAGGAAAGTTAATGAAGAGGGGAATGGGGACATAAAAGCTTTTTGGCAATTAAGAAGGCAGTTAGAAGGTTTTAATTTATTTTACTTGCCAAACTCTGAACTTATAATAAGGAAAAGAAGTGCTGCTCTCTTGGAGATTATTTCCCCCATTAGTTGCCAGGGGTAACATAATGTCAGAGACAAACAGGAAATTGGTGGGTCATGGGCTTGCTGTCGTTGCCTGGCTCTTCTTTCCATGCCACATGTTTACAAACATGCTGTGTTCCCCTTGACAAAAGAAGACACAGACACACAGTGATTTCAAGGCTTTGCATTGTGCATGTGAAATGGTTTCATTTAAGAATTTCTGCTGTCAATTCTCAGATGATGCAGAGTTCGGGGAGCGAGTGTCAGTGCCTGACTAAAAGCTAGTTTGGACAGAAGGCTCTACACATCTATATACACATATACACACACATATAAATGCACACACACACGTATGTGTATGATGAATAGACACTCCAGATTGGAATTTGTTATGGAAAATTTGGCTTACATGGCTGCAACACAAACCAGGAAATACTGAACTTTAATGTTAGTATCTTTGTTTTTTAGAAGTTTCACAGTGCTGTAGGAGGGTGGATCTCATCCCAAGAGTCAGTATGGAAATAAAGGACTATTTTGTGAGTCCCTGCCAGTCCTGTGACTATTTACTGCTTTTACACAGCAATAGTAAAGGTTTCTCATATAGCACAGGAGGTCAACTCTATCAGATGTTTTAATATTTTCTTCTCTCTGGCTCCTCCAACTCAGAACTCAAGAGCCAGTGGCACAAAAATAAGCATTTAAATGAGATTTATCCCTGCCTTATGTTGTCTCTCTGTATACAATTATTTAAATATTTAGAAGACTCTATATCTGTGCTTCTAGGAGAAACAGAGAGCCGAGCCACTTTTCCTTTATCAATCACATGCACCTCCACAAAAATTTCTTCTGTGCTGCTTTAGGGCCTAATCCTCAGTAGTTGTGAGGCTAGGTGGGGTTGTGGCACTCATCTTCATTCTTTGTCAAAACTCACCTAATACACTGCATTTCTAATATTCCCAGGAAGGTTTATCAGGTCTGTGTTTAGATTTAGGGTAGAGGTGTAGATTTATACCCTAATATGAGGATGGAGAAGTGAGGCAGGCAGCTGACAAGAAAGGACACTCACTATATGTGTGGCCCTATATAAAATTATAAGCAGCCTTGAAAGAAGTATTTCAGGGACAACAAAAAGAAATTTCCCCTGATGCCCTGAGTTGCTCAATTTGCCTAAAGACTTTATTTTGAACGCATGTATTCATTCAACAAACATTTATTGAGCATGTATTAAATGCTAGTCATTGCCCTAGACCCTGAAGATATAGCAGTGAGTAAAACAGACAAGATCCCTGTTTTAAAGAAGTGTAATTCAAATCTAATGACTGAACAGTAAGGAATTTGGATTTTTCAGTCATATTTTACTAAGAATCAATGTATCAACTTTTTTCCTTACGGAAGTTTTAGGCATGGTAAAGGCGAGAAAATAATTAAGTTCTAAAATTATCTCTTGGTATATGAGGGGTGTAAATGTGTGTGTGCGTGCATGCCTGCATGTGTCTGTGTGTGTTTATGGCAAAAGGAGATTTGAAGTCTAGAGATAATCCCTTCCTTACTTGTCATTCTTATCTGACAAAAGCCAAGCACAATAGAAGAGATTGACTTTGGACTTGAGTGAGAATGAATAAAGCAGAACATTGAAGGTGGCAAAACTAAACAGATGTCTAATGTTTGCAGATATTTTCATAAGGAAATGTAAGACTCTTATTGAGAAATACAGCTAGAGACCAATTTGTTTCCCTGCTACCTCTCAAATCAATCTCTTAGTCATTCCTTTGTATGAGAAATCAGGAGACTAAATTACTGGCATGCCAAGGTGTGGTTAGAAAAAATAGATGATTTCCACCTCAGACTTGTCCTCTTGTGAAAAGTGAAAACCCAGCAGAAAGCCTTAATACTATAATATCACAGAATGAAGAAGAGTTCATTTAACCCTGCCTGGGTTTTCCCTTTTCACTCTTGCAAATTACACATATGTATGAAGTAGAGGGGGAAAAGTCCTTTTTGTTTTTCAATAGCTGTATAAAATGCTTTTTGTCTAATTACTTAATACTGAAAATTTTTCTCCAAAGAAGTTTCTAATTAAATATTTACTGAGGAAGCATTTTTGAGTAAAGATAACTAATGAATTATATAGAACATGTTTTACTAATTCTTCTTGAACATTAAAAAAATGGAATTAAACCACTGAGGTTTTTTATTAGAACTAAAGAACATCAGTCTTCCTTTTATATTTATTTTCTGTATAGTGCACTTGGCATTTCATCATTGGGGCGTGATATTCATAAGGATATGAATTGTTTTTTTGTTTGTTTCAAGATGTTTCCCGTGTCTCGGCTGTTGAAAAACAAGTATCCGTTATTGTGTTTTTTAAGTTCCTTAAATCGACCTTGACTTCTATTTCCTTTGTAATCCCCATAACTCCTGGTAGGGGGTAAGCACAAAGTCCACACTTGTTGAATGAATTAAAGTGAGTCAAATGGTATAACTTTGGTGAAACCAATCTTAAGACAAGACAATCAACTAGTTCTAATTTTCTTCTAAAACAAGACTCCCTGGGTCACATTTGTTAATCTCTGACATTTTGGCCAAGTATAGTTACCTGAATCACATAAATATAGTCAGATATATCACATGGACCTTAAGAAATCCAATCAGTGTTTTATTAACCAATTCTTTAGAAAGGTAGAAAACATGTAGGTGTATAAACTTTCCAGCAGCTCCCTTTTGAAATTGAAGGTTTAGGTGAGTAGGTGTAAAAGGAAATAAAACATCACTTTAGAACTTTAGACTTTGACAACTAACAAATAATTTATGAGAATAAAAAAAAAATAGAATACGAGCCATCCTATTGTGTTCCAAAGAAAATGCCTTGGAGAGGTTATGAATAAAGAATACCCACTGAAGCAGAAAAATTCAAAAGAACGCAAGCTTCAAAATTTCAATAACAATGAACATGTTTTTATGTTGGCTTGCAACTTCTCTGCAGATGTTACTTTCAAAGTTTGGACTTTTGCTAGATCTTAGCATAAAACATGTATCTTTGGTCTAATCACTGAACTGTGGTTAGGGAAGACCAGCTGGAAATAGCTTCTGGAGATAGATCTTTATGTTTTCCCAAGGTGAATATACTTTTTGTGTTTTGGTATAGAAAAGACCTTTTGTAAGCCAACCCTCTACAGTAAAATTATGGCATAAATCTTGTTAAGTGTTCTCTAGGGAAGCAGTAGAACAAGCAGAACTCGGTTGACATGCTGTTTCTTGTACCTGACATTTACTGATTTTAGCTTATATCTCATCAAATTTATATTTGGATTTAAGTAAATCCAAAGTCACAGAAAATTGGTCTCTGCACAAAATGAAATGGTTAATGCCTCTGTGTATGTGTATAAGATCGTTTCAGTGGAAGAAATTGTTATCGCAATCATTTCAATCTCTTGTAAGGTAATGGGTATTAATTTAGAAAATGTACTAAGAACAAAAAAAATGACAGGAAACATTTTCAGAGAGGAAAATGCAAGTGCATGGTCTTACATTCTTGTGAGGAGTTCTGATCAAAGTACAATTACATTGAAGGTCTTGGTTACATTCACTGCCGTTGCTATTATGAACTTCACATCTAGTACTACCAGTATTATGAATAGAACAAAACAGAAACAACAAAAATAAAAACAGATGAGCAAACAAAGAAAAACAGAAAGGGGTGCCTGGGTGGCTCAGTGGTTGAGCATCTGCCTTTGGCTCAGGGTGTGGTCCCAGAGTCTCAGAATTGAGTCCCTCATGGGGCTTCCTGCGTGGAGCCTGTTTCTCCTCCCTCTGCCTGTGTCTCTTCCTCTCTCTCTCTGTGTCTCTCATGAATAAATAAATAAAAATCTTTAAAAGAAAAAAAGAAAAACAGACAAGATTTCCACTCAAAATGATGGGCTTGAATCCCAGCCTTTTAATTTACTAACCATGTACTTGTGAGCAAGGGTTTTCATATCCATTTTCCCATTCTTAGAGAGAAAGCTGGGGTGCTAATAGTTACTCTTAATGGTGTAAAGGAAATTTTGTTTATGTCACTAACCAGAAATTTGTTTATGTCACTAATTGGTATACTGTTAATCTTTGAACAATGAAGGGGTTAAGAGTGCTGATCCCTATGCAGTAAAAAATCCGTGTGTAACTTTTGACTCTCCAACTTAACTACTAATGGCCTACTGTGGACTGGAAGCCTTATTGATAACATAAAGACTCAACACATGTCCCTCATTTATGGCACCCTAAAATGAGTGAGTAATCTGATAAAACCAGGATCAATGGAACACTTAGAGGGATGATGATCCTACTATTCATACATATTTTAGTCAATTCAGCACTTTAAAGGGCCAGTCTTATATAGCAGATGAGTTTAATGCCTGTTTCTTAATAATATAAAAAAAAATTCTTTCTAAATTCTACATCTAAAACTAATATAACACTGAATGCTAACTCACTGGAATTTAAATAAAAACTTGAAAAATAAAAAAATCTTATAAATATGACAAGGACTATCATTTATTGAGCACTACTATGTATTAGATATTATATCAGGTTTCTAAATAGATGACTAAATTTTGCTAATGTCCTACAAGATCATTATTATTGTATTATTTATAGTGCCAAGAAAGAACTCTATAAGATAAAAATAAATTTTGTTTTATCTTCATACGTGGGCTTGCTATCTTCTATTTACAGGGGGAATAAATTCTAGAAGTACACAGAGCCATAGGGCCACTCAACAAATCAATAATCATTGGGCCAGAACTAGAACCAAGACATCTTGACTTCTAATGTAGAATTCTACAAACTGGTAGTTTTAAATTGTTCATCACTTAAAAATTACCTGGAAAGTTTGTTAAAAACATAAAAGACTGGAATCTTTTAGGGTAGGGCTCCAGAAGCTAAATTTTAAGTGTTTCCCAGTAAGTTATTAAGAATTCTAAATCATTAAAACTGTAGTCTCAGGGAAAATATATTAGTCACTTAGCTGGAGACTGAGGAAATAACCCTGGAGAAGAAAAATTTTAAAGGAATTTTAGAGGAAGAAGAAGGAGAAAAGGGAAAAACCATCATTTTCTGCCTTAGTAACATTGAAGTATGAATTTTAACAATTTTCTAATATATGTTTACTCATCGATCTCAAATTTCCTTTTAAAAATCTGTCAGGGGTGCCTGAGTGGCTCAGTTTGTTAGGCACCTGACCTTTGATTTCAGCTCGCCACAGGATTTCAGGGTCATGGGATCAAGCCCCACATCAGGCTCCACACTCACTCCACATACTTGAGATTCCCTCTCCTCCTCTGCCTCAGCCCCTCTCCCTGCTTGCTTGCACAGGTCCTGCTCTTGCTCTCTTTTAATAAACTCTTTTTATAAAATTGTGTCAAAACATAAAAATGTAAAAGCAACAAGAAATTACATTGGGTCCCATTCATTCTCCAAACAGAGTTGCAACTCAGGTAAGTATGTGGCTGAACACAATGCGGATTCCATCGTGGGAAACATGAAAGTGAATTTTAAGCACTCTTTCAGTATGGATGCAAGAGAGTGTGTAAGCTACAGTTCATATTCCTCCTTGCTCTCCAAACTGTGTCGGTTGTGACAGTCTGTGAGTTGGTCAAACTGGATCTGAAGCAGCAGATCCACGGCTTCCCACTCAAATTCCGCACTTCCAATACTCAGGCTTCAATTCTTCATCCCCGTGACTTTCCATCAGTTTGAAAACTGGGCACACAAAATTGATGCTAGAATTAGAGCTGTTTTAGCAGGGTTTGTCATCGTTGTCATTGTTATTGTTGTTGTTTTGATTACACAGTGGGAGGATTTTTGTAGATGTTCAGCTCTTAACTCACTTAGCTCCACTTCCTCCTGAAATCTCACCACTAATTCAACTGTGCATTGTTCTATTAACTTAAAATGACTTCAATTTTCTAACAAAGAACATGCTTCAATGATTCTCCTCATCTTATTAACACTTTAGAGCTTTCACTTACTTTCCAAGTACATGTTTATGTAAAATACAGAGTAAGGATCCTAGCTTGGTTTAGTTACTAATTAGTCAGGTAAGCAGATGGGTGCTCTTACTCAAACTCTTTCAGATTAATATGCCTTAATTTCTATAGCTGAAAAATAAGGTGCTTACAGTAAACGGATATTACAGGTTTCTTCTGATGTTAAATATCCATAATAATTCAGATTGGGAACTAACAGTCATATTCTGGAACATTACATTTGACTCTTATAAATCATGTACTTCTGTATTATGTAAATTTAAGAAAGTATCAAAACTTTATAGGAAATAAGACAAGTTGATGGACTCATAGATGTGATAAAGCAAATATAGTAAAATGTTAATAATAGGTGGTAAATGGATAGTATTCACTTTAAGATTATTTCAATTTTCCTCTATTTGAAAAAAGTTGTAATAAATTATTGAAAAGTGGTATCATCAGATGTATGATACATACATATACATATGTATAAAATTATATCTCCTGGACACTACAGCCACTCATATTTGGAATTTTCTAAAATAATTATATTCACATACTCTCTAAAATATGTCTTCCCTTATTTTGTCCAGCATGGCAGACTACAATTTTTATTCCTTAGGCTTTACTCTGTATTTCCAAAGGATTTGAAGCATTCCATGGTGATTCTAGAGCATGTCAAATTCACTGCAGCTGCAAAACAGCTGGTGCAGGCAGTTCACAGTGGCACTCTGAAATGTAGTCTGAATTGATTAAAAGCTTTTGACCTGACGATAAAGTTTATTTTCATGTTTTATGATGTTAAAAATAAATATGGGAAATAATAATATTATTATATTACTTAGTGATCCCCAGCATTAAAAAATTCAACATCCCATTTGAACTTGATTAATTTGTATGTCTCTTCCTTTTTTTTTTATTAATTTTTATTGGTGTTCAATTTACCAACATATAGTAAAACACCCAGTGCTCATCCCGTCAAGTGTCCCCCTCAGTGCCCGTCACCCATTCACCCCCACCCCCCACCCTCCTCCCCTTCCACCACCCCTAGTTCCTTTCCCAGAGTTAGGAGTCTTTATGTTCTGTCTCCCTTCCTGATATTTCCCATTTCTTTTCCCTTCCTTTATATTCCCTTTCACTATTATTTATATTCCCCAAATGAATGAGAACATACACTGTTTTTCCTTCTCCAATTGACTTACTTCACTCAGCATAATACCCTCCAGTTCCATCCACGTTGAAGCAAATGGTGGGTATTTGTCGTTTCTAATTGCTGAGGAATATTCCATTGTATACATAAACCACAGCTTCTTTATCCATTCATCTTTCGACGGACACCGAGGCTCCTTCCACAGTTTGGCTATTGTGGCCATTGCTGCTAGAAACATCGGGGTGCAGGTGTCCCGACGTTTCATTGCATCTGAATCTTTGGGGTAAATCCCCAGCAGTGCAATTGCTGGGTCATAGGGCAGGTCTATTTTTAACTCTTTGAGGAACCTCCACACAGTTTTCCAGAGTGGCTGCACCAGTTCACATTCCCACCAACAGTGTAAGAGGGTTCCCTTTTCTCCGCATCCTCTCCAACATTTGTTGTTTCCTGCCTTGTTAATTTTCCCCATTCTCACTGGTGTGAGGTGGTATCTCATTGTGGTTTTGATTTGTATTTCCCTGATGGCAAGTGATGCAGAGCATTTTCTCATGTGCATGTTGGCCATGTCCATGTCTTCCTCTGTGAGATTTCTCTTCATGTCTTTTGCCCATTTCATGATTGGATTGTTTGTTTCTTTGGTGTTGAGTTTAATAAGTTTTTTATAGATTTTGGAAACGAGCACTTTATCTGATATGTCATTTGCAAATATCTTCTCCCATTCTGTAGGTTGTCTGTTAGTTTTGTTGACTGTATCCTTTGCTGTGCAAAAGCTTCTTATCTTGATGAAGTCCCAATAGTTCATTTTTGCTTTTGTTTCTTTTGCCTTTGTGGATGTATCCTGCAAGAAGTTACTGTGGCCAAGTCCAAAAAGGGTGTTGCCTGTGTTCTCTTCTATGATTTTGATGGACTCTTGTCTCACATTTAGATCTCTCATCCATTTTGAGTTTATCTTTGTGTGTGGTGAAAGAGAGTGGTCCAGTTTCATTCTTCTGCATGTGGATGTCCAATTTTCCCAGCACCATTTATTGAAGAGACTGTCTTTCTTCCAATGGATAGTCTTTCCTCCTTTATAGAATATTACATGACCATACATTTCAGTGTCCACTTCTGGGTTCTCTATTCTGTTCCATTGATCTATGTGTCTGTTTTTGTGCCAGTACCACACTGTCTTGATGACCACAGCTTTGTAGTACAACCTGAAATCTGGCATTGTGATGCCCCCAGCTATGGTTTTCTTTTTTAAAATTCCCCTGGCTATTTGGGGTCTTTTCTGGTTCCACACAAATCTTAAAATAATTTATTCTAACTCTCTGAAGAAAGTCCATGGTATTTTGATAGGGATTGCATTAAATGTGTAAATTGCCCTGGGTAACATTGACATTTTCACAATATTAATTTTGCCAATCCATGAGCATGGAATATTTTTCCACCTCTTTGTGTCTTCCTCAATTTCTTTCAGAAGTGTTCTATAGTTTTTAGGGTATAGATCTTTTACCTCTTTGGTTAGGTTTATTCCTAGGTACCTTATGCTTTTGGGTGCAATTGTAAATGGGATTGACTCCTTAATTTCTCTTTCTTCAGTCTCATTGTTAGTGTATAGAAATGCCATTGATTTCTGGGCATTGATTTTGTATCCGTATGTCTCTTCCTTGATTTATTTTTATGACATATGTAAATCTTCTAAATTAAAGTGAACTAAATCAAACATTATTTTGTGATTTGCAGTATTTTGTTCTTTGAATGAGAAGACACACATAGGGGCATTTCTGTTACTCTTATATAGAACATGGTACAATTATCACTTGGAGGTTTTGCAAAAATCTTCTCTTGCCATCTTGCAAACAATACGTTAGGTACTGATACCTTCCTTGTTTCAAGGCCTTCCAACAGGAATGGCAATGGCATAGCCTGAGGAGGCTAAACTCTGGATGTGGTGATACCCAGAAAGAGAGGTTATTCTGCATAATAGAGGTAGAAATGCCAGACAGGATTACTGGAGATACCAGCACAAGTGGAAGCAAAGCCCAGAAGATAGAGTGTGACCCAACAGAAAGTGACCCTGTCTAGAGAGTAGGGAAAAAAAAAATATCTCATGCTATGGATTAGCTGAAATGAGTTTCAGTGAAATATTCCTGGGGACGTGTTTGAATACCTGGAACTTGTAAGAATGGGATGTCTAGCAATTATATGGGGCTAAGAACCAGTGATATACAGTATATACATGTGCACACATACACAGGACCCTTACATACCTCTGTTTATCTTTCTAACACTTTGAATTCCTTTTTATTTTGAAGCTGATGTAATACTCGGATCACTTGTGGATAGGTCCCTTTTGGATAAGGCCAAAATCCCTTCTTTCCTCACCTTGATCTTGTTTCTCTTCCACCTCTTCCATAGTTTTCTATGTGTCCTATGAATCCACACTTACACTTGTCTCCAGTGGTCCACAGGAGACTACGATTCCTTGCTTTGTGGCCAATATCTCTTGCAGTTAGTTCAACCCCTTCACATGTTCTCAAAGTTCAGGTGGACAGATACTATGCAAATGTTTTTCTTGCTCTTGCTGTTTGATTTCTATTTGCTATGGCCTAGATGTGTGCACTCCAAGAACTGCAGAAGATATGCTATTCTTGAATATCTTATTGTTCTGCTGCCAAAACCTGTTCATATATTTTTTTAAGATTTTATTTATTTATTCATGAGAGACACAGAGAGAGGCAGAGACACAGGCAGAGGGAGAAACAGGCTCCCTGCAGGAAACTTGATGTGGGACTCAATCCCAGGACCCTGGGATCCCAAACTGAGCCAAATGCAGATGCTCAATCACTGAGCCACCCAGACACCCCTCCAAAACCTGTTCATCTTATTAACATCTTCTATTCAGTGGGAAAAGGTTACTAATTGTCTTTCCCTTAAAATGTAAAAATAACTAGAACGCCTGAGTAGCTTAGCTCAGGCGTGATCCTGGTTCAGCTTGCTTCTCCCTCTAGACAGATGTCTGTCTCTGCCTTTCTCTGTGTGTCTCTCATGAATAAATAAATAAAATCTTTTAAAAAATGTAAAAATAACTTATTTGGAGCTTTTTATTTTCTGATTTTTTCAAAACACCTTACATTCTTCCAATTATAATGACTATAGTTCAAAAGTATCTACTTGCAACAAAATAGTATCACTATGGCTACCATGCACATATATTACATTGTATATTTTATCTGAGTTGGCCTGGGCAATATTCCTGTAAGGAAGGTAGGTGGGCACAGTAAGTGTTAATCGTTTCCATTTTACCTTTGGAGATCACAGAGCCCTGTGACTTTTCCAAGAGTACCTCAAAACAGTGACTTAGATTAAAAACTGGGCCTTCAAGGGATATGAGTAGTTGGTTCTGATCAACTCCTTCCTGCTGCCAGGGAATGAAGGCTTAGAAGAGAATGACTACCATTTTTGGCATTATTCGTATAGTGAATGGTGACAGCCTGGACTTTGAGCCAAATATTTGGGATTGCTTTGAGAATTCTCCTATTGGTTGACCCAAGGCTTCTCATTAAAATTCATCAGAATGTTTGTCTTTCTAGGTTATTAATGACAACTCAGGAGGAGATGGGTAGATATTGATGTGCAACCATCAGTTTTAATGCCAAAACAGATTGATCTTTCCCTGCCACAGTCCTCTCCCGTGTTACCCTCTGGGAATATGGCAACTCCATTCTTTTAATTGCTCAAGTCAGGATTCTTTTTTTTTTTTTTTAAATTTTTTTTTAATTTATTTATTTATGATACTCACAGAGAGAGAGAGACAGAGAGAGAGAGACAGGCAGAGGGAGAAGCAGGCTCCATGCCCCGGGAGCCCGACGTGGGACTCGATCCCGGGTCTCCAGGATCACGCCCTGGGCCAAAGGCAGGCGCTAAACCGCTGCGCCACCCAGGAATCCCTCAAGTCAGGATTCTTGAAGCTATTCTTGATTCTTCATTTTATGTTGCACTATATACCTAGTCAGTCAGCAAACCCTGAAAACATATTCAGAATCTGACCAATTTTACCATTTCCATAGCACATACTTCATCCGAGCCAATAATTATTGGAATGGCCGCCACCTGATATCTTTGTCTCACCTTGATCATCTTTAGTCTGTTCCCCACACTGTGACCAAAGAGATTATGTTAAAACAATGGTCAGATCATGTTTCTCCTCTGCACCAAATCATGCAATGACTTCACATCTCACATAGAAGTTGAAATCCTCACAATGACTTGCAGTCTATGGATCATCCATCTCCCTAAATTTTCCTCTCCAAACTCATCTCCTGTTGCTCTCTCACTCACTCACTCTATCCAGCTACACTTGCCACCTCTTTTCCTCTTATGTGCAAATATATTTCTCTCTTGGGGCTTCTGTGCTTGCCATTCCCTCTGCCTGTAACCCTATTGTGCCAGATAACCATGCAATCAGTTATGTGATGTTCTCTGCTCCTATCTGTCTCTGTGTTTCTTGTAGGGACACCAATCATACAGGATTAAGGGCCCTCTCCATTTAAGTCTGGCTACATCTTAACTAATTGCATCTCCATCAATCTTAGTTCAAATAAGGTCACACTCTGGTGACTAGGGTTTATGACTTCAATATATTTTGAGAGGGACACAATTCAACCTGTCATACTCACATTAAGAGCCTTATAATATTAAAAGTAACTCACTAACATATCCTTTATGTTTTTAAGATAAGTATACTTCATTTTTGCCAGAGTCCAAGTGTTCCTCAGTCTGATATGTAAGCACATCTATGGGCATTTCTTATACCATCTTGGCTTATTCATTTAGTCACAACAGGCCTACAGAAGAATGCCGGCAGAATTTAGTAGAAGGACCATGCTTCCATTCGGTCAAAAGTTAAACTGGTAACTAATTTAGGATTTAGGATATGTGAGGAGGTAGCCTTAATCTATTTTTCTAAGCCATGTCTAGATTTAATAGATCATTCTACCTAATTGGTAATAGAAAATTCAAACTTCATGAAGGGCTCTGTAAATGAAGTCCACTGCATCTTTGATTGGTAGACTTGAGGATATTCTGTGCACTTCTTGAAACTGTATGAAGTTGTGTGTGTGTGTGTGTGTGTGCACATGTGTGTATGCATAAATGTACTTTCTGGGAGAGCATTCCTAACTTTCCTAAGAGTTAAGTGATTCATCATGCTTCCAAATAGGAGAACTACCGACCTAGAATAGATAAATCAAAATGGCTCCAGGAAAAATAGTGAATGTTGGCCAAGGGCATCTCTCTATGACTCACTTGTCAATTTTCTATCTTTAACTCTTTCTCTTAGGGGTGCCCATATTACTTAAAACTTTTCATTTTAGTGCAAAACTAGAGCCTATTGTTTTTTTTCATCCTAAGCTTTGTAACTTTTCAACCAGTTTTCCTGTTTTACATCATGTCTGTCCCATTACTCATTTCCTCACAGCCACAAGCTCTCCTTTGCAAAAAAATGGTTAGATTTCTGATAATCAAATCTGTAATAAAATTTAATGATTGACACTGAGCCAGTATTATGTTTCATTCATCAAATATTTGGCTGGCCTTATTATGCTCTATTTAGGCATTGTACTACGAAATAGAGATATAAAAGATAAATTTTTTTAAAGATTATTTTTTTTTTCATTTCAAAGAGATCACAATTCACATAGCATTTTAAAAACTTTAACATACATATGAATCACCTGGGAATCACATTTAATTTGCAGATTCTGCATAGGTGAAGCAGAGGAATCCTGAGATTCTAGATTTCAGATAAGTTATCAGATGATGCTTATGCTGGGGAACTGCAGAAGATATATCATATAGCAAGTATTCTGTGCGGGCTTTTTCAATCAGATCTGGAAGAGAAGTATGTCCTCATGTTTTAATTATCCATTTTATGTGATAAATTATAATTCCACTTCAATATTTATAGAAAACACTAGTTATGTACCTCCCTTGAGAGAATTGAGAATTTTTTTTTTAAGTCTTCCATGGTCAAGTGGAAACTTGTATCAGTAGGATTAGATTCAGATTTAAGCAACCAAAAATCTGTTTAGGCACTTAGACAAATAAGGGTCATTTACTTCGGACAGAGAGTAGCCAGGGCTTCATAGTCCAGTGCTTCAAGGAACTTTCTCCTTTTTTTCTTCAGTTATTTTCGGCATGTACAGGTAGGTGCTTACAGATGTTGTCTCAAGGTTGTGAGATGGCTGTTGCATTAGCAAGTATATATCCGCTTTACCAGTAGAAGCAGGAAGAAATGGGTAAGGAAAAGCCAAAGTGTAGTTTATAAATGTCCCTTTTTAAGTTTTTCAGCAGGTAAGCACAGTGACTTCAAACTAATCTTTTTGTGTATTACTGGGTCACATGGTCATTCCTACCTGGAAGTGAGTGTAGGAACATGAGTACTTGGAACTCCAACTATGGAGCTTCTATGGTAGCAGAACCTAAGAAAGAGGTTGCAAATGGCTTTGGAGTAGTCAGGTCATATCATGTGCCACACTCATGGAATTGAAATGTCTGTCATTAAGAAAAATAAGAATTATTCATGCTGACATTTAAAATAACATAGAGCCAAAATTCTTTAAAAATGTCCAGGCTTTTAAGAACTTCAAAGTTACTACAACAGACACTCTCTGCTCTGACTCCACATAGATTTGGTTGTGCCTGTGCCTTCCACTCAATGCAAGAAGTGCACTGGTGTTCTCTAAGTAAATTTCCTCAGTTTTACAAAGTCATTTGTAAATAGAAATAATACCTTGATGCACATATGAGCATATATGTTTCATTTTTTATCTATAAAAGACCAAACTCTTACATAAAAACATTAAGTTCTGGGGGCACCCAGGTGGCGCAGTTAAACAGCGAACTCTTGGTTTCGGCTCAGGTCATGATCTCAGGGTCCTGAGATCAAGCCCTAGTGGGGCTCCCTTTCTTCTTCTCCCTCTGCCCCCTCCCCCCTGCTCTTTCTCTCTCTAAAATATTAAATAAATCCTAAAAAAAATACATGAAGTTGTGAACAATCAATATCCTACATTAGTTATAGGGAAACAAGTCATTTTGAATAGATTATTTAAACATAGCTTTCTTCTCCATTTTAAAATCAAATTCTAGTATGTATAGTTAGGTGTCTGATAAAAACACATAAAAAGATATGATGAAGAGTAGAGAATTAATAATAAAATATTGTTTACAATGTCTTAGGTACTTTGCATATTTTAATACCATTAACTCTCTTAGCAACCAATTGAGGTCTCTTTTTCTACTTTCCTAATGGGGAAACTGAAAAGAAGTAACTGCTGAAGATCACATAGCTATAAAATGTCGGAGCTGGATTTGAAGCCAAGTGTCTTTAAACTTTCCACTTCCTCTCTCTCAGAAGGCACGTGTGGAACTTATTATCTTAGTCTACTTATTATCTTAATGACATTTATGAGGTGTATGTAAAAATAGTCAGGGTTTATTATTTGTATATATTCTCCTATTTAGAACTGAATTTTATAATTAAAAATTCATCAAGTGAGAACTATTGGAAGTAAGAAATGCTTGCATTTTATTTTTATGTGGTGATATTAATAATAAAAATTAAAGGAAGAAGAAAGAACAGTGATGCATTAGTAAGTATAGAACGATGTGGGTGTCCTATAGTCAAGTGTCTCTAATGGTTTATTTCTTTCTCTGATTTCATCTTATTTTATTTTTCCCTCCTTTCCCACATGATCCTTTGTTTTGTTTCCTAAATACCGCAAATGAGTAAAATCATATGATAATTCTCTTTCTCTGACTGGCTGACTTCACTTAGCATAACAAACCGACAGTTGCTGGAGGGGAGGTGGGTGAACGGCACTAAGGAGGGCTTGGGATATAATGAGCACTGGGTGTTATATGCAACTGTTGAATAAACCTCTGAAACTAAGGATACATTTTATGTTAATTAATTGAATTTAAATAAAACTTAAAAAATAAACAATAAAATGCTAGGTTGAAAAGAAAAAAAGAAAGATGTGGATGAAATGAAAAGAAGAGAATTCAAATAATAAATTAATTGCCACCACTATGATATAATAAATTAATTGGCATTTTACTTACAAAGTAACCAATATAATAGAACTTAATAAAAATGAGACATTAGCATTTCATGCATTTTAGAAAATAAATGAAATAAAATATTTAAATTTATATTTAAAACTATATTTATGGTTTCAGGTATCATGGAGGCAATAATTCATATTACACAGATTTAAATTTTCTATATTTTAAGATTATATCTCTATAACATAAATTCCTCTAAAATTAAGAAAAAGTGTTTTTTTTTTTTAAAGAGTGAGAAAAGTTCAGGCACCCGGGTGGCTCAGTGGTTGAGCATGTGTCTTCAGCTCAGGGTGTGATCCAGGGGTCCTGGGATCCAGTTCGACATCAGGCTCCCCATAGGAAGCCTGCTTCTCCCTCTGTGTATGTTTCTGCCTCTCTCTGTGCATCTCTCATGAATAAATAAATAAAATCTTTTAAAAAAGAGATTTTTTTCATTTATAACACAATGAATTATCAAGCACCCACTATATTCTAGTCCCTGGGCCAGGCACTAAGCATGTAGTAAGATATATAAGACCTTGGTCCTGCCCTAAGGACCCACTCTAGTGGGAAAAGACATGAGAAAAACAGCAACTCAAGCACAATGTGATATATAGCGGAGCATACAGAATAAGAGTAATTTGAATCACTTTCAGCCTAATAAGTTAGTAACTCATTTTTTAAAAGTCCATTCCAAATGAATAAAATACAAGGTTTAAATCTATAAGAAGGTAAAACCAAGGCTTTCTGAAAACTTTCCACTCAGAAATGAATCATGTTGGAAGAATACAGATACAAAGGCTAGCTCTAAATGAGTTAAAAGTTGTTACATTAAAAAGAACAACAACAAAAAGTAGTTAAGAGAGTTGAGTAATTAAGAGAAAAGATAATGGTTTTATGGTTTCAAAGCTTCTCAATTTTAGAAGAGACAGTATACATATTTACATAGAAAGTGTACATACATATATATATATATATATACACACACAGAGAGAGAAAAAATACAGGCGTGTGTGTGTGTGTGTGTGTGTGTGGTACACATACACATAAACAGTTAAATGAGCAGGAAGTAAGGCGTTCAGAGTCAAAGAGGTGAGGAGTGTCCTGATTGCCTCTGGGAGTTGGCAGGAAGCACAGAGGCTGAGGATAGGAATTAGAAGTATTTGATAGCTCAGAGGAAAACCTAGCACGGAGGGGGAAATAGTGTAAACAGAAAGGTCACGAAATCAAGGCAGGGCACTGGGTTCCCTGGTGGATGCAGACAGGAACAGAGGCTGTAATCCAATAACCAACAGGGTACAAAGTGCCTCCATCACAGAAGTAGCGACCTTGGCAGGAAGCACAGATCATACCATTATGTCCTCATTTTTCTCCTCTGTTGGGAACAGATTTTATGACTAAACTTTAGACAGAAGACATTGTAGAAAGAAAAATTAGGGGGCACAGGCTTTCAGAAAAGGAAGAAAGATTGCCTTGAGTCTTTCACCTAAGAGCCTTTTCCTGCAGATCAAGTTTTTTTGTTTTTGTTTTTGTTTTTTAAAGATTTTATTTATTTATTCATGAGAGATACACACACAGAGACAGAGAGGCAGAGACACAGGCAGAGGGAGAAGCAGGCTCCATTCAGGGAGCCTGATGTGGGACTCGATCCTGGGTCTACAGGATCATGCCCTGGGCAGAAAGCAGACGCTAAACCACCCAGGGACCCCCCTTGCAGATCAGGTTTTAAGGTTAATGAGGTATATTCTATTTTGGGGGGATTGGAATCTAAGATGTGAATTTTGATATCAATATCTAAAGAACTAGACTGAAGTTTTGATTTCTATTTTTTCATTCAAAACTGATTATCAGAGTTAGATATACCCTGAAGCTAATATTAACAGCTAAAACTTCAGGTTGACTCACTTTAATTGGTCCTTACAAAACACTGTACCTGATTTGGCATTTGTAATTTTGATTCCTTTTCAAATTGCACTGAGAATATAATTTATAATTTTTATAATAAAGACAGCAGATGACCACTGTGGTCACTTCATTGACAGATTTTGTAGGTGGCTCACTTTCTTGCCAGTTCTATGGAGGCCAAATTTCTACATTCAATGTGAAGAGGGCATGACATTTCAACTAAATTTCTAGAAAACCGAAAAGGACATTTTAATGCATTTCATAAGGAAAACTGACCAGTCAATTCTAAAATGCTACGAACTGAAATTCAAAAGTTTCTGAATATTTACTTCAGTTGCTTGGATTCTTGAGGAAAACCGCAATTGCAATTTGTCAGCCTCTGATTTGACACTACATTACCTGGATAGATTTAACTTAGTTTATGAACAAATACAATGCAAAATAGATATTTTTGTAAATTTAAAATCTTTACTTTTGTTCTTATGCTACCTTTTATCTTTATCTAATGAAATTTAATATTCCATTTGATTAGAAAATCGAATATGACACTTAGGGCTACAGGTTACAGGACACCCAAGTCAAAGTGGCATAAATCCTAAGGAAATTTATGATCTTATATTAACAGAATTCCGGATATGACAGAATGGCTCAGCAATGAAAGCTGGTGCCATTATCATTTTTCCATCTCTATTCCGTGCTTGTCAACATCACCCTTTGTCATAATTTCAATCATGCTCTAATCAACTATATTGCTGTGATAGTTCCATGAGGCACATGACCTCTCTAGTGAAGGAGGAAGACATGATCCCTTCTACGAGTCTCTGTTTTTGTTGCTAGGAAAAGCTTTTCCCAAAGGCTCTTCCAATCAGGACCCAGTTGGTCAGCAATGGTCACATGTCATACCATAGCTGTAAGTTTTCCTGGTGGTCCATGCCTGGCATTTTCAGCCCTAAAGGGGGAGATGGACTCTGCCAGGAGAGATGAAGAGAGTCAAGGGGATAGATCTACGGTGAGAAGTCAAGTACTGTCACAATTAGCCTTCATTAGGAAGGAAAATTAGTTACCTATTTGCTAAATTAGTTACCTATTTGCTAAATCTTGGTTTGATGGAGTGAGATCTTTATTTCTTTTCATCTTTTGGGTATATATTTATGGTTACGAGCACATCTGTACTTTTACCATCTGTGTGTCGCATTTTTTTCTCACCCTCTAGCAACTTCACTTGCCACAAATCTTCCTCCAGAGTCTGAAAAACTTCAGACATTTTTATGTTGATGTAAGTTCCTTTGAGCTGAAGACTTTGGCCAAGTTATAACAAATCCACTAAAGTGTGGACATTTTATATCCCACTTAGGCCAAGTGAGTGGGCGTCTGGACTACATAGCACAGAATGCCAACCATTCTGCATCCAATTGCTTGGGCACAGGCCAGAACAATTGGTGGTTCCTGTCTCTAGTCCAAACTTTGAGCTGCTTCCTAGTAGAGGTCACAGGAGGTTAAAGAATGTTCCCTAAGGACTCTGCCTACCCCTAAGAACTTATTGGGAAATAGAAGACTAGCTCAGGCTTCAGATTTGGTATTTAGCTGGTATCTTTAAAGACTCACATTTATTCAAAATGTCTGGACACTGTTCTTGCACTACAGGTGAAGGTCTAGCTCCATTTCTTATTTCTCCAGAAAACTGTCCATCCACACAGCAGCCCTCACTTAGCTAACCTGAGATTATATAACTCTCTGTGTCATTATTACCCATTTGGTACTTAATCCTATACTGTTCTGCAACATCTCTTCTTCAGTTATCTTATATTCGAAGACTTTTTGTGCTTTTTCCCAAACTACAAAATAAAATATTTGCAGCTCAAGGACCATATTTTCCCATTTATTTTTTTTTATTTTCCCATTTCTTATCACACTTTTACTATCCATGTGCCAAAGAAATATATTAAATAAACAACCACACATAAAATGAAAAAAATTAAGTGGTTATAAGTGCTATGATAGAAAAGATCACGAGCCATGTGATGTACAGGGGCATTTAACCTAATCTGCAGCTGAGGAATGATTTCTCTGAGAAAGTAATATTTGACCTGATACCTGCAGTATGAGTAGGAGAAAATCAAAGATAAATACCGCATTCATGTACAAATATAAAGTTGTGGCTGGAGTACAGAGTGCAAAGTGGATGATAGTAGAGAATGAAGCTGGGGAAAAGGTGAGCCAGAGAGTGTTACAATCTGTTCTCCTTTCCAGAATAACAGCATGGAGCTGCCCAACCGGAAACTACATTTTTCAGCATCTTTTGCATTAAGTGTGGCCATATGATGCATTTTCCTCCCGTGGAATGCAAGTAAAAGTGATGTCCCTGTCTCTCAAACAGGATTTTAAGTCGATGGGTGTCCTTCCTCCACATTTTCACCTCCCATTTTCTGTGCTCCAATGGTAAGAGCAGGATGACTTTGAAAGCTGTGTGACAAAGGTAGTCGCACCACTCTCAGTCCGGGACCCTGAATGAATGCTTGCAGAAGATCTTTTACCAACTGTGAGCCCCTGTCCTGGACTGTTCCATGGAGAAGGACAAACTTCATCTTTAAGTCATTGAAAGTTGGAGGGATCTTTGCTAAGATTTTTAATCTGACCAATGCTGGGGAGTTTGGTCCTGATACCATAAGTAATGAGAAGTTATTTAAAGATTTTTAAACTGAGTGATATATGATCAGATCAAATCAGTATTTTGAAAAGATTTCTGTTTGCAAAGTTGGGGATATATTGGGTTGAGTGAGAAAGAATTAGGTGAGAAAAAACTAAAACAAACAGAAAAGCTATAGCAGAAGTCCTAGTGAGTAAAAGGTTGAGGCTATGGAAACAGAAGTGGGTGGATTCAGGAGATCTAAAGTAAGATTTGGTAAGGTAGCAAATGTAAAAAGTTGAGAGAGAAGTATCTACAAAGACAGCTACTTCTCTAGCTTTGGGCACTGGGAATTGCATGGTGGGCTTCCTTCTGAAAAGCAAACAAAAAACATGGAGGAAAGTCCTGAGTTCACATTCATTTGCACACATGTACAAGTAGATGTCCTCATCATATACAGAGGGCAATCACCTATTCCACAAAAATGAAAGGAGAGATGTGCTGTCTTAGGAAGATGTGCAACCCCTTTAAAGCAGTTGTGCTAGTGGCTGAGGTACTGAAGCCTGAAGTCAGACCAGCTGCTTAATTAAATAGCTAGGATGGTTATTCAATTTTTATCTGCAAAATGGGGAAATAATAGTGCCTGTGACACAGGTTTATAACAAGGAGAAAATGCAAGAATACATATAAAGCATGTAGAAGGATACTTACCTTGGTAAGACTCATTCACTATGGCTTCTAAGGCAGCACAGTCACATACTCTTAGACATTTTCCAGGGTGGGAAGTGTCATCAGCACATCATGTACTCTTTAGGTGGCAAAGTATATTCAGCTAAAGCACTATTAATTTTAGAGTGCGTGCTTTGTCCAAATAAGTTAATTTTATGGGCCTGGCTGGGTCACTGAATTCCACAGACAAAGCTTAACACTAATGATCTAATTTTTTTCTGCTCTCATTCTGGCAAGTTTGTTTTTAGCCCTGATTTATAGATACACTCAAACTCCTGATCCTTTCTTCCAGGGCTCCACATTTAACCGACATTACAACAGATAATGTTTTTCCTTAGTTACCTAAATCTCAACTTACTTCCAGCAATTCTTAACTCAGTACTCCCTCTACAAATACTTTCTTTATCTAATTTCTCCACTCTTTCAACTTGGTTAAGTTTCATAAATCTTTAAGTATTTTTTCTTAAAAGAATCCATAGCTGCTCTAATCTTCCTCTTGTGAGCAGCTTTATACTCAATATCAATCTTATTTCCTATCATTCTTGCCAAAATCCTTCCCATTATCTTTCTGTCTGGTGCTCACAGAATTAGTCTTATCTTGTATTTCTTTCAACATAAGTAAGAAAGGTGTATGTGTGTCTGTGTGTGAAAGAGAGAGAGAGAGCGTGCACATGTGCACATGTGCATGTAGTGGGGGGCTGGGAGGAGGACTAAGGTTGAAAAAAGATAATATAACAGCAAAACACACAATTATAAATGTAGCTCCTTACATTTATATACACATTATACACCTAAATCCAAATATTTCAATGCTTCTTGGGGGAACACTATAATATTGTTTCAGGACCTATTTACAAGAGACCCTTTGAGACCCCTTTCCTTGGAGAGAAAGAAAACCCTTTTAGCCAGGATTCAATGTTCTAACACAGATTCTACTTTTTTGATATATGCCACTCAGAATGTTGGCTAATTCTGTGCCTAAACGTCACCTTTCATTTACACTGCCTTCTCATATTAAATCCATGTGAAGTTTTAAAGAAAAATATTCTTATAATTTCTATGTATATTCAAGTGAATTATACTAAAATTTCAGGGAGTTCCAAAAGATGACAGACAGGGCAAGACAGGGTCTGTGTAGTTCTGATCATCCAGCCAAATGTACTCATAATATCAGAATAATATCACACCTTTATAGCACAGCAAAAGGTCCTGCCTCAAAAATAAATATTTGATTTTACTCTACAGAAATACTTCAAGGGCAGCTTTTCTTTTTTGAAGGAGATAGATAATTGGCAGATTTCAAACATTGCCAAATTCACTTACTCCCTCACTCTTTCTATTCATTTATGCATGTATTCATTCTTACAGCAAGAACTTTTTGACAATTTTGTTAGAGGGGGGTTAGAAAGATGTGAGATATTTTTCTATTTTGAGGACTTTAAAAATCTGCTAGGTAATTAGTAATATAATTAAATATATTCATATATACAAAATACATAATATATTACTACAATAGCCAATTAATACATCAATAATATTATATATATTAAAATTATATATATATATATATATATATATATATATATATATATATTAAGAGCCAACATCATGTTAAACCCTATAAAAAACAAGGCACTAAGACAAGTATGATCCTCCCCATTTCTCTGGTAAAAGAAAGTGACACAGAAGTTAAGTAATTTATATAAACTCACCTAACTACTACTGAAGTAGCAGAGCCAAGATTTAAGTGAAACCATATCCTCCTGATTCTACAGTAGTGTTCTGAATCACTATACATTGGTTTCTACTAAAAATTGTTTTTATCAAAATAAAAGGAAACGGTAATATTCACACAAGATACAAAAATCTAGAGTTTTTATAAAATTAATAACTTGATTTTTCAATCATGTTTTATCTAATCTTTTCTCAACATAGCTATGTTTATAGGCATATTTTCTAGTAGGTGATTCTAATTCATGTATTTTATAAGGGGACTTAGAATTTTTTTCTTTTGTGCCTTTTAAACTCCTATTCATCCTTCAGATTCTACCATAAAAGTCATCCCCTCCAAACAACTTTCCCTGAACCAACCCCCAGGCAGCAGAAATCCTTTCCTCATGACTGAACCTTCCTAGCATGAAGTGCACAGGACTAAGAGTCTAGGGCTGCAGCACACAAAGTCATATCTGTGTCTTTCTGTGTGCCTGTCTTTCTAGATTGAATATGAGCACAATAGGGCAAGTCATAGTACAGTTCCCTTTTGTCATAACACCTGATACATTGTTTTCCACATAGTTAGTCCTAAATGAATGCTGGACGCTGCTGTTATTTAACTAAAGCAGTGTTCCAAACACAGCTATACTCAGGTATGTGAATCCTGGCTACACATATAAGCCAAACTAAAATGCTGGGCACAGGAAGGATTTTCTTTTTATCTTTCTATACTTACTTTTAAAAAGATTTAAATAAAAAATAAAAAATAATAAATAATAAAAAGATTTAAATAAATAAAAATAAAAATAAAAAGATTTTATTTATTTATTCCTGAGAGACAGAGAGAGACAGAGGCAGAAACACAGGCAGAGGGAGAAGTAGGCTTTCCACAGGAGCCCAATGTTGGACTCGATCCAGGACCCCAGGATCACACCCTGAGCCAAAGGCAGAGGCTCAACTGCTGAGCCACCCAGGCATCCCACTTTCTATACTTTTCTTGATGTTAGAACAAGAGCACCAAGTAAATGTTATCTAATGGCTATATTTACTCCTGTGTATGGGTATTAAGCTAGTGACTAGAAGGATGTGTGTGCCTAAAACAATGCTTTATAAATGATTTTACTTATTAAATCATCTATACATGTAAGTATAAATAAAAGACTCTAAATAAACTAGGAAAAGTTGACTATAGGTATGGAAAATTCACAGGTTTATGCAAGGTATTATTAGACACTCGTTACTTAAGGTGAGGCCAATGTCCTTATTTTTAACATCTTAAGGTACTACATTATAATAACGCTCCATATGATACGTTCTGTAATCAAAGTGCCTGAGCTGGAATCATGTTCTTCATCACTTACTGGCTTAGATATTTACTTCAGTTTTCCATATTATACCCACCTGTAAAATTGTTGTGACAAATAAAAACGCACACAAAGCCCTTGCTGGGTTCCTGGTATACAGAGAGTTCTCTGTACATATTAGTAATTACTATTAGAAATAAAATCCAGAGTTTCAGGTTTTGTTTCAGGTTACTCAGTATGTTTACTGATGGACTACACAGGACCTAACAAAGCCTCATGAAGCTAATGGAAAACCTAAATTATAGAAGATGGTCAAAATGGTAAAAATTTTGGCAAATATTTCCCCTTTATGCTGCTGTGGCTCTATGTTCTTTTTAAGTTTTATTTTAAATTTGCAGCACATGATGTTTAAAACTTTCCACATTGTGTGGGGCCTAGTTACGGTGCCTCTTTAGGTTAGAAAATAAAAGATGAATGTTGAAAGTTTGGAAGAAATATAATAGGGAGCCATATTTATGGGGAGTATATCAAACTGCCATCCCTAAGGGATCATTGTTCACTTATTCATTCAAATAAGCATTTTGCAGCAAGCAGACTATTAGTGAGGCAGGATAAAGGAGTGATTGTACATGAGAACAATTTCCAAAGTTTCTGAAAGGAAGTAAACACTAAATACATCCATGAAGGATATGTACATTCTAGGCTTTGGTATAAGCCAGGCATCCATCTGTATGCTTGCATGGAGAAATCTTTACCTCAAATTGCAAAGTAAAGTTAAGGAAGACCTATTCTGGGACAAGAGATCTATACTCAAGCTTTCTCCTAGACTATCTCTTTTCCATTCAAGAGGTGGTTCTGAAATAAATTCCCTAAAATCATAATCAGAACAGCTAGAAACACTGATGAGATTTATAAGTAGACAAGAAAAAATATATAATGAAGAAGCAAAGGAACACAACAACTGTGAGAGACACAGGAAATAGGAAAAAAACAAGAGGAAATGCTTCATGAAATAGATTAAATTTTTGACTATACATTCTCTTTGAAATTAGAGAAACCTTTTCCTCTTTGAAATAAAAGCTCAAAGAGAAGTTAAAGATTCAAAAACAAGCTGATATACATATAGTAAAAGAAAATAAGTATTGGATGGCAGATCTTGTAAGAAAAAATAATGATGCCCAGTAGAGATGGCAAAAGTAGTAACACTCAGGTGGTGATGACAAGCTCCCCCAGTGAAAAGTGATTTTTACAGAAGAAGAGGAAAGAAATAGTAGAAGCCACATGGCAGCTGACCAGACGTGTTGGTGAGCATATATGAACCATTTCTGCCACCTTTCAAAATTAACTGTTAAGATTCTGAATTAGGCTGAAGTCCTGTATTAGTACTGAATGATAAGTAGTTAGATCACGTTTCCATGAAATAATTCCTGAATAATATAACTGTTTTGTTTGGAAGGGATATTCTAAAACAACAACAACAACAACATCAACAACAACAGCAACAAAAACCTAAAACAAAACATAGAATCTTGTATATTCACATTAATATTTTATCATTTTAGTTTTTGTCTCCAAACACAGTCCCATCGTCCCTGGATCTAAATGTCCAAATGCAAAATACTGTCTGATTCAGGTAGGAAATACACAGCTATATCAGAATCTTTTTTTTTTTTTTCAATATCAGATTCTTGATGAGATTTTGGTTACCACCTTAATAGGGATAAAATGACCCTGGATACATAGGAAAGGGCTGCTTCCTACATGTCAGAGTGAAGCTTTAATTAGAAGTATTTACTGCTGGCTCCCTGCTTCCTATCCTCCATTCAGAGGAAATACAGTTATTGTGCAATATTCATACTTCTTGGAGAAAAGTGAAGATTAGAAGTTTCTCTTATTTCAATAGAAAAGATTATAAAGAGCCAAAGACAGTGACTGGCAGAAATTCAAATGGGTGGGAACGTTATGTTAAGAGATATGGTAAGAGGATGTTAAATTATGGAGAAGTGTTTGTTGTGTTTATTTTTTAACAACTGAGATAGTGTTTTAAGAGAATGAAACATTTCCAGTTATTTAAATGTCTTTGCTCCTCAGCCTCCTTCACCATAGGGGTTATAAACTCTAGCTTCTTTCAAGTTCAAATACGTTTGATCTCTTGGCTTCACTTTTTATTTAGTTGTGTCTTTGAGAAAAGATGAGAGAGTTTTGAAATTTCACAGGGATATCTAGGTGACACGGGTAAGTATCTACTCAGGTAGCAAGTTGGTTGCTGAAATTCAGGAAACCAGGCGCCAAGCATCTGGTATTTGCTATTGAATAGTTTCATACTGAAAGACTTAATGCCATACTGAAAGTTTCATACTGAAACCTTAAGTGGTGAGATTCAAACAAATGCATCCAAAAATCTGAATTTCAAAGTTCTGACCTTGGGTTAATAAGCTTGAATGTAGGCGAGGTTGGTATTTTAAAAATGCATGCAGTTTTACAGGCCCAAGCAGTCTTCAACTTTTTGAGTAGTCCAGGGTTGCAGAATGCATCCCATATGAAAAGAGGGCCATGACTTTGAATTCCATGTCTCCAAGCCAAATTTTACAAAGGTCCCTCATTAGTCCATTTCTCTCTATAATACCCATAATCTCTCCCTGGAAATTTGTTACATTTCAGGAGAACACCAAGGTCCACGGAGTCTGCTCAGTAAATTTAAAGAAATAAACATAATTTGAACAACATCGATATCTCACATCCATAAGATTTTGATTGATTGATTTTTTTTAAGATTTTATTTATTTATTCGTGAGAGAAGAGAGTAAGAGAGAAAGAGAGAGAGAGAGGCAGACACAGGTGGCTCCATGTAGGGAGCCCAACGTGGGACTCAATCCGGGTCTCTAGGATCACACCCTGGGCCAAAGGAGGCGCTAAACCCCTGAGCCACCCGGGCTGCTCAAGATTTTGATTTAATCTTGCAAAGTCTCTTTTCTCTCAAACAATTTAATTATTTTGTCTCTTTGTCTAAATATACCTTCTTCTTTATTTAGGACAAATATTGTGAAATGAAATTATCGGGTAAGAGAATACGCATTTTACATTGTGGTGAGCATTGTCAAATTTTCCTCCAAAAAGAGGAAACAGTTATACCTCAACCAGTTTTGCATGAATGTGTTCATTTCATCACATTCTGTCTATCCTAAATATTCCTAATAGCATTTATCCTTCTATGTCTTTGTTCTGCCTGTTTTTCTGTTAGGAGGACCCATATTTTTCTTACTTATGTTTTAGAAACACTTAATATTTTATATAAGATTGTTTTTCTGCTGTAAAAGTTGCAAGTATTTTCCTAGTTTGTTGCTTGTGTTTCTGTCTTTTTATAATTAATCTATTTCTATATAGATAGAAAATATTAATGTTTATGTAATCAGATCTATTAATTTTTTCTTAATCACTTTTCTTTCTGACTTTAATATTAGTTTAGAAAGTCTTTTTTTATACTAAAGAAGGTAAAAAAAAAAAACTTTCACTATATTCCCTTCTACTTATTTTATTATTTTTAAACTAGTGGTAGCATGGAACAGTTGCTAAGAACACTGACTCCCACAAGTTTCGATTTGAATTCTGCTCTTTAATTTTAAACTATGTGAATTTCATCATATGACTTTATGCCTAATATGGGGAAGAGAATCTCTATCTCTTGTTATGAGAGTATTAAAGGAAAAAAATAACTAGGAAGTACTTGGCATGGAATGTTGTGAGTGCCCCGCATATTATGATTGCTCTACAGATAGATATTTTTACTATTGTTATCTTTTACATTTAAATTTTGGATTCACTGAGAATATTTCCCTGAGAAGAGAGAAATATCCTTTTAAAGATTTTTCTCATCACAAATCTTTCTAATAGTCCCCTGTATTCTTCCAAATAAAGTCTTGATTCCTTACCTTGTCACTAACAGTCTTTACAACCTTACTTTGACATCGATGCTCGGCCAAAGTCTCTTATTGCTCCTTACCCCCATTCTATTCTCTCATTACACCAATTTATTTACTATTTCCGAATGGAACTTGTGCTCTGATACCTTTGTACTTTCCCAAAATTATTTTTTTTTCTTCCTGGAGTCTATCCCCTTTTCTTTCCTGAACATCTAAAATAATTACTTGAGGCCTAGGTCAAGAATGGCCTTCTTGATGAAACTTCCCATTGTTGCTCCTCCCTGTCAGAATTAATTGTTTTCTCTTTTAATTTCCAGGGGATGTTTACCCTCCTCTTAGCACCACAGTACGCATGGACATTGCTGTCCTCCACCAGCTCATGAATATCTTGTGGGGAATATCCTGTCATGCTTTTCAGAATTGCCTGCCCAGTGTTTGACACATGGAGTGGGAATGGAAAATATTTGTTGACTACAAAATACAATATATAGTTTCTGTCCTATTTATGTACACAAATCACAACACTTACTTAGATCTAATTCCTCATGTAAAACATATTGTGTGCATACATATATGTGTATAATTACATATGTACATATTTTTTCTATGTAAACATTTGCTTATTACATATGAAAACCTTGATAGGTTACATTTATAAATTGTATCAACCATGAAATATATTTTTTGGCAATGTCCTCATATTTTTCATGCTTCAAAATATTAAAAAGAGGCTGAACACTTTCAGAAACAGATATATTCTGTGCAAATTTAAGTTGGCAAAAGTTGTAAGATGTATAGAAAGTAAATGCTGACCTATAGCCATAGGACTTTAGAATGATTAGCCATGTGTTCATATTATTATATCATTTTCATTACTGAACATTGAGATCTAGGGTGAACTATAACTGGTCTGCATAAAATCCAGTTAAATTAGCATTCATTGATCACAACTCTGTACTCAGATACTATCATGCAAGTCACCATTTTTCAGACTGTACTCTCTGAAATATTTGTCCTAGAAGATGTTAAAAAATTCTCTTCAAATAAATGAATTCCATGAAATAATAAGTTTGGGGGGTGCCTGGGTGGCTCAGTGGTTGAGCATCTGCCTTTGGCTCAGGTTATGGTCCCGGGGTCCTGGGATCGAGTCACACATCAAGCTCCTTACAGAGAGCCTGCTTTTTCTTCTGCCTATGTCTCTGCCTCTCTCTCTCTATGTCTCTAACAAACAAATAAATAAAATCTTTAAAAAAACCCACAAAACCATAATTTTGGGGGGATAGCACATACTGATTTCTCCTCTAAGGTAAGAGAATCATTACCTCTTGAACTCCAATTTAACTTATTGTTCTTCAAACTTATTTGAAAACTGAACTTCTTTTCTAGTACATATATAGAAGCCAGATTGGAAAACCTGACAGGTATTATCTCCCTTCATCTTTACAGCAATTTTGTCAACAAGTTCTGTGCTGAAACTCCTGTTTTACAAATAAAGAAACAGAAGGTTTGCCAAATGTCATCAGCTGTGAGAGGACAGAACCCAGGTCTCCTTCTGACTACAGGACTCCTTATACCTCAGCCTCCTCCTGCAAATGCTTACAACATTGTGGCAATTTCCTTATCTAGGAAAATAGGGTATTGCTCTGGAAATTATAAAAAGTATTTTTCTAGGGAAAAATATTTTTCTAGGCTTTGGAATACCCCACTACCACCCTAGCATTACCATCATTGTTTAATATTCTCATTCTTCCCAGACCATCCTACAGTCCTATCTTCTCCACAAGGTCTATTATGACAATTTCATCATATCTTTCTCATTCAAAATGTTGAGGAATTCTCTGAATTTTGCATTCTTTCAGCTGCTGGATATTGCTTCATGTTGCTACATAACTATTTCATGTGTGCATGTCCTGTTTCTCTAACATCGGACAATTTATCTTAACCTCTTCATTTATCTAATATCTGTATTAAATCCTTTATATAGTACTTGCTGAATGAATGGATGCATGAGTGCATAAGTGAATGACAAAGTGGATGATGGAATTATGGACACGTAGTATGGACAAAATGCCTCACTATACACCAGTTTGATATCCCAACTCTTAAAACCTGCATCTAATGGGGATAGAGTAGCAACCTGAGAGGGAACAGAGTTTTAACTAGTTCACTGGATCTCAAACTTCAGCATGTATCAGAGTCACTTGGACAGCTCGTTAATCCACAGGTTTCTGAGCTCCAATCTCAGAGTTTCTGATTCAGCAATCTGGCATAGGCCCTGAGAATTTTCATTTCCAACAAGTTTCCAGGTGATGCCAATGCGGCTGGTCCAAAGTCCATACTTTCAGACACAGTAAGCAAGGATAAATTTGACAACTTAAGTCACTGGGTTTGCTATGTTCAACTGTGTGATGGAGCAAGGTTCTTAAAGACTTAGCCTCAGAGTCATTATTTTAAAAATGAACTTAATATACTTAAGTTTCAGAGTTATGGTGATATATTATATTAAATATATATGTTATATGGTGATATAGTATATTAAAAAGAGCCAGACATAGAAAAAGTCATTATTACAGATTAGGTTGCTTCCTTTCCCCCATTCTGAGGAAGTGGCTGAGAGCGCTTCATTACTGCAGACTTCCTTTTCCTTGTCTCCATCAGTTCTAGAAATTTATACTATACTATTCTTTTGTAAGTGTGCCCAAGTCCAATAGCATATACCTTGGAACCAAGATATTGGATAACAGAAGCAATAATACAGACCTCAGGCACAGAATTCATTACTTACAGCCAAAGGCAGTTCTTAGTACAGACTATAGTCGGTTCTAGTTACAACAATTCCTTGCTCAAGTACAGGCTTCTGCTTCAAAACAACTCAGAGACACTGATTGCTTTCTGTTTTATCTCCTCATGTAGCAGTGATAGTGCTTAAAGTCATCCCAGATCTGATGCCATTCTATCTCACTCCCTCAAAAGGCACAAAGAAGCCCTATCTTTGCTTAATTACGGCATCCTTTCAAGGGACCCCTTTGCTTGAGAAAGAAAAGAGCTGAGCATGAAGCATATTGCCTCACTTAGGAACTTAACCATTAGCAAAATTAATTGTGAAAAGAGAGACTACAGTAGTTTAAAAATTCTCTGGTGAGAGATTTCTCCTAATTTTGAGTAGATAGATGGCAATGAATATGTGTCTCCCTTCAGGGTTGTATTATCAAAATGGTCTCCTTTAAAGTCTTCAAAAATATCTATTTTGGGGGCTATTTTACTGTCTCAGTTGTTATATGCATTTCATATTTTTTTTTTCATGCCTGATAATCAGAAATTATATTTGCCCAGTTGGGTTCCGAGTTTGAGCCTAAGATCTGAGTCACAATAACACATATTAAAGCTTGGCACCTTTATATTACATAAATCCTCCAAATGCTGGAGGTAGAAATGTCCCTAAGGATCAACTAGAATTGACTGGCTGGCATCAAGTCTTCCAGGCTCCTCCAGGAGGGGTTAGAAATGTGACAGAAAATACTTGGGGATCTTGTCATGCAATACAGAGAGTTTCTGAAGGTTGAGTATGACCTCCTACTGCTCTTGGAGAGACATTTCACTCCATGTTTGGGAAAATGAATTACTCCCACTTGGTTTAACTTTCTGAGAACTTTTCTCCTCAGGTTTCTGGCAATTCTATCCCTACTCATCAGCACGACAACTGGGCTGAATAAGTCTGAAACACTGTCAGTGATAGATGAGTGGGCTTATGTTTTGGTGACTTTGCTTTCTTCACTTTGGCACACAGCTTCTTTTCATCAAAGAGGTACAACAAACCATGGAGAACATGAAGAGAAAAACCCTTTGTATCTCATTTGACACCAGATGGATCGCCCCAGTGCCTGCCAGTAGCAAGATTGGTCGAATATGAGAAAGGGGAATTAGGATCACCCAGACCTTTTTGTCTGCCCCCAGGCAGCCAATCCTTAGTAGAGGAAATCATAAAATTGTATAAATCAGTCCATTCCAGATAAATACTCTCTAATTTCTACTGATTCTTTTGGTAGGTGAGTAATCCTTTGATTCATCTTTCACTGAATCATAATCGCATTTGCCATTGTAGTTATTCCAAACGGTTTCTATTTCTCATGTTTAGAAGCTTAATCCAACACCTTCCAAATTAGTACATCATTCTCCCTCTAAGTTACCAAGAATATCAGAACAATTTGACAGCAGTTTCCTCAACTTTTCCTCTCACTGGTATCACCATCCTCCCATACCTGATACACTTCTGAGAAAGGGGGTCCATCTCCTTCCAAGGCTCTGTGTGTAGACTCAATCTCACCCTCTCACACTTTCTTCTTTACTGATTAGCTATTTCTCCACTTTGCTTTCTCCTTCTTTTTGGTTCTAAAAATTCCTATTCCTCTACTTGTGACTATGTATGGCCATTAGTCTTAAAACAACTTTCTCATAACTTACCTCTCTCTTAAGCTCTTACCTAGTCTCTACTTCCTTTCACACTTAAGACTGGCTTACAATCTCATTTCTGCTCCAACTACTGTATTATAACTGCCATATTGAACAGTCTATATCCTCACACTCTGTGTTGAAATGAACGTGAGCTCCTTGGGTTTTTGTTTGTTTTTTCTTCTCTAATACTTGTGATGTTCATTGCTGCTTCCAAAATTTTCATCCCTCTTCTGTCTTCTTAATCAGTGTTCAATTTCCTAAGATTTTATGCTAAAGCTTATTTTTGCTTTCTGTAATTTGCTTTGATGAGTGGTTTTATCT
This sequence comes from Vulpes vulpes, assembly GCF_048418805.1. Lineage (NCBI taxonomy): Eukaryota > Metazoa > Chordata > Mammalia > Carnivora > Canidae > Vulpes > Vulpes vulpes. The sequence continues at coordinate 16,331,571 of NC_132783.1, forward strand.
TCATGGTTTGAACTACCTCCACTGAACAAATAAATAACAATCTATCTCCCTGGCCCTCCTCTTTTTCTCAACTCATACGCATCAGCTCTTCAAACTCAAAATATTATGAATTAAATGAAATCCTCTTCTAAATCAACCTCTCCTTCTACTTTCCAGTTTTAATCATTCAACACTAATTTTCTGTTCCTGTTATCATCCCCCCCCAAACAACAACTTCCCTGAGAACTAGTTTGTTCATCTCTCTCTCTCTCTCTGAACAACTAAAAAAAATCATGGCACATGATCATCATTATATAGATATGTGGCAAATCAATGAATGGGAAATGAATGGATGCATCCTGGTTATCTAGGTTTGAGAAATTCAGTCATTTTTAATGAATTCTTTCTTTCCGTTGCCTCAATAATCAAAATGGTGGCCAAATCTCTTGAGTACTTTTACAATATCCTTTCTCTTTACCTTCTCTATTCTGACTGCAATTTCTTTGGTGGTTTAAAACTTTCAATTCTTCTTACTTGGCCTCTTGTTTTAGACTTCTTATTGATCTTCCCAATGGCCAGGAGCAGTTTCTCCCTCCTCTCAATTTCTTCCATACATTTGGGATATTTATTACTTGTACTAAGTAACATAGCTATAATGTACATTTTATAATGACTGTCTAAACTGTACTCATCGAAGCAGAAGGTTTATCATCTTATCACTTTTATCTCTCACGGCATTTAATGTGTATTTCCTTATTATTAAAATAATTGGTTAGTAAATAGATGTGAATGAGTAAACACCATGGCCAGAGTAAACTTCTCAAAGCACAACTCTTACCTAGTCACTTCCCTATCATTAAAACCTTTAATGGCTCTTCACTGCATACTGAATTAAGTTTAAATTCCTCAATTACAAGTTTAACTTCTACCCTATCACTTACTTCCTACCTGTAACATAGTCCTAAACCCATTGCCAAGGTTATATCTCTTTCCCTTCTTACACATTCTGTACTGTAACCATTGTAGGGAGGGGAAAACTTTATTGTCTTAGGTTCTTAGCTGAGCTCCTTAACAAAAAAGGCAGATTAACAAGACAAAAACAGTTTATTAATGTGTGTGATGCAAGTCACACGGAGAAATCTTGAAAAAAGTAACTCAAAGTGGCATTTAGAACTCCGGCTTATATAACCATCTTCAACAAAGAATAATAAACATAGATAATAACAGCAGAAAAGAAAGTTTCATGCTTCCAAGAGCAGCAAACTGTGGGAAGGTAAATATATGGCGGCAGGAGTAATGGAGTAAGATTTGTTTGCAGATTTTTCTGGTACCTCTGTGCTGCTGAAAGCAGTAAAAAAAGAATTTACCTTCCGCTGTCAGGCAGAAAGGGAGATGATAGAGATTTCCCCACATTTGCTGCTTCATAATTGTCTTCAGCTCAGAAATAGTTTTTGTGTCAGAGGCATAAATGTAAACAGTATCATTTGCTCCCAAGTAGAAAGAGAGAAACCTAGGACATTCTCTAGGCATCACAGATATTGGTCTCATTGGATGTAATTTTTGCATCTACCGGAAGCCCTTTACTACATTGCTAAGGCTGTATCAAGCCAGTTGCACAGATGTGGCCCGTGTTGTTCAAATGCTTACAACCTGAAACTTTAATTCATAGTCCTATCTTAGGATCTGCTGAGATCAAAAGTTTTGCCTGCCTCTTCTCTACTCAGGAAACCATTAATTAACACCTCTTCACAAACAAAGCTCACTCTGACTTTCCTTCTGCTTCATTCTTTCTTTTGTCTTATGATCCTCCTGACATAAACAGGTAGGATCAAAAGCTGCACCAGTTAGTTATCTTCCATAACCACCCTTAAATCTACTCTGGTATTTATGTCTCGGCCTACCAGACAAGAGTTTCCTTTCTACTTCACCCAAGAGTGTATTCTATTGTGTTTTAGAGCTACAAGGATGCAAGCTGACACTCTGGATAGGATGCTAAACAATGTCAGGGAAACACTAAAAAGCATCCTATTGAGAAAATCATCTACTTACTAAAGATTAGAAGCACATATGCAAGCCAAACATGCCCAAGTAGGAAGGAGATACATAAAAAAGGGAGGTCAGAGGGTATAGGGGTGAGTGACTAAAGGAAATAAATAAATAGAAATCAAGTGACTCAGAGCCAATGAATTACCTAAAGCCAATGAAAATAAAACAGCACACATGAAGTCTGGTGATTATGTAAAAGTTGGAAAGTTATGTGTAAGTCTAGAACTTCTTTAATTCAAATCCTATTCAGTTCTTCTGAAAATAATCTTTTATTTTCAAATCTTCGACTTTGAGCATAGTTGGCTCCTTTTCATTCATTTATAGAACAGACATTTATATGAACACTGTACTTTCCAATGATGACTAATCTAAGAAAAGTAAAAGGGGCCACTAGCTTAGCAGTGGCTGCCAGATGGCAGCTGGGACACAAACACCCCCAGGCATCACAAGGAAGTAAAAAGAATAGTTTATTGCAGGTGATAACACCACTTAAAGCAATGCAAATCATGACTAACAGATTTGAGAATAGTGTGGATGCTTGCTTAGCATTAACTGAGACCTAAATAAAATCAACTCTGAGTCATCAGGGGAAATTAATGACACTTAAATCTATCTTCTAAAATGAAGAGACTAAGGCATTCCCAGATTGTAGCTAATGCTTTTGTGCCCCAGAAAAATTAGCTTGTAATCCTCTGAAAAGGCTATGAATAACTCAAATGAATATAGTCTTAGTTTAATTTGGAATTAAATTTCCATATACAGTTCTGCTGGCATCTGTGCTATGCTGGCCTTTAGACAGTGCCTTATTTAATTTACTCTATCTATCTATCTATCTATCTATCTATCTATCTATCTATCATCTATCATCATCTATCATCTATCTCTATCATGCCTTTATTTAATGGATATAATAGCATGCTTCCATGTTTCTGGTTGTGGGTTAATTTCTACCAATGAGATGGTCTCATATGTAATTTGAAAGATAAAATATAGAACCCAATTTTCCTTTGCCAGAGTTGAAAGCCACAAAGGCCCTAGCAGATAGGATTTCTTACAAGGGCAGTCTGAACCCATTCCCCTACCAGTCACCCACATTGGGGGTGTGGTGGCAGCTGAGACACCATTTTTTGCATTTTCCTGACCTCTAGTGGCAACAACTTCATTACTTTCTGGATAACATTTGCATCTGTGACCAAAACCAGTAATAGGTGCCTCACGTTTGCTTCCGTGGTCCTTCCAACAGTATTGTATGCACCCAACTCCCTGTATTCAGTCAATTTCATTTGAAATAACTGGAAGGTTTCTATTCTCCTAAATGAACCAGTCCCATACTCCACTCCTATGGTTAAAATCTTAGAACATTTTCGCACAATAGTATAAAACCACATTTTATATACCCATCCTTCAGGGGATAAGTATTTGAATTGTTTTAATTTTTTGGCTATTATGAATAACGGTTCTATAAACATTCATGTACAAGTATGGTTCTGTAAACATTCATGGCATTTTTTTCAGTTCTCTTGGATATATACCTCAGAGTAGAACTACTAAATCATATGGTAACTATACGCTTGATCATTTGAACAATTTCCAGACGATTTTCCAAGGCACCATTTTAAATTGACACTACCGGTGAGCGACGGGTCCAATATTTCCACATTCTTGTCAATGCTTCTTACTATCTGTATTTTTTTACTATAGCACCCTAATGGATGTGAAAGTATATCATAACGGTATTCTGACTCACATTCTTTTAATAGCTAATTATGTTGAGCTTCATTTTATGAATTTTTTAATCATTATATGTCTTTTGGCCCTTTTTAAATTTATCTTTCTTATTAGACTATTTATTTTTATTATTGGGTTGTAAGAATGCTTTATATATTATAGACCCAAGTGCCTTATCAGATAGATAATTTGCAAAAATTTTCTCCCATTGTATGCATTGTCTTTTCAATTTATTGATGTTATCCTTGAAGAACAAAGCTTCTTAAAAATTAATTGATAAGGTCATTTTTATCGTTTCTTGTGTTGCTTGTGCTTCTACTGTCATAGCTAAGAAACTGCCTAATCTAAGGCTACAGAAATTTATGCCCACATTTTCCTCTAAGGATTTTGTACTTTTAGGTCTTACATTTAGGCTTTTCATCCATTTCAAAGTGATTTTTGTTTTGTTTTGTAGATGGTGTGAGCATTATTCCTTTAACAGTGGATACCATTTGTTGAAAAGACGTTCTTGTTCCATTTATCTGTCTGGATACCTCTATACAAATTTGACTGTAAGTGTATAGGTTGCCTTCTGGATTTTCAGAGGTTTGTGTTTTTGTTTTTGTTTTTTTTTCCTGTCGATCTATATGTCTATCTTAATTTTATTATCATACTGTCTAGATTATTGTAATTTCATTTGTAAGTTTTGAAATTGGGAACTGAGTTCTCCAAATTTGTTCTTTTTAAAGTTGTTTTTTTTCTATTCTCAGTCTCTTGAACCTGCATATGAATTTTAGAGTTAGCTTGTCAATTTCTATAAAGAAGTCAGATGAGATTTGATAGAGACTGTGTGGAATCTGTAGGTCAATTTGATGAGTATTGCCATCTTATTTTTCTTTTTAAATTTTATTCCTTTATTCATGAGAGACACACAGAGAGAGGTAAAGACATAAGAAGAGGGACATGCAGGCTCCCTGTGGGGAGCCCGATGCAGGACTCTATCCCAGGACCCTGGGATCACGCCCTGGGCCAAAGGCAGACGCTCAACCATTGAGCCAGCCAGGCATCCCAGGAGTATTTCCACCTTAGTATTAAGTGTTCAAATCCATGAATGTGGGGTGTCTTTTGATTTATTTAGGTCACTTTCACTATCATTTAATAGAAGGTTTTTTTGTTTGTTTTGTTTATTTTAGATTTCAGAATATACATTTTGAACTTATTTTTCAAAATTTATTCCTAAATATTTTTGACAGTATTGGAAATAGAATTGCTTTCTTAACTTTAACTTTGATTTGTTTATTGTTACTGACTAGAAATATAATTAACTTTGTACACTGACCATATATTCTGGTGACCTTTCTAACTTCATTATATTTAATAGTTTTTAAAATGTATTCCTTAGAACTTTTTAAATGTACAAGATCATATCACTTGCAAATAAAGAAAGTTTTTCTTCTACTTTTCTAATCTGGGTGCCTTTTATTTCATTTTTATGCTGAACTATCCTGACTAGAATCTCCATTACATTGTGCTAGAGAAGTTGTGAGATAAACTTGTTCCTTGTCTTGGATTAAAAAACAAACTTTCACCATTCAGTTTGATATTACCTGTGGGTCTTTGTCAATTCAGTTTATCAGGTGAGAAAGTTCCCTTATGGAATAACAATTTGTTAATTTTTTTTCATGAAGGGTGTTGAATTTTTCAAATGCTTTTTTGGTGCCTATTGAGATAATTGTGTGATTTTTGTCTTTTATTCTATTATGTGGTATATTACATTAGTTGATTTTCAAGATATTCAGTTAACCAATAAACCCAAGACTCATTTGATCATGGTGTAATATCTATATATACTTATGTTTCTGCATTTTGTTGAGAATTTTTGTGTCAATATTTATAAGAGACAGTGGTCTGCCATTTTCTTTTCTTGGGATGCCATTATCTGGCTTTGGTATCAAGGTAATACTGACCTCATGGAACTAATTGTTTCCTCTTCTTCTATTTTTGGAAGAATTTGTAAAGATTGGTTAGATTGTTATTTTACAATTAAATTATTTTCTAGCAATTAACTTCCTTAATCAGTTCAGAAGTTGGTTGGATAGAATGAGGTAGCAAAATAAACTGATTTTTTTTTTTTTTACACTAACAGCTAATGAAGATTTTATTTACACTAAAACCTAACCAATTGGACAAGTATTTATGAAGTAATGATCTTAAATCACTGAATTGGAATATTATTCTTTAATAATACTAAATTTATAGATTAATCAATCAAAAATTGCTTAGCTAACCCTACTTTCCTTTTTGTCTAAATTGCCTAGGTTGTAGAGTCATTCCATGAAGAACCTTCATAGACTTCCTGGCTGCGATAGTAGTATTGTTGTAGAGGCAATGTCTGTGTAATATTGTGCTTCTCAATCTTATTTAGTATCTCAATCTTATTTAGCTATGTAATTAATGTAATACTATCTTATATCCTATTTCATGTCAACTCTAGGATTTTCTCAGTCTTTTATTCCTACATCTTCATCTTCATGGATAACACATTTGACATTTATGGAGCAAACAATGAACAATACATTTGTCAAAACCCATAGAACTATACAACACAAAGAGTGAATTCTAATGTAAACTTTGGATGTCAGTAATAATATATCAATATTGGCTCATAGATTGTAACAAACATTCTATATTAATTGACTAAGATGTCACTAATACATTATAATGGAGGAAAGGGGGTATTTGGGACCTTTTTATACTTTCTGTCAATTTTTCTGTAAACCCAAAACTTCTCTTTAAAAAACATGCATTGATTTTTAAATTAAAAAATTCCTACAGTTTGTCACCCAGGCATACATTTCATTAAGCTGTCCATTAGAAAAAACAGCTCAACTAAAAATGCATATTTACAAGTCAGAGGTCCTAGTTTTCTAACACTGAAGTAGAAATATGTAATTTTTAAACTTTATTTTAATATAATTTTAGATTAACCAAAGAGTTATATTTGTATGAAATACAAATAGTTCTTAAATATCCTACATCTAGATCCCCTTCATATTGACATCTTACAATATGATGGCATGCTTATCAAAAGGAAGAAGTTATTGGTACAACACTATTAAATAAGCTATATATTTTATTTGGATTTCACTAGTTTTGTTTTCCTAATGTCCTTTCTCTGGTCCAGGATACCATATTACATTTAGTTTACATATTTCTTTGTCTACTCCAGTCTTGATAGTTTTACTATGCTTTCTTGGCTTCCATGACCTTGACACTTTTGAAGAATACTGTTTTAACATTTCATAAAATGTTTCTCACTTTAGGTTCATGTGGTAGCTTCTTATAATTAAAATAGGGTTATGCTCTTTTTGGTTTTGTTTGTTATAGTTTTTTTGTTTTCTGTTTTTGTTCTTGCAAAACTTCTAGAGAGAAGAAGTGCCCCCCTGCTCACTCAATGATATCGAAAAGTACATGAAATTAACATGACTTATTACTGGTGATATTAATTTTGTTCATTTGGTTAAGGAGATGTATTCAGGTTTCTCTACTATAAAATTATTTTCCACTTTCTGCACTCTATTCATTAGAAATTAGCATTAGTCCAGCCCACATTCAAAAAGCAGATGAATTAAGTATAGAATAAATATTAAAACAATGTTTTACACACCTGTTCTCTCTATAGCTTCTGAATGGTGTCTCACTTGACTGACCATGTGTAGCATGCTCATTGTATATGAGTTTTGCCACTGAAGGGTGAGGCCTAGCTGTGAGGGGCTCACAGTATATCTCACATTTGCCTTGATAGTTAAAGTTTGGTGTCATTTCAGCAGCCATTTTGCATGGTGTGATAATAGAGATAATAGACAGTTACCTTTTCTTACTTTTCTAGATAAAAGTGTTGGTTCATTCTGGTCATTCTAATTTTTTTAATATTTTGGTATTCATCAAATTTTCTTCAATATGCATGAGTGTCTTTCATAACAACAAAACATTTTTATAATATAAAAATAAACAAAACACTGGGTTTATGCAAGTAATGTATACTAATGGATTTGAAGCCTGAAATGGAATAGACAAAAAGCATCAATCTTACACATTTTTTCTATGACTAAAAATATGGACTGGTTTTGGTAGTGTTTCTCTGATGCTCTTTGCTGAACGTTTTACATTCTGTCCAGTTGTCTAGGTTTGTTCTCACTGCTGCCACTTATAGGAGGGTGAAGGATTAGTGGATGCCAATTATAAAATAAAGAGTAAAAATTTCCGAAGGAAATGAAAACTTGTGAAGTGGATGGAACCCAGATTATGTTGCTTTTTACTTAATAAATGTGTCTTGAATTCAGCCTCTTTTCATCATCACGTTCTATGCCACAGAATTATTTCAAACCATTGTTGCCTGCCACTTTGCAATAGTCTAGCAGTTTCTGTTATTACTTACTGCTGAGTTAGGACACAATTACACACTGTGGTGAGGTTTAACTCTAAATTCTAACATCTAATGTCACTTCCTATGGTGGGTTGAATGATAGATCCTCCAAAAGATATGGCTATATCCCAAGACTCATGAATGTAACATTATTTAGAAAAAAAGATCCTTTGCAAATATAATTAAGGATCATGGGATGAGATAATCCTAGGTTATCCAGGTGGGCCCTAAAGCCAGTGATACATATCCTTATAAGAGAAACATAGAATTGAGAATACAGAGAAGAAAAAAAGGCCATGCAAAGATGGAGGCAGAGATTGGAATTACACAGCTATGAGTAAAGAATGCTTGGAGCTACCACAACCTAGAAGAAGATAAAAAGGATTCTCTCTCAGACAGAGTCCTCAGAGGGAGTGTGCCCCCTGAAAACATCTTGATTTCAGACTTCTGCCCTGTAGAATTGTGAAAAAATAAATTTCTGTTCTTGTAAGCCACAAGTATAAGATAATTTGTTATAACAGTTGTAGGAAGTGTATATACTTTCAATTTATAAGTTCTTGTTAGATCCCTGTGATCTAAAACTGCTTTTCAAACTTGGAAATTCATAAGCTCTTAAGAATATTTCTATAGGCTTCTGAAGTCTAAGGGCTCTATTTTGAGAAATGTTTCAAATTCTTGTCACCATTTGTTTTTGTATTCAATGAGTATTGCCTATGTACCAGACATTGTGTAGTCCTACAGAGTACATCAGAAACAAGACTGATAGAATCTCTACTCTTTTGAAGTTTATATATTCATAAGTGGAATGCATAAGATAATTGTAGATAGTCATAAAGACTAAAATTAAAGCATAAGCTGATTGGATGGGATAAAGTATAAACAGAGTTCCAGAAACTTCTACTTTCAAATGAGTGATCAAAAGTCATTGAGGAGGGACACCTGGGCAGCTCAGTGGTTGAGCCCGGAGTCTTGGGATCCAGTCCTGCATCAGGCTCCCACAGGGACCCTGCTTCTCCCTCTACCTATGTCTTTGCCTCTCCATCTCTCATGAATAAATAAATAAAATCTTTTTTTAAGTCATTGAGGAGATGAAATGGATAAAATTAAGCAGCCACGTAAGCAAAGTGATAAAACAGCATTCTAGATAGAGTGTGGTGGGAGATTAGAAGAGAAAGGTATTTGGAGCCAGATTCTGGAAAGCCTTGTAGGCACTGATGAAGTGTATAGACATGAGTCTAGGAACAAGGCACAATCATCAGTGAGTTTTAAGCTGGAGAGTGAAATGAGGTGATTTCCTTTATAAAAAAAAAATCACTCAGCTGCTCTACAGTAAATTGATGTGAACTCCTCAATCAGAGCATCAAGAAGGAAGCAGGAAAGTGAATTGGAATCTCAGAGTAGAGATGAAAGAGTGGAGGTGGAAAGAAGTGGAACAATGAGTGTCATATTTTGAAGGTACAATTAATAGAACCTTTCGATGGACTGGATGTAAAAAGTGGGGGAAGGAGAAATTGGCCTTACAAATCTGGATGAATAAGGTAGAAAAGAGATAGGGAAGAATGGATTTGAGAGGGAAGAAATTAAGAGTTCTGGTTTGGACACAGTAAATTTGAAATACTTTAGACATTTAAGTAAAAATGATATGTTGACATTTGGATATCCAAATTAGTTGAAGTTCACTGAAGAGGTCAGGACTACTGGGAGTCATTAGCATAAAGATGATGGTTAAAAACGTGATGGTTAAAAACATGAAATTGGATTAAATTAACTTCAGAAAAAAACAAGAATAAGCAAAGAGAAGGGAACAGAAGAGAGAAGGGGAGGGTAGGAAGAGGGGAGACGAAAGTAGAAGAGAGGAAAGGAGATGAGACAAGATGATGAGCCCTAAGGAATACTCACATTTAAATTCTTGCAGATTAGGGGCAGCCCTGGTGGCTCAGCGGTTTAGCGCCACCTTCAGCCCAGGGCATGAACCTGGAAACCTGGGATGGAGTCCCACGTCAGGCTCCCTGCATGGAGCCTGTTTCTCCCCTTGCCTGTGTCTCTGCCTCTCTCTCTCTCTGTGTGTGTCTCATGAATAAATAAATAAAATTAAAAAATAAATTCTTGCAGATTAGGAGGCCCTTTAGTGTTAGAGAAATCCTGTATAATATAGTCTCAGAAAACACAGAAACAAAGAGAAGAAAGTGTTTTGCTATTGGAGTGTTTTCAATTCTACTGTATGCCGTTGGAAGTGTGTATAATGTGAAGAACAAAGAGTTTATTTGATAATGTAAAGGTAATCGTGATTTTCACAAAAGTAGTCATAGTAGAATCGTGAGTATGGGAAATCAACTGGAATGTATTTAGAACAGAATGACAAGTGATAAAATGGAGGCGGGAACTAGATATTATCATTAGAGTTGTGTGTGTGTGTATGTGTGTGTGTTTTTTCCCCTGGAATGGAAACAGAGAGCAGGATATGTAGAGGGATATACAGGACCATGTGTGGGCTTTTATAAGATAAGAGGCGACAAATCTTATTTGTGTACAGATAGAAATAAAATGAAAGGAAGAAATTGATGAATCCTGACTCTGGGAAAAAAGTGTTACTTGCAACAGGGAAGTCCGTGGGGAGCAAGACAGGATGATATTCCAGGCACACAGAAAGGATTTAGCCCATGATAATTGTAGGAAAATCTCTTCAATTCTATCAAAAAGGAAGGAAAAAGTTATAAGATAGAAATAGGCTGCTAGCAATTGTGTCAGCATTTTAAGTGGTCATTAAGTGAGCTAGAATATCTTGTATTAATTTTAGACAATCATCTAAGTGTAAAAATTTAAGTTTTTTTTCTTGAGATTTATTCATTTATTTAAGAGAGACAGAGAGAGAGTCAAAATGATTCTGTAATGAGCATGGAGCCTGAGATGGGGCTCCATCCCAGAACTTTGAGCTGAAACTGAGTTGGACATTCAACTGACTGAGCCACCAGGTGTCCCTAAAAAAATAATTTTTAAAAACCTCTTTACAATCATGAACACCTGAGAATATATCAGCACAGTTAGTTTAATAAATACTAGTCTACAAAATGAGGCTCAGAATTATAATCTTAACTTTGAATACATGAGTCCAGTTTGCTAAATATGCATGTAACTCACTTTTTTTTTTTGTCTTTAGAAGGAAAACCTTGCCTCAATTATAAAGTTTTTGTGAACATTGTAATATTTTTTAGCCAAAGTCTAAATTGGGACAGAGGTTACTTGAAGTATATACCTCCTTAATTTTCTTTGTCCTTTTGGACATTGGGAGTTAACAGTTCCGTACTAGAGATTTTTTCTTCATTTATACAAACTAGCAGGTTGTTAGTAATTCAGTTTATTGCTTTATCATTCATAATTTTGAACTATCCTTTACTGGCCTGGAAAGATTTAGTCTTCCCACACATGCTTGTAGGAATGTTTTGTCTACACAGAATGTCATGTTAGGCTCAGCTTTCTATTCTCATTCTTAGCACAGTAATTCATTTCATCAAATGTTGAAAGGTTGAGGGGAAATTGAAGATATATATATATATATGTATATATATTATATATAAATTAGAAGCCTATTTATATATAAGATATATATAGAGAAGATACATATATTATATATATTAGAAGTCTATTTATATAAAAGATATATATAGAAGATATATATACACATATATATATGAAGTATATATATATTAGAAGTCTATTTTCAACTTTTTACACATAATGTGTTAATAATGCAATTTGGAAGAAAGAACATATTTTTAGCTTACAGGGGGTCTGAACCAAAGTTCACTGAAGAGGTAAAAATCCTACCTGACCAGAATGATAAACAATGTCAACCATTTTCAGTTAAGAATAAAGTAAAGAACCAGCCAAAGAGAGAAACCAGCATGACTAAAAGAATATATGCCATCCCTGAGTTTGATGACAGTATAGCATTAATGAAAGAGTATAAAATTAATTTGTAAATGTAAATTCCCACCTAGTTAGAAAGTGATCTAGCTTCGAAAGATAGGTCAAAACTTGACAGTATAAGTCTGAAATTAATAGATACTCACTTATATTTTTTAAGATGAGAGGTGGATGGTGTAACATGATTAGACAGACTCATGCTTTTTTAAGACAGATGTGGCAACTATGTGTCTGGAGACAAAGTTGAAAGGCTGTGAGCAGTAACTGCTGTCAAATTGCTCTGAAAGTGGAGGTTAAAGGAGGCACATATCCATAGCCAATGTCTATTATGTTTCCATTAGATTCCTTTTAAAGTTAAACAATTTAAACAAATTTAAAAAGTCCCAAATAAAACAAGTTCAGAAATTTTATTGACTCATTAAACATCCACTAAATGAGGAAAACAGTGACCTACCTTGTGTGGAGACTTTCCCAAAAGCTTGCCAAAGTGGAAATCTGCAAAATATTCTGATTATTTGTCAAAAGCCCCAAATTTGTTACAGCTAGGATAAGTCCTAATAACATCAGCTAAATATTTTATAGTGCCCAAAACATTGTTTTGAACACTTTCTAACCTATCTGACTTATTTTTATGGAAAAGATGATTATTTTATTTCTTTATTAATGGATTAGGATACTTATCCACTTAAGTGTTTGTTGTGTTGTGTTTTCTTCTAAATGACCTTAACTTAATTACATGTCTATATTTATCTGCTTAAAATGAATATGGCAATAGAGGGTAAAGTAAGATCTACTTACAAGATATGATGGTGGCAGATTTATTAGAATGTAGAATGCGACATTGTACATAATTCTACCTAACTTTCCTTAACCAGGAGATTCTTCATTCTCAGAGTAAAAGTCCAAATATGAAGATTTTAAAGTAAACATGAGCTTTTCTTCTTATTCTTTTAGGAGAGGGTATTGTTTGATTTCACACACATAATTTTAAAATGGGTTAAAGGGAAATAAAAATGGGACTTATGCTATGTTATTGATGATTTACAAATAAATTTAAAAATGACTAAAACATCTACATTTTTAATGCATCATGATTACAAATACTTAGAAATAATAAAGTATAATGAAAGTAAGTTTACTATAAAATTTTTACTAAATAGGGTTCAGCTTTAACCACAAGTGATAATCCCAGTATAATCCATGACACTGGTTGTTTATTGTTTTCTACTCTCAGGAGGAATGAAATAAAATTTTTTACATTCATGGTAACTAGCTTAGCTTTTTAGTGAAGGTAGGAGAGAAAAGAAAGATAATTTAACTCTTAGGATTTCAGGGGAAAAAAAGATATTAAGGCAAAACACATTTTTAGGGTCACTACATAAATGATCAATGTTTAAATTCACCCAAAAGTTGTAACAACTTTACTTGCACTTGTCTCCGATAAGCTAGCCTCAAATTACACAAATTACAAAGGGGATAGAACTTCTGGGAAGTTTAAGAAAATCTATTAATATAGCAGAAGAGTTCAGCATTCTTCTATTAATCACTGAAGAAACAAATAGCAACCCCCTTCCAAATTGAAGATATGAGTTGAATAGTAAAAATGACATTTATTCTAATGGAGACACACAGATTTCTGTGCCCTCAATTTACAGTATACACATTTTTCTTGAGTGCAAAAGGTACATTCACAAAACCAATCATTTCACTAAGCCATGAATAAGGTAAAAATAAATATCAAAGTGTAGATATCATCTAGATCATGTTCTTTCAGGATGACACAATTCAGTTAAAAATGTAAAAGAACAACAATGACACAAGACAAATAAATAAACCCCCAAATATTTGAAAAAATTTTAAAACCCATTTAAACATTTAATAGTGAAATAAGTTGACATAATGTAAATTTAAAATAAATAACTTAAAACTAACTAAAAAATAATTATATTGTACATCAAATCCTTGGGAAACTGCAGAAACAATTTTTTGAACGAAATGTATAACCTTAAATCTTAAACTAGAAAAGAAAAACAATTGAAAAAGAATAAACTTACTTATAAACAGAACACTGAATATATCTCAAATTAGAAGGAGCAATGGGAACGGATCAAAGAATTAGAAACATTTGCGCACATTTATCACATGTACCAAGGCAAGACTGTTCATAGCACTGTCTATAATAACAACAGCTGGAAAAAGCACAAATGCTAATCAGTAAAAGAATATGCACATATACTATGTGGCAGTCACATTAGAATATTAAACCACAGCAAAAATGAATGAAAGAAATCTACATGCAAGAAATTGTATATCTCTTGGTATTTAACTTGTCACAAAAGATGAGTTGGAAGGTGTCTGAAAGAAAGAAAAAAAAAAAGTCCCAAAGACAATATATGGTGTAAACTACTATAAAATTTAAAAAGAAGCATTGTATTTTTAAATTAGGCTTTTTATTTTGAGATAATTGTAGATTCATATACAAATGTAAGAAATAATACAAAGGAGTCTTGTGTACTCTTTATGCAGTTACTCCCATTAGCAACATCTTGCAGAACTGGTTTTGTGGTACAATATCACACCCAGGATTTTAACATTAACTCAAACTACCAATCTCATTCAGATTTTCCAAGTTCACCTTGTATTTATTTTTCTGGGTATACTGAGTTCTATGCAATTCTAGCACAAGTGTAGGTTTGTGGATCGAGAACTCAGCCCCATAGAGCAATTCCATCTTAAGGATCCCTCAGATTGCCTTTTAATAACCACGCTTCTCTAACCTTATCCCTAACCTCTGGTAACTATGGATCTGTTTTACATTTCTATAAATCTGTTATTTCAAGAATCTTACATAAAGGAAATATTACAGTACGTAATGTTTTGGGACTGAATTTTTCTCTCATTATATCTCACTGTTGATTGACTTATGTCGTTGCCTGTATCCATCATTTTTCCATTTTATTCCTGAGGAGAATTGCATGGTATGGATGTACAACAGCCTGTTTCACCATTCACCCACGAGGGCCATCTGGGTTGTTTTCAGATTTCAGCTATTATGAATAAAGCTGCTATTCGTCATGTACAGGGTTTTGTTTGTTTGTTTGAATGAATGAACATAAGTTTCCATTTCCCTGGGATAAATGCCTGACTATTCAATAGCTGAGCTATATGTAATTAAGTGTTTAATGTTACAAGAAGATGTCAAACTGCTTTCCAAAGTCAGTATACAATTTTACATTCTCACCAGCAATGTATGAGTGATCCAGTTTCTTTGCATCCTTGTCAGTATTTGTTATTGTCATTATTTCTTATTGTAGCCAGATTGATAAATGGGTGAAGATATCTCATTGTGGTTTTAATTTGCATTTTCCTAATGGCTAATGATGTTGAAAATCTCTTCATATGCCAAATATTCTGTCCTATTTTTTTCTAAAAGTTGTATAATTTTATTTATTATGCTTAAGTCTATTACCCATTTTGAGCTCATTTTTTATAAAGTGTGAGGGTTAAGTCATGGGTTGTTTTCATTTGTTTGTTTATGAATATACAAGTGTTTCTGCATCATTTGTTGGAAAAGCCCAAGGATAATTTCAAAGATTGAGTCTCTGGAAAACAGAATCTGAGAAGATTTCTGGATAGAAAGTGAAGGAAGAAGAGAGACTGTATTGGAGTAAAATACAGTTTTAAAACCAACAACAACAACAAAGGCCTCAGCAGCCCCCAAAGAGAAGTCTGGTATTGGAATGGTCCCATAGGGTTGTCCTCCATTAGAGCAAATAGGCTAGACCTATACTCCCCCCCACCCCACCCCACACACTGACTGGACACATGCTGCCTCTGAGAAAGGACGTGACCTTGAAAGAGAAGGTTCTCAATCCCAAGAGGGAGACTAAAGAAGACTTTGTCAATCACCAACACTCCCAGCACTTGGCTGAATAAGCTCTTTATTCTTGAATAGGTGATCTAGGCAGCAAACCTCAGCATCTACTACAAAAAATTCAAAATTCAGAATAATGTTTACCTCTGTGAGTGGGGAAGATAGGAAAATGGTACAGTGAAGGAGCCCTTAAAATTACGCTATTTGTAAGGGTCTAGTGTTTGGTTTGGATAGTAGTTTCATAGGGATTTGTTATATTATTAAATGAGTAACTAAAATATGAATAAATAAAAAAAATAATAAGGCTTGGAACACCTGGGTGGCTCAGTGGTTGAGTGTCTGCCTTTGGCTCAGGTTGTGATCGTGGGGTCCTGGCATGGAGTCCCACATCAGGTTCCCCTCAGGGAGCCTGCTTCTCCCTCAGCCTATGTCTCTGCCTTTCTCTCTCTCTGTATCTCTCATGAATAAATAAATAAAATCTTGAAATAAATAAGATTCTTATATTGGAGCAGTGATGAGAGTTTGACATATATGAAAAATCAATACATAAAATGAACTGTAACTTAGAAAATGAACTTGTGATTCTTCCTTAAAGACAAATGATAGCTTCAGAAGTTGAATTATCCCATTGCCCAGCTGAATAGCTTTTCCAATACACCTGCCCTTGGGGTATGCTTTCTACACCTCATGTTTCCTCTTACCTTAATATCAAATGAAATTATTTTAACCCATTCCAAAGATCTATACACAGTCTTTGCTATTTACTAACTTGCTGTTCTTATCCTTTGAGAAGCAATGAAGAAACAGACAATGTAATCAGATCTGTGGCTCCTGGAAATTAACCAAACAAAACAATGTAGAATTCGAAAGCCCTGAATTTTAACATTACTTTCTTACTTCTTTAAGAGAGAAATTATGGTTTGACATTATTGTTTCTTAAACATGAACTCTGGGAAAACGTACATGGGGAAATCATGGAAAATTTAAATAACTGAGACTCCTGCAGGCAATTTCCATTTCCAGTCTGATTTGGTGATTTCCATTTGCAGTCAGCTTCACTAGAGCGGAAGCCTGTGAACTGTCATGTGTTTGCTAACAGCGATTCTCTCTGGGAAAAAATCATTTGTTCTCTCTGAATTGTGACTCTTTAGGCAGAGGATTCTGTGAGCGTTTATTCTCTGGTATTTTAATTTTCCTCTTAGCTTGAATTTTCCTTTACTCAAACATGAGGGTAGGATGCTGGTTTCTGTGCAGGAAGAATTTTGACAAAGAACTTGAATCAGTTATTTCCAATTCTACACCTAGACTTGTCTAGAAACCCACATGCTATGTGCTCAAATTTCCGACTTTTCATTCTTTGAAGTCCTTTTATGATTCACAGACATGCTGAGAGTGATTTGAATGTAAAAGAGTATTCAGAGTTATTGTTTCTGCAGATGCTTTGTTAGTCTGTAAAGTGAATCTCCCTGAACTTTGACTGTAGTGCCAGTCAGGTTCTCCCCATGCATATGTGTGGCACTGCTTGCCCTTCTGCTATATGACATCTGATGGCAACAGCCAGAATTTGTACAGGACCTCCATCTTTGAAGTTACCCTGTGCAAAAAATATTGCAGTGTTAAGATTTACATAAATGTTAAATTTATGAAAGTATAGGTTTACAATATTTCCTCAAAGATGAAATTTCTAAATGTTGCTACATATTTTTTATATACAAATAGTTTGTCACAATTTTCTCCAGTGGTTTGGAGCTTAGAAGAGAAAATGAGATTTTTTTCTTTTTTTTAGATTTTATTTATTCGAGAGAGAGAGAGAGAAAGAGAGAGAGAGAGAGGCAGAGACACAGGCAGAGGGAGAAGCAGGCTCCATGCAGGGAGCCTGATGTGGGACTGGATCCTGGGACTCTAGGATCACACCCTGGGCTGAAGGCAGGCGCTAAACCACTGAGCCACCTAGGGATCCCCCAGAAAATGAGATTTTTAAATAGGAAATCTGGCATTTCTTATTAAATTCTCATTACAGTACTAGGCAATAGGTGTGATTATTGTCACTGTACAAACGATGACAGGCTGTGAGATGCTAGGTTATTTGAAGGATAAAAGAGACTGATAAGGTTGCTAGTTTAGAACTAATTTCCTATCCATTGCACCTAAATTTTGCCCATTTTTTTTCTGCATGACTCAGATTTTAACCGGCATATCAAACAAACAAACAAACAAACAAACAAATCCCTTACAGTTTGGTTGCATGATAAAATGTTTAGAAAATCTAGGTTAATAAATGTTGCTCAAATTTATTTATGGCAATATAGCTCAAAAATTTTAATTGTATCATACAATATGATGTAACCCACCCACCCCCAAAAGATGTAGGATTTCCATTTGTAACTTATAAACATCTCAAGGGAAATACCATTCCAAGGTTCAAAATTTTAGAAAGGTGTTGCCTCTAAAGTATATATACTTCTTAATGAAGTGGTCTTTGAAAAGAATCTAGCTCATTTTCAGAAGCAGAGAGTCACAAAATGATTTTTTCCACAAGATATAAAGAAACATTTACTTTGGAGTGACTGCAAGTATGTACTGAGGGTTGAATGTATTTTGTTCTCAATATTTTCTTAAAACCACAGGAAGGGATTAGGTTTTATATATTCTCTCATAACCTCACATCATTAAAGGAAGACAAAAGTATCAGGGTATGCTGTGATTTATTCTCAAGGGAATTTCTATTTGCATTTATAAGTATTTTTACTTTGATATATAGTATTTTCTAGAACATACCAAGAACCCTAGGAAAGACTTCAGAATATGGCAGGGTCTTTGATAAAAGAAAGGCAGATTGTCCCCCATTGTGCTTTCTGCCCTACTGGCCAAAATATATATAATTGGACTTTGCCAGTCACATCTTGTTTTGTTTTGTTTTGTTTTTAAACCTTCCAGTCTCTCTATCCTTTACCCTATGCCTGCACACAAACATACATAAATGCATATACTCACAGATGATTCTAATATGCAGACCAGAAGAAATAAAATGTGGATTATGATAATATAGGTAGAATGCTTTAAAATCTCTAGTCTTGGGCATTTGAAAGTAAGCTTCTACATATTTATCATTCTGATATACTTCCTTTTATTAAATCATATTCATCAAACTTCTATTATGTTTCAGAATTTATAATAAAGATAAGGAGGTCAGGTATGGACAAGATAGATAAAGTTCCAATAGATATGGGGTTTAGAGTCAAGTATGGACACTGACCTGAAAAGTGAAGTGTGAAGTATTAAGGAAGAAGAGGTTCGGTGTACAAAGTCATTAGATTAAAACATGAGGAATTGGGATCCCTGGGTGGCGCAGCGGTTTGGCGCCTGCCTTTGGCCCAGGGCGCGATCCTGGAGACCCGGGATCGAATCCCACGTCAGGCTCCCGGTGCATGGAGCCTGCTTCTCCCTCTGCCTGTGTCTCTGCCTCTCTCTCTCTCTCTGTGACTATCATAAATGGATAAAAATTAAAAAAAAAAAATAAAACATGAGGAATTAAACTTGTCAAGTGATGAGGAAGTCTTCCCTAAAGATCTAAGTCTTAAACTAACATAAAAGAATAAGTAGGAATAGGGTGAGGATGAAGGAGTGAAAGCATACCATACAAATGCATTCCCCTGCAAAAGAACCAGAACCAATAAATTCTGTAAATAATGCTTGAAATCCAAACGCAAGTCAGAAGATAATATAGCATAAAAATCAAAGATAAAGTGACATGAGATAAGACTGAACCTATAGGAACCATAGTGTAGGTAGTTTTGTAGGGATTTTAGATATTTTACGACAAAATAAAGCTACTCCATGGTGTTAAGAATGGCAATTATAAGGTTAGATTTCTATTTTCACAAAAATTCCTCTAGTTTCTGGGCTAAGAATGAATCAGAGAGGACAAGAATAGACATGGAATGAATGATCAGAAACCTTTACGGTGGTAAGCCTTCGAACTTCACTGATGATGGCATAAGAAGGGATATTAATATTCCAAACATATTTCTCAAGTAGGAAGAACAATTTGATGAATGATTAAACATGGACTATGAGGAAGAATGAAAAATCAAGGATTATTTCCAGGTGTCAATTTTGACTAGCTGGGAGATGGTGGTCCCTTTTGCAGTGAAAAGGAATACTGGAAAAGAAATATGCCTTCTTGAGATGATGAGTTTGGTTGGTTAATATGTTGAATTTTAAGTTAATGACCTATGTCTAATTTAACCAGAGCTTATAGGACTAATGAGAAAGTATAGAGGCAACTGGGGCTTCCTCATCCCTCCCAGTGATATTGTGTCTCAGCCCCTCATTCTACAGGGATTATTCAATTTAGGACTATAGTGTCCATCACAGTCTGATCTTTGAAGCATTGTTAATTTTGAACTGGGTTCTATTATTGAGTGTAATGCACAAGCATACAATTGCTTTTCATTCATGAGTGCTGACATGTCCCCCAAAAGTGTCAAAACCTGGTATAACTAAGCAAACCTTCAAGAAAACCCATCATTCCATTCCTCTCAACCCAATATTACTGGCAAACTTGATATCCTAAACTTAAAACAATCAGACTGAGAATCTTTTTTCTCTTTCACATTTTACTTTTGTCCTTCCTTTTTTTTTTTTTTAAATTGCAGGTAGTTTTATTTTCTTTCTGAAAATATCAGATAACTTAGTATCCATATGTACAGATTTAACTTCAACTGAAGCTCTAAGGTCATTAATCAGAATAGTGATGAATAGCTATAGACTGCTTCAAATAACTTGGGGTCCCTCGTTGTCAATTACAAATTCAAACTGAAATGTAGGGAATATAAGCAGATTTGTTAAATTTGTCCAGTTTAATCTCATAAAATGCCTCAAGATTATATTCTAGTTCTTAATAGTTTAACCGACTATTTCCTTTAGAGGTAGAAAGCAGTTACTCCTAAAACAAGACTGGAATTAGTGTGCAGTTCTTGGAACAGAAAATTGCAATCCCATCTTTGAAGGATATCTAGTTCTTTATGTCAACCTCTTTAGTTCTTTATGTCAGAGCTTTCTAACCTCGTATCTAGAACTTCTGTGGTTAAGGAACAGTAGTTCTTTATGCAAGGTTAATGAAACTCTGATTTTGAAGTTGCAGAGACTCACAGCAAGAAACTTAAGAAGAGAGTAAACAAAATGGTAAGAATTACTAGAGATTGATTAGCTCTTATCTTTGATCTTTTCTTTCCAAAGCTAAGGTATCTTTGACTTTCTTTATCAAATAAAAGATAGCAGGAGAAAAACTAAGGGGAATTTAATGTTAGAGTAAAGGCTTTGGGACAAAAGAAGAGAAAAAGAAAAAGAAACCTTTTAAATAAATCCTATGGTTTTACTGCCATACTGTGATGTTCCAGTCCATAAAGTGTATGTCATGTTTGAAAAAATAGTGTCAACCTTTGGAGCATTTAATACACAATGTAAACTTGGCTTCACTCTGTCCTGGAACAGACTGAACTCATGTGAAGCCAAATTTCAGATCCAAGTACAACTGGAAAATTAGAACTTCAGTCTTTTAGCAAAGGCATATCATGAAGTCAGTTTAATTGCCTGCCGTCGTTGCTGTTTCTGTAACCATGTCAACAAAATATAAACAATAGTAAATGTCACTATTTAGGGTGCTTAACTCATCAAGATACCAAAATTGTATGGAAAATTGTATGGAAAGGAAGTACTTTGGTAAAGGAAATCAGAGTGGAAGAAGAATTTCAGAGACAACAGCTCTTTTGTGGCAGAGGCTGACCATCCAGGTTAGATTTCTCACTCAGAAGGACCTTTGGAGATCTACCATCCACTGATATCATCTGCGTGCAGCATTTGATGTAGACCTGGACCTTGGACAGTAGGATACTTTATAAATCGGTTGCCCATTACAAAGTAAGTATCTTAAGAAAAATCACTCCCTTGTATGTATCTCTTGTAAATTTTTGAGGCTATTGACTATTTATTTACCAAACAGATCCATCAACATTAGTGGGATTTTACAGAATAAAAATAAAGTAGAAACCTGAAAAGTTTTATTCATTATTTTTTTAAGTATCAGGAATTAGTACACAAATTTTCCTAATGTGCCAAAGGCTTATAGCAGAGTGCAGTCACTAACCCTATGTCTTTCCATCACTCAGACAACTTCTCCAGAGACAATAATTTTCTTAATGATTTTTTCCACATTTCTAACCAAAATATGCTTACATTATTATTAGTGATTAGCAATTTAGCATTTATCTATTGACTTTGGTTAGGCCAGATGGAGATAGATCTCTTTCTTCAAACTGTCTTTCCTTATCCTCAAGTAATTATGTTAACTACTGACTTATTGAATTAAATAGCTAGTGTTTACATCATCATAACTATATACTATTGTTGACTATAGCACCAAGCATTGTACTGTAATTGCATTTTTAGTTGCACAAACTTATTTTCCTTAAATCAAGAATTCCCTCCTTTTCTCTTATCTTTTTCCTCACCCCCTTCCTTCCTTTCTCTTTCTCTCTGGATGTAATCACCACCAAATCAAAAACAATAATCACCAACAAATCACTTCTCCTATTATTTATTTACTAAGTCTCTTATTTTTCTGAAGCTTGTTCTCCCTCCCTAAGATTATTTTAAAAATCTACCTGATTCCCAGTAACCCTAAAGTTTCTCTTCCCCTTTCTCTTGGGTTAGATCCACCCATTCCTGTATCTATGTCTTTGTCTATCTTGGTTTACATCACTACTTCAGTATTACTACATTACTATATTACTACTACAGTATTACTTAATTAATACTTTAATTATTCATTTAAAAAGGAGTGCATAGGGACAATATTTTGGGGGCCTTCACACATCTGAAATATGTTTCTATGTATTGTATATACTTGAGTCAAGTATCTAGCTATACACCTGCATTTTTCAGAATTGTTATAGTAGTTTTTTTGAAGTCTGTATTATTCACTTATTTCTTAAAGTAATTTTATCACCTGGGGCATCTGGGCAGCTCAGTCAGTTAAGCATCCAACTCTTGGTTTCAGCTCAGGTCACGGTTTCAGGGATATGAGACCAAGCCCTGCATCAGGATCTGCCCTCAGCACAGAGTCTGCTTGAGAGTCTCTTTCTCTCCCTCGCTTGCCTCTCTCCCAACTTGCATGTGTTCTCTCTCTCCCTCTAAAATAAAATATTTTAAAAAGATAAATAAATGATCTAATATGTATGTATATGTCTAATATGTATATACGCATCTATAATATATTGTTAAGTTTTGCCATTTTTGAATTTTAAAAAGCAGAATTATGAGAATTACTTTGCAGCTAACTATTTACTCTCACTCCTGTTTTTAAGGTCCATTCATATTGGTGCACATAAGTTAGAGTTTTAAATTTTTTCATTGACATATAATAATTCTTTGTATTGAATCCCTACTGGCATTCAAAAGTTGAATGGATTTTTTCCCATCATAAACCATACTACTATGTCTACAATTTTCAACAGTGTTGAAAATATATATTGTTGTGTTTCAAGAATATATAAAGGAATGGAATCCTGGGACCATATGATGAGTACATGTTCAACTTTACTAGGTAATGTGATACTATTTCCAAAGTGGTGGTAAAATATATACTCCCATGTTTTGTTCATGTTAATCCTTCTAATTGCAGATACTTGTTTTTGTCTGGCTTTAAATTTTTTCCCAATCAATTCTACACAAAATGATACCTTATTTTGGTTTTAGTTTGTAGTTACCCAATTGCTAATGCAATTGGGCATCTTTTCATATTCCTACACATTTTGCATGCCCTATTCTGAGAAAGACATCCATGTATTTTACTCATTTTACTGTTAATTTGTCTATTCTTATTTATAACGAGTTCTTTATTGTGGATATGAAACTTTTTTTAAATTTAAATTCAATTTGCCAACATATAGTATAATACCCAGTGCTCATCTCATCATGTGCCTTCCTTATGAAACTTTAATCAATTAAATGTACTGCAAATTTCTTCCCTCAGGTGTGATTTGTCTTCTCATTCTATGCTGTTGTTTGATAAACAAAATTCTTTAATGTAACTTAATTACATTTAATGTAGTTAATACATTTAATTTAATCAATAGGTTTCTTTTTTGTTTGCATTTATTTTTTTCAAGAACTCCCTCCTCATTCAAAGATTAAGATGAGGATAAAGTATTTTTGAAAGGGCTTAATTTTTTTCTGTCACAATTATATTTGTAATTCATTAAGAACTTTCTTAATAATATGAGTTCATTTAAATTACTTTTGTAGGAAGAATAATATTCATATTTTCTACTTCTCTTTCAACCAACATTGTTTGTTAGATACAGTTTCTTTATTGCGGCATTGTTTAACGTGCATTTTCTTTACTGTATAGCATTCTATTGAGTGAATATAACAATATTTATCTATCCCTGTGGGGGATACTTTAGTAGTTTTCAGCTATTAAGTATAGTGCTTCTATTAGGATTGTAAGACATATCTATTTCTGAATATTTGTATTCATTCTGGAGGATGTATACAGTGGAGAAGAATTGTTGTGTTACAGGAAATATATGTGTTATCTATGTAATATGTGTATCTATGTAATAGCCAATTTTTCTACAGAAATGATACAAAATTATCTTTCTACTTAAAATGTATGATAGTTTTACTTTACATGCTCACAGACACTTGATATTTTCAGCTTATTTCATTCTAGCAACTCTGGTAGATGGGTAGTATTATCTCAGATTTATTTAAATTTGTATGTTCTAATAAACAATAATGAACACCTTTTCATATTTATAAACATTTGGATATCCTCTTGTGAAATGTCTTTGGCCCATATTTCTATTTTATAGTATCTTTTTCATATTCATTTAAGAGTTTATTCAATATTCTAAATCTAAATTCTTTGTTAGATATATGTATTATATTTCTCTTTTGCTGTGGCTTTTCTTTTCAGTTTCTTACTGGTGTCTTTTGATTAATAGAACTTCGAAAACTAATAGAATTCAATTTACAATTTATTTTTGATAAGCACATTTTTTTTGTTCTTTTAAAGAAACCTTTATCATTCCCACATGATGAAATGTTCTCCTATTCTTTCCTCTAAAATTTGCATTATTTTATCGATTATTTTTAAGTCGTCAAATCAACTAGGACTGATATTTTTTCATAAATGATGCAACATAGAGATTTAAATACTTTCATTATATGAATAGTTAATTGAGCACCATTTATTGAAAAGATCAAGTTAACCACTGACAATAGTATTTCAGTATTGTTTTTGTATTTTCTGTTTCTAAACTGTTCTATTCCATTGCTGTTTTTCTACTCTTGGTCCAATACCATGCTGTCATCACGTCTGGTATTAGTAAACCTTCCATGTTTTCTCTCCTTCAAAATTGCCTTTATTATTCTTGATTCTTTGGATTTTCATATAAATTTTAGATCATTTTGTCAATATCTGCCACAGAAAAAGTTGACATTTTCACTAGACTTTAGGTCAATATATAGATTGATTTGATGGAGCATTGCTGTATTACAATATTTTCTTCCAACCCATGAATATTGTATATCTCTCCATTTATACACATTTTAAAAATTTCCTTTAATAATGCTTCATAGATTTAAGCATAGCATCTTATGCATCTTGTGATATATTTATTTCTATATTATTTGATATTTTTATGCAATGTAAATAACATTTTCATTTTTGTTTCCTTTTAATTTTTAATGGTACATAAGAATTAGATATTGTATTTTGACTGTGAAGATACGACAAAAAATTAAATTTGCTAATTAATTCTAATAGTTAATTCTAGTCACTACTATTAGATTTTCTAGGTTCACAATAAGATAGTCTTCAAATAATGACAATTTATTTCTAATATTTATGGTTAATTTCTTATCTTTGCTTTATAGTACTAGCTACGATCTCCTATATAATGACAAATAGAAATTGTGACAGTAGCCAATTGTGAATTGTCTTTCATTTTTCCGAGCTCAGGGAGAATATTTTTAGTATTTCTCATTGAGTAGTCTAAATTAAATTTATTCACATAAAGTTGTTTATATTTTCCTGTTATATCTTAGCTGTCTGTAGAATCTATGTTCTTGATATTGGTAACCTTTTCTTCTCTGCTTATATTTTGATCAGTCTTGATTAGTTACAGTTGTGTTAATTTTATTTGAGGTATATAGCATAATGACTCAATATTTCTATATATTGCAAAATGATCACCACAGTGTCTAGTTAATATCTGTCACCATACATAGTAACATTTTTTATGTGTGATGAGGAAACTAAAGATCTTTTAAATATGCAATATATTTATTAGCCATATATTACATCCCCATGATTTTTTTTAAGATTTTATTTATTTATTTATTCGTGAGAGAGACAGAGAGAGAGGCAGATACATAGGCAGAGGGAAAAGCAGGCTCCTCGCAGGAAGCCCAATGTGGGACTTGATCCTGGAACTCCAGGATCATGTCCTGAGCCAAAGGAAGACCGCTTAACTGCTGAGTCACCCAGGTGTCCCAGAGCCACCCAGGTGTCCCCGCATGAGTTATTTAATAACTGGAAGTTTGCACATTTTGACCTCCTCCATTCATTTTGCCCACCCCCATTACCTCCATCTTTGGCAATCAGCAATCTGTTCTCTGTACCTACAATATCTTTTAATTCCGCATGTAAGTGAGATTATATGCTATTTGTCTTTCTTTGATGACTTATTTCATATAGCATAATGCCCTTAAGGTCCATTCATGCTGTTGCAAATTAATTATTTTGCTTTGTTTTGTTTTGTTTTTTTACTAGTATCTTAAGATAGAATTTTGAGTTACTGATTTTTTTTTAATTAATTTTTATTGGTGTTCAATTTACCAACATACAGAAAAACACCCAGTGCTCATCCCGTCAAGTGTCCCCCTCAGTGCCCGTCACCCATTCCCCTCCAACACCCGCCCTCCTCCCCTTCCACCACCCCTAGTTCGTTTCCCCAAGTTAGGAGTCTTTATGTTCTGTCTCCCTTCCTGATATTTCCCAACATTTCTTTTCCCTTCCTTTATATTCCCTTTCACTATTATTCATATTCTCCAAATGAATGAGAACATACTGATTTTTAATCATTCTCTTTTTTTTTTTTAATTTTTTTTTTTAAATTTTTATTTATTTATGATAGTAACAGAGAGAGAGAGAGAGAGGCAGAGACACAAGCAGAGGGAGAAGCAGGCTCCATGCACCGGGAGCCCGATGTGGGATTCGATCCCGGGTCTCCAGGATCGCGCCCTGGGCCAAAGGCAAGCGCCTAACCACTGCGCCACCGAGGGATCCCAATCATTCTCTTTTTAACATATTTATTTAAAGCTATACATTTGTGAAATTTTCCAAATTTCAGGAAATTAGTGGTTTTCTATTATTTTTATTATTTTCTAATTAATTCCATTGTTATCATTGATTAAGGCTTTGTCAATGGCCTCAAACATTGTGGGTCTATTGTATATGTACTTGAAAACATGTATATTGCATGTGCACTTGAAAAAGTATATATGAATAATGTTGCTGTTGTATATAATATTCTTGATAAACCCATTTGGCCAAGTTTTCAAAAGTTTTTGTTTAGATTTTGTATATTCTTGTGAATTTTTTTTTCTATATGTTCCATTAACTATTGAGAGGTGTATTGTAATCTTTCTCTATATTTACTGGTTTATCTGTTTTGTTTTGTTTTGTTTTTATTAGTTCTGTCAATTTCCTATAGTTGAGTAATACGTTGTGTGATTCAGATTTAAGATTGTTTTATCTTTTGGTTGTATTGATCCTTTTTTGTATAGCTCTATTTTGCTCAAAGTCTATTTTGTCTAATATTTCTAGAGCTTCATCAGCTTTATTTTTGTTAGTATTTGCATTGTACGTGTTCAGTCCTTTTGTATTAAACCTTTTAATGTCCTTATATTTAAAGAGTGACTTTTTAAAGCATCATAGAGTTGGGTTTTGTTTTATTTTAATCCCACAATCTTTACTACTAAGAGTAGTAATTACTGACATACATGTATTTATATTTATCTTCTTACTATTGTTTTTAATTTGGTTTATCTATTTTTGTGTTACCCTTTCCGCTGTTTTTGGCTTTATTTTTGATTAATCAAGAACTTTATTACTTCCTTTTACTTCCATCAATTTTTAATCTTTGTTCCTTTAGGGATTATCTTAGAAATGATAACGTACATTCTTGTTCTGAAGGCTTGCAATATGTCCTTCTATCCTTTTAGAGGTTCCTAGCATCTGTTTTTCAATAAGAATGTAAAATCAAAAATATTTCACATAAATTTGTTTTTTCCTTCATTAACATGTGGATTTATTAAATGCAAACCTCACATTTAAATTTACTTTGAGTCAGATCTTGCCATAGTACCCAAATGTCACATTTATAATTTCATATAAACTTGTTTCCTTATACTTAAAGCCCATTAATAAAACAATAGGTAGACTTCTGTTTTGTAATACAGTTTCTTTTCATCATTTAAATAATAACCTGTAGAACTACAATCATTGTATAAATTTTATATACTCTTTCTTATTTGTGCAGGAAAATTAAAGTTTTCCACTCTAATCCTGTCTGATTAGAAATAGTAAAATAAAATGGTGAGTCAGCATTTATGATTTATGTTAAACAGAACCAATATTTCTTTCATAATTTTTATTTAATTCTATAAACTCACACATTTCCAACAAAATAAATATTTCTCACCATCAAGTAGTCCTAATGACACAGCATGTTTCAAAATCTTAGAAAAATAGCCTAACAATACAGCAAGAGTAAGGGGCCATAAATAAGCAAAATAAAAATTTAAATGATATAAATTATTTCTTTAACTTATCTAGCACAATAAAAGTTAAAAACCCTGGTGAGGCTTAGCACACTTAAATATCTTTAGATATTTGAAAGTAGATTCTATATTTTAATGATCATTCAAGTGTTCTTTAGATGCCTGATAATATGATAATACAGATTCTTAATTTAATAAATATGATAAAATTAGTTTATATTTAATATTTTTATTTTAATGATTTACACCTCAAAAAAATCATGTTTTTGAAATGTCATGTAATTACTCAAGATCAATTATATTGACCAGTTGCATACATGGAAAGATATGGAGCTGTTTGCTTATCATTTCCAACTTTAAGAGTAATAGTCTTGACCTCTTTGATCCAAATATTTTGTCTGAAAATTGAGATTTGTATCATTGTAGTCTTTTATTTCCTGTTCTTTTTCTGAGAGATATATCTAAATAGAGATGTAACAGGAGTCTCTGGTATTTTTAGCTTTGCCTAAGGCTACAAGTAGAAGTAAATATAATATGGTATGAGTTAAACTGTTAAGCTCTGTCACCACAGAACACAATGGAAAATAAGTTTTATTAGTCCTATGTTATATCTCCTCCCCCCACAACCACACATCAAACATACAAACAACTCCCTAAGGTAGAAACAATATGATATTTGGACATCCCTGCCCCCAGACTATTTTCTGGATGCTATAGAACCGTTTTTTAAAAGGGAAAATATTAAAATTGAAAATAGCTTAGAAAATTATTAGTGTTGATAAGTTTTCTTAGAACTTAGAAATCAAATTTATGGGCTCATATGGCATTTCAAAAAGTAACCAAATTTTTCTTGTTTCCCTTTTTTGAAAGATAGACTACAGTTAAAGGTTTGAAGAAGTACAATTTTTTTTTAAGATTTTATTTATTTATTCATGAAAGACACACAGAGAGAGGCAGAGACACAGGCAGAGGGAGAAGCAGGCTCCATGCAGGGAGCCCGATGTGGGACTTGATCCCGGGACTCCAGGATCACGACCTGGGCTGAAGATAGGTGTTAAATCACTGAGCCACCCCGGGATCCCAAGAAGCACAAAAATTTTAACACTACTGTTAACATACAATTTGTGAACAATGAAAGTCCATTGAAGAAATGAAAAGTACACCTTGCTGAGACATATGTACTAATGATATACAGATGGACAATGCATAAAATTGGCAGTATCCATAAGGTTATGATATATACTTTAGTCTATTAAAAATGGTAAACTAAGACATGTCTGGAGGTAGTGCCTCTAGGCACCACTGACATTTACCCTTCAGATTTAGGTTTCTACTCTCAGAATTAAAAAAAAAGAAATCACTATTTTATTGTCAAACTCATTAGTGTTTGTGGAGTCTCATTTCTTCATCTCTCTGTAGGTTCTCAGTTTATTGAATACTTATTTTATGTCCTCTGCCTTTAACATTTGATGATTCTTCTTATTTTCTTGTCTTTATAGCTGTTCTCTCTTTGCCTCTTTTTCAAGTTCCTTACCTGGGTTCCAGAATATTGAGAAGATACTAAAATTGTGCCTTTGGCCATATTCCCTTGTTTCTTTAAGTCTGTTCTTGTTAAGAACCACCTAAGGTCCTCAGGATCAATTCTTCTCTGTTCTTTGTGTTCTCTCTTAGCTCTCACCAAGAATCTCTACGTGGATATTCTTTAAGAATCCCAATTCAACCATTATAAATTTAATTCATCTGCCACTCCTGAATTGTAAAAACATTCTTGCTCTTCCTTTTCCTGCTGACTCACCTGTCATCTGAACTCTGGAAACTCAAATTCACCGTGGGTACTGTCCCAATGGCTGACGATAGTAAGCCCCAATTTCTGTCAATTTAGTATTGCAAAATTTCACTCAACACCAGTCATTCCTTTTCACTCACATTTCTCCATATTTGTTTAAGTCCTTGTGATAATTTGTCTGAACCACTACAATTGTCTACTAGCTGCTCTTAAGGGTTCTAATCTCTATACTTCAAAATTAGCTCTATATAATGACAAGAAATTTTTTAATAATGTAATTTCTTCTTCAAAAACACTTTATAAGCAGGTACATCTTGAGTAAGTATATATGATCATTTATTCCTTGTGGGTCTGGCAGTCAGAATCAACATTATGAAAACTGGTATCAACATACTAGTAAAGTGCATTTTTTAAAAAATCTAATAACATCTAATTGAGGGTAAACCAGTTAACAAAAGGCTTTTAAGGAATTTTTACATTAAAATAAATTGTGAATCATCCATTTTTAAAGTGAAGAACTCTGCCTTTTGAACATAACTTGCCTTTGAACATAAAGGATTTATAGTTATAGTGTCTTTTTATTACCCAATGTGATAAGATTTATATGAGCTATATTGTATTTACTTTGCAGTGATCACTGAATTTCCTTTATTGTCTTAATTTCTAAGTATGATTATTGCAATCATTTCCAATTCATACTCATGACATAAAAAGTATGAACATTTACTATTTCTTACATTTTTTCAAGTAATTTAATAGATATTATTTTAGCATTTCTATTAACCTGTGAGATAAGGAAACTAAAATGATAATTACAATCAAATGACTTGCATTTTATTTTTCTATTTTTTTAAATGACTTGCATTTTAACAAAGAAGTTCTTCATACAGATCATTAAAAGCATGTGACATTTTTAAGAGAGCTAGGGATAGAAAGACCAGAGAGCTGTCACTATGTGTCATAGTACCATAGTCACTATCCAGAGATCAGGTACTGGGGAGAAAGGAACTGCTACCAACTTAATGGCTGCCACTATCCAGAAAGTTGGTAATGAGGGAATGAAATGTAGAGTACAACCTCCCCAAAAAACACTGGCAAAAGGAAAGGGAATGGCTTTTACCTTCCTTCTGCCTTCCAAAAAAATCACATGGTTGCCATCTCATTGGCAGAACTTCAATCACACTCTCGTGATGGAGTCTGGCAAATTTACTTCTCAATCTTTTAATATATGGAATATAAAAGAAATAGTAAGATAATGTATATTGATTCTGGCTGCCAATAGGCAATGTCTATCACATGGGGTAGACTTGATGAATTTGTATTCTGTGTTTAACATTCCTTCCTTATGAGCAGCCAATAGCAGTTGTGCCAGCTGTGTTCTGCACATTCATAAACTATAACCCAGGCTTCACTCAGTTCTTTTATATTATATATGGAATTAGCATTAGGAAAGTCAAGTAACAATATAAAGAAAATCTGTAACCATGATAGCTTTATACTAGGATTTTCCAGTAGAACTAAAACATAAGCTGTATATGTACTTTCTTAGTAGCCAACGTAGAAAAAATTAAAAGAAACAGATAAAATTAATATCAACAATATATTTTATTTATCCTAGTATATACCCAATGATTTTAAAATATAATTAATATAACATTATAATGAAATATTTTACTTTTTTCATATTGTCTTTGTAATAAAGCATATATCTTATGCTTCTACTACACCTCTTCTGGGTGCTAAATTTTCAATAAAGATATTGAGTTGTATGTATTTGGATATCATAAAATTCATAACTGAAGTAATAAATTCACATACCCAAGTTGTTCCAAAAATACTGGCATGTTTTCAAATACTGACCCAACCCTCCTCACACAAACAAATATTTGTATGGGATTGATAAAGCTGGTTTATTCTTCTTGCATGGATTGATTTGCCTTTAAAACGAGTATATCAGTATATAGACAGAGGATGCCCCCATCCCAAGATGCCCACATCCTAAACTTTGGAATCTCTGAATATGCTATTATATAGCAAAGGAGAATTAGTATTGCAGATAGAATAAATGTTGCTAATCACCTGACTTTAAAATAAATAATCCTGGATTATCCTGGTAGGTCCAGTGTAATCACAAGTATCCTTAAAAGTAGAAAGGAAAATCAGATGAAAAGATGGCAGCTTAACAAAGTCTCTACTCAATGCTGCTTAGCTTTAAATATGGAAAAATGAGGCCAAGGAAGGCCTCAAAAATTTATGAGGCAAGGAAAGCAGGTGGCTTACTAGTGGGAACTAGTATTGAAGTAAGAAAACTTAAAGTGTAATTGAGGAGTTTCTGGAGACTCACTGTGAACAAGTCTGAGAATTAAAAACTCCAAGGAAACCCAGTACTATGAGAGACATAGTAACTTGTAGTTTACCTCCAGAAGCTATGATGTTCTCATAGTGAATATCAGAGGAAAATCTCCTCGTGCTTCCTGAAGTGGTGGTGGGATATAATTCCATTTTAAAATATGCCAGAGTATTTGGTTCTTCTTAACCAGGCCTACCCTCAAAGAAGCTGTTTCACCAGAGCCTAACTAACCTGGGTAAAGGGAAAACCAAACTCTAACCCCTTAACACTCTCCTGCCCCAATCCAAGTGGGGGGAAAACCCGATAAGCATTTGCAAAGTTCACAGTACAGGGACACAGGCTCAATAAAAGACTGAGGCATAATCACAGGACTACAGAACACTCTCCTCACTTCATATTTGCAGCACATCACTGAGGTTCTATTCACTAGAGTTCAATTTACCTACTATACTATACAGCTTTCAACAAAAAATTATGAAACATATTAAAAGACAAAAAATACAATTTGAAGAGACTGTGAGAGCATCAGAGCCAGATACAGATAGAGCAGATATGAAGGAGAAATAAAGACTTTCTCATATAGAAAGACTTTCTCTCCTTTTTTTAATAATAAATTTATTTTTTATTGATGTTCAATTTGCCAACATACAGAATAACACCCAGGGCTCATCCCGTCAAGTGCCCCCCTCAGTTCGTTTCCCAGAGTTAGGAGTCTTCATGTTCTGTCTCCCTTTCTGATATTTCCTACCCATTTCTTCTCCCTTCCCTTCTATTCCCTTTCTCTATTATTTATATTCCCCAAATGAATGAGACCATATAATGTTTGTCCTTCTCCGATTGACTTATTTCACTCAGCATAATACCCTCCAGTTCCATCCACATTGAAGCAAATGGTGGGTATTTGTCATTTCTAATGGCTGAGTAATATTCTTTCTCTCCTTGAAAAAAAAGTCAAAAGAAGTTCTTCAGAAAAAAGGAAAATGATATAGGTCAGAAATTTGGATCTACATCAAGAAGGAAGAACATTGGAGAAAGAGTAAGCTTCCACCTTAAGAGACTAGAAAAACAAAGCAAATTAAGTCCAAGGTGAGAAGGAAAGAAATGATAATTATTAGAGCAGGAATCAATGGAACTGGGGAAAAAAAGGAAAGCAATAGAGAAAATTACAATAAAGCCAAAAGCTAATTATTTTGAAAGATTAAAAAAAAAGACAAGTATTTGGCCAGGCTAAGAATAAAAGAGAAGACATAAATTACTAATACCAAAAATGAAATAGAGGACATCATTAAATTTTGCATAAAGATTAAAATGGTAATGAAGGAATATTATGAGAAACTTTATGCCCATAAATTGTATAACCTAAACAAAAGGGATAATTCCTTGAAAGAAACAATCATCCAAAATTCATATAAGAAACAGAGAATCTGAATAAGACTATATCTGTTAAATTTAATTGAAATTAATAACCTTCCAAAAAGGAAATCACCAGGTCCAGACAGGTTCACCCATGAATTCTATCAAACATTTAAGGAAGAAATTTATGAATCTCTATAATCTCTTCCAGAATACAGAAGTAAAGAAAGTACTTCCTAACTTATTTTCTGAGGCCAGCATTCTTCTAACACCAAAATCAGACAAAGACATCACAAGAAAAGTACAAACCAAAATCTCCCATGAACATAAATGCAAAAATCCTCATGAAAATATTAGAAAGTTGAATCCAACATTATATAAAAATAATCATATACCACAATCAAGTGGGATTAACCCACATATGCAAGGCTGACTCAATATCTGGAAATCAATCAATGTAATCTATTATACCAACAGGCTGAAGAAGAAAAAACCACATGGTCACATCAATAAATGCAGAAAAAGCATTTGATAAAAGCCAATACCTACCTGTGATAAAACTATGTAGTAACCTATAAATAGAGGGAAACTTTCTCAACTTGATGAAGAATACCTACCACATTACTAGTTAGCATGATTTTTAATGATGAGAAACTTGAAACTTTCCCACTAAGAACAGAAACAATGCAAGGATGTCCTCTCTCTCCATTCCTTTTCAACATCATCCTGAAAGTCCTGGCTAAATTCAATAAGACAAGGAAAGGAAATGAAAGACAGATTAGAAAGGAAGACATAAATTGTCTTTGTTCAGAGATGACATGATCATTTATGTAGAAAATCCAAAAGAACCAACAAAAACTCTAGGAACTAATAAATTGTTATAGCAAGGTTGCACGATACAAGGTTAATATAGAAAAGCCAACCACTTTCCTATCTATACGATGAACAAGTGGAATTTGCAGTTTACATTAGGCAAACACACAAAATGAAATACTTAAGTATAAATCTAACAAAGTTGTGTAAGATCTATATGAAAATAACTACAAAACATTGATGAAAGAAATCAAAGAATAATTAAAATAAATGGAGATATGGTCCATGTTTGTCGATATGAAGACTCAGTGTCAAGATGTCAGTTCTTCCCAACTTGATCTATAGGTTCAATGAAATGCAAATCCAGCAAGTTATTTTGTGGATATCAACAAACTAATTCTAAAATGTATATGGAGAGGCAAAAGACCCAGACCCAGAATAGTCAACACAATTTTGAAGGAGAAGAATAGAGTCCAAGGACTGGCACTACCTGATTTCAAGACTTACCATAGAGCTAAAGTAATCAAGACAGCTTGATATTGGCGGGGGTGGGGGTTGGGGTGGGGGATCAATGAAACAGAATAGAGTACTCAGGAATACTCAAATACTCACATAAATATATTCAAGTGGTCTTTGAAAAGGGACAAAAGGTAGTACAATGGAGAAAAAAATGCCTTTTAAACACAGTGTTGGAACAACTGAATATACACATGCAAAAAAAACAATCTAGACACAAATTTTATATCTTTCACAAAAATTAAAATAGAGCTAAATGTAAAACGCACAATTTTGTTATGATGGAAACTAATCTTTCCATATCAGGCTAAAATTCTTCTTTGACATTAAGAGGCAACTTAAAAACCTACACTATAAATTTGATATTTTAAGCTGTAGATTGACATTTCTTTCTAAATCTGGAAGTCTTTTGGCACAAAATGCACCCAAAGTACTCAGTGAGTAGTGCCTCTTACATCAAATGACTAATTTAAGGCTAGAAACAAATTCTTGAAAATTTCTGAACTTTGAATAAAATAATCTTTTATATTGTTAGAAAGATTTCTTTTGGATCATGGTTTAAATAAGATCTTTTGCTTTTTGTAAGACAGTTTTAAATTATATATCTTGTAGTTTCATTGCAAAATATCCATAACTAAAATAATAGGTTTTTAAACCATCTTTCTCTCTAAAAGATGTTTT
This sequence comes from Vulpes vulpes, assembly GCF_048418805.1. Classification (NCBI taxonomy): domain Eukaryota; kingdom Metazoa; phylum Chordata; class Mammalia; order Carnivora; family Canidae; genus Vulpes; species Vulpes vulpes. Next base: position 16,367,881 of record NC_132783.1, read on the forward strand.
CTTTGAGTCTACAAGAATCTAAGCCATTTTAAAGCTGTCCAAAGTTATACTCTCAGGTTCTGTTAAATGTTTAAAATTTTTTGTTGGACATTAATCCTAATTCCATGTGACTAATTTTGTTGTTTCTTATTTAATTATTGAGGGGAAACTTCAAGTAAGGTCACTATGTATTTACTGATGTAGTAATTGCACAATTTATTCTCTTCAATTAACTTTAACATCACAATAATATAGTTTTTTATTTTGTTTTGCTCTACTGCAGCAAATTGCAATGAATGGCCAATTCATCATGAAATTCATGACATGCCTTTTATTGGCTTCTTTTTTCTCTACCATTCTGAATATAGTACTATGATCTTTATTTCCGTTCAATTCTGCATTAATGATAGGTGAAGTTTAAAATTTGTCCATATTTTTTTAAAGTAGAAAAACAATTTAATTATATTTTAGTTAAGATATTAAGCATTTCAATATATTGACAACATATGATTCCTTTATAAGAAATAGCCTACATTCTATCAAATTTATCATTTTTAAATTTTCTAACACATTAGGTAATTTTCATTATATACAAATATATTTACTTAAATAAATATGATTATTTAAATTTGTCCCTAGACTTCTCTTGAATAAAATTATTATATCTATGTCTTTTATTGTAAATTCAAAATGGCAGTTTGGCTTCATGGAACAAATACCATAAACTCAAGTCAGACAGAACCACTCTTTATTGGCCAAATACATGACCTAAGCTGCAGTTTCTACAACTAGAATGTGGACAATAACATGTACATTTGAGGATTATTGTGAGGGCTAATTTATAGGGCACAGACCAAGCGCCAGGTCCTAGAGATCTAAGAATGATTATGATATGATTCTTCACCCAGTGCTCATAATGTTGCAGAAAAATCAGATATGGGGGGGCCACAACTATACTGTGACTTAAGTTATTTCAGGAATGTATAAAACAAGGAAAGTAATAATTTTCAGGAAGGGATAAGAGAATATTTAAATTTCAACTAATCTCAGGGATGCCTGGATGGCTCAGTGGTTGAACATCTGCCTTTAGCTCAGGGTGTGATCCCAGAGTCCCAGGATCGAGTCCCACATCAGGTTCCCTCCATGGAGCCTGCTTTTCCCTCTGCCTGTGTCTCTGCCTCTCTCTCTCTCTCTCTGTATCTCTCATAAGTAAATAAACAAAATCTTTAAAAAAATAAAATATATTTTAACTAATCTGCAAAATATGTAGGAGTTGTGGTTTTGCTGGAGTAGATATTGGTATACAGGAAGAAGAGAAAGATGGAGATATATAAAGAAAATAGATGACAATTTCAGAAAGGGAAGAAGGTAACTGAAGAAACCTGTGAACTTTCAAGGACCATGTGAAAATACATTAAAAATAAAACTGAGACAAATTTGTGAAGATTCTTATTTTTCATGTCTTACTAAAGCCCAAACACCTGACAAGTACAATGACTGGGTGAAACAGAACCTGTCAGGAAGAGTGAGGGGGACAGTGGAGAACAGCTAGTGCATGCCCCCATCTAATGGTGAGTGACTAACTCAACAGGAGACAACTGATCTGTGAGGATTCAAGCACAGTATTGTTAGATCTTCTGATTTTTTTCAGAAAAACTGGCAATTCCAATTTTTATGGGCAGTTTGTCAAGAGTTATCAACAAATTCTAATATTTTGAAAACATCATAAGTATTAAACATTTTTGTTGACTGAATCCAATTTGGAGGCAACAGTTTTCAAACTCTACATAGACAATAAAGTGATTAAGGCTTGTAGGCAGGTATTGACATGATAGCATGTTTGCATATGGCATATGAATGATAGAAAAATGCCCTAAACTGCATGAAAGATAGAATTAATTGATACTCAAAGCAAGAGGATTATGTCATGATTGATGTAAGAGCAGTATAGCATTATAAGTGACAGAAGAACTGTGTTTGGAAGTGTAAACCACAAAACATCCAAAATAGAAACAGAATAGAGGGAATAGGTGAGAAGAAGACAGAAAGGCTTAACATTCCTAAGATTTGACTGAGGTTATGGTGATGCAATCAACCAACGAATGAAGCAAGGAAGAGAAGAAAAGTTGAGAACTTGGAAAAAAATATACCGCATTCTACTATTTAATATATTACAATCGAAATGGAACTATGAAGGCAGAGATACTCAATAAACAGTAATAAATGTTTGAATTTCAAGAGCAAAATGAAGTATGAAAATATTGATGTTTTAATTAATTTTAATTGAGATATAATTAGAGTAAAATACATAGTTCTAAGAAGAGAGTTCAATAGTGTTGACAATGGAGCACCTGGGTGACTTAGTGGTTGAGTATCTGCCTTTGGCTCAGATCGTGATCCCAAGGTCCTGGAATTGAGTTCTGCATCAGGCTTCCCATAGGGAGCCTGCTTCTCCCTCTGCCTATGTCTCTGCCTCTCTCTGTGTGTCTATCATGAATAAATAAATAAAATCTTTTTTTTTTTTAAAAAGTGTTGAAAATTTATACAACTGTCTTACCAATATCCCAATTGAGATGCAGAACAATTATTACCTAAAAAGTCCAATTACCCCTTCAAGAAAATAACCTTCCTTCCAGGGTTATAGCTATTTTAATTTCTATCTCCATGAATTAGCTTGCCTGTTTTTGAGCTTCACATGAATGGAATCATATAAATTTGGGGGGTCTAGCTTCTTTCACTCAACATGGTATTTTTGACATTTAAAGCATGTGCATTAGAAGCTCATTCTTTAAAGTAGTGTATTGCTGAGTAATATTCCATTTTGTTATTCTATAATACATGACTTCTCATGATGGATATTTAGGTTGTTTCCAATATTTTGCTATTATAAATAAAGCTGCAGTGAATATTCTTATACAAGTTTTGGGGAGAGACAAACGTTCTTTCTTTTTCAGGAGATGTCTAAGATGGAATTACTGGATCATAATGTAGGAGCATGTTCAGCCCTATAGTGACTGCCAACATATTTTCCAAATAGGATCGCACCCTATCACACTCAGAAAAACAAGGTTCAGCTGCTCTGCATACTCTTCACCATACATACTTACTGTTTGTTCATCTAAATTTTAGGGGATCCCTGGGTGGCGCAGCGGTTCGGCGCGTGCCTTTGGCCCAGGGCGCGATCCTGGAGACCTGGGATCAAATCCCAAATCGGGCTCCCGGTGCATGGAGCCTGCTTCTCCCTCTGCCTGTGTCTCTGCCTCTCTCTCTCTCTGTGACTATCATAAATAAATAAATAAATTTTAAATTTTAGCCACTCTACTGAGTGTGTAGCAATAGCTTATTGTGATTTTAATTTGCATTTCTGATGACTAATGATGTTGATCATTTTTTTCAGGTGCTTATTGGCCATTCTTATATCTTGCTTTTTGAAATAATTAGTCTTTTAACCATTTTTATTGCTTTTTTAAGCTATTGATTTGTAGGAATCCTTTGCTCGATGTATGTATTCAGAATTTTCCTCATAGTCTGTAGACTTTTCCATTTTCTTAATGATATGTTCTGATTAGCAGATGTTTTTAATTGTTATGAAATCCAGTTACTTTTCTCTTTTATGTTTAGTAATTTTGAATTTTGTATAAATAATCATTTGCTTGTTCCATTTATGTTTAAAATCTATTTCAAGTTAATAGCTTGTTCTAATGAAGAAATCGAGGCTAATGCTTTTTTTTTCCATATAATTATTCAGTTGATTCAGCATTATTTCTGAAAAAGATTGCCCACTGTGCTTTTGTCAAAAACTATTTGACCTTATATCGGTAAATTTATTTATGTACTTTCTGTTCTGTTCCATTAATCTATTTGTCTATCTTGCATCAATTCCACACTAGCTTTATCAATATAGTTTTTAAAATGCAGACTTCTTGATGTATAGATAAGCTAATACACATATATTCTTCATATGTGTCAAGAGCAAACCACTCTGGGAAGAAATAAAACTAGGAAAAGAAAGCACATTGTAGTTCACCAAACCTTATATGAAGTGAGTAGAAGAAAAGTTACCAAAGAAAATAAAGGGTACTCAAAAAGGTAAGAAAATGAGAAAAGTTATGAACATGGAAATCAAAAAATGAAAGAGTTGTGAGAAAAAAAGTTTCCAGAAGGGTCTCATGCTGCAGAAAGCCATAAAGATGGTAATAAATAAATAAACAGTAAATAAATAAATAAATAAATAAGTGATCATTTGACAATTACATGAAGCCATTGATTACCTAAATGAAGACAGTTTAAGGAAGGTGATGGCAAAAAAAAAAAAAAAAAAGGATGGTGATGGCATATATTTATTCAATGGATATTTAGTGATTGCCTAGCCATATTGCAAAGTGTTGTGAACAAGATATGCTGTCAGCCTTTCTGAAGTTTATGGTCCTGCAAACACACAGAAGTTATGTTCCTATTAAGGAAAGAAAGAATGGATAATGTGGAAAATAAAAATCCAAAGCACAAAGCATCTTTATAGGATGGCAGTAAAATAAAGAAGCAACATTTGGTGGTTTTATGAGAAGATGTTGAGAAAGGGATTTTGTTTGTTTTAGTTTCAAGGCAGGGAATGTTTCCATCAGTTTTTAGGCAAAGTGGAAGGTAAGAGTAGAAAGAGAAAAACTGAAAAACAATCTAGGGAAATTGGAGTAATGATGGAATCCACATAAAGAAAATAAAATGACATTCCCTCAAAAAAGGAAAGGTAAAAATTAAGTTTTAAAAAGAAAGGGGGGTATTTATTTCTCAAAAATGCTGATGGAAAGTAGTGAGGGATGAGCAGAAACAAAAGTAAAGGTGGGAAGAGTATATAACATCATTCTTGAGATCTCTGTTCTTGGAGATGGAGTCTGCTGAAAGAATAGAAAGGTTCTAAGAGCTATTTTGAGGAGCAATAGGAGGAACTAATTGAAGTAACTAAAAAAGCATAATACTCTTTTAAAAGACTCACCAAAATTCAGAGATCGTGCATTAAGATACAATCTTAAGGTACAGATGCACAATTTTCTCCAGACCCTTTACAACCAGGAAAAAGAAGTGGGGGAAAAAAAAAAAAGACTTGGTTGATCCTGGGTTAGTTTTGATGGGTGTGTATAGTACAATGGGAAGGGCTGGAGAATTTGATTCTTTGGGGAGTTGTGTTTGAAGTGATGGCCAATAAGCTTTCAGAAATTGTTTGATGTTTAGTAATTGATATATTCAGTTTAATATTGAAAATATTTTAATAATATTTAGGAATTATCTTGTCTGCCCATAGGCCTAGTAGTTAAATACAAAAGTAGTTATTAAATGATAAACTAATAAGAATTTAAAATCTAAGCATTAGAGTCATAAGATTCTCTTTCTTTCTGTTATATTACTTTTTGAAAAGAAGTCTCCTCCAATGTTCTGTCTCCTGTTAAAATATAATTTATTGAATAATAAGAGAAAATGATTTGGAAATTACTCACAGACCAGATTTGCTTGTAGAAAGAGAAATAGACACATTATTTTTCCAAGTATAATGTTAGAGTATTAATAAAAACAATGAGGAAATAATAAATAAGACCTAGCATATCTTAAACATAAAATAGCTAAAGAAGAGTTCACACACATCCCAACATGAATTATACTTCTTGGAGAAGAGCTAAAACACCTGGCAAATTAACTTGAAGAGGAACACTAATATAGGAAATGCTGTTTGGAATTTGATCTCAAGAAATCTTGAGAAAATGTACTTGGGAAGGCTTTGTATACTTTCAATTATCTTGTGAAACTTATGTAAGTAAAAACTCATTCAACAAAATATCTAATATAATTATCCAACATCCATTTGGACTTCTCACTGTCTTCCTAAAGGCCTCAGTCCCTGAACCAAATGTTCTTAATATTTTCAATATACCAAGTACAAACATATGTGTATCATTAGAAAAAAAATAAAGTACACTTATTCAGGACCCACTTCAAAATACTGAAACAAAACCCACAAAATATATCCCCTAACTCTCTTACATTTAATAAAAGAATGTGTTTTTACACCCTTTCCCTCATATATTATATTATATTACTCTTTTCTCTCTTCACTTCAGGGAATATGAATTCTCAAGCACAGACAGAAGAGAAACCTTCAATCTTCTCCTTCTGAGCCAAGCTTATGCTCAGGACGAAAAGCAATGAATTGTTGCGCCAGGAAATGTTCGATGGCTCCCAGTTCTGAACTTTTATTTGTACACTGAAAGGCCTAGAAATCTCTAGGCCACTCTAGGCCTAGAAATCTCCTAGTAAGATTTAATGACTGCTTAAACAGCCTTGAAACTGGTAACAGTGGGGCAGTTTGGAGCAGAGGTAGGAAAGAAAAAAAAAAATACAAAAGTGCTTGAATTTTTGCCCATCCCTATACCCAACTGTTTTTGCGTTTCTATCCTGTTGCTCACTGGCCAAGAACCCCAATTCCTGAACTTTTTAAGCTTAGCCTGGAGCTGAGAAGTCTTTCCTTCAGCAGTGGAGATGTCAGATCCCAACACAGAGGTATAAGACAATTCACCAGACTGCAACATGCCATATAGTTGAATGTTCTCTACCTTGACTACACAAGGAAGGTGTACACAGTAAGTTCCTCAGGGACCTGGGGTCTGCAGATTGTATTAAAAATCATGTGGAACTTGAAGTTCTCTGCCACTCACCAAATAGGTGATCATGGAGAAGTTCATTTAGTTCATTTAGTCTCTGTGCTTCATCCAAATGGTATGAGTTTGCATAGTTGAAAATGACGATTGCCTATTCATTTCTATGTCCTGAAACATAAATCTGGATGTATTTCTGTGCATATAAGTGAGCATTCATGTGTGTTCAGTTGCCCTGGAGGCTCTTTACTCTAGTTTTCTTTTTACAAAGTAATCTTTTGATTATATCATCTAAGATTCACTGCTTGTAAAGTCTCAAACTGACCCTTACACTACTATTCATGTTAACCTAATCATTCTTTCATGGCAATAATTAACACAAGGGATGGTTTGATTAGTAGGACATTACAAATGTTTTTTCTTCTTAGAGATTCTAAATTGAGGATAGAAAACAACATCAATATTATCAGGCATAACCATTTTCACTACTTTTTTTTAAATAACACAGATCCATAATCTGGAATAGGCAAGGAAAGTTGGTTGTGTGGACTAGGGAATTTATCCAGGTATCTTAAACTGGGGACACATCTTTGCCTCAATTACCTACATAATTAAATGACATGCATTTTAACCTAAATTTCTCAGAGATTTACATTTATAAAGCAATTAATGCATAATGTGGAAATCATTCCACTTTCTCTCTGACTCTTGAATGAATTATTCCTTTATTTAACAAAGCTTTAAGAGGGCTATGACATTATTCTCTTCTCTAGGGATTCTGTGATGAAGAAGATAGAAATATTTTTGCCCTCATGACCCAATTCTACTTGTCTGAAGAGTTATCCTTGATCCTCAAATACAGGTACTGACTACATATTCAGAATACTTCCAGCACTTTGCATCTATCTCTATTAATTATTGAAATGCACAATCCATGAATCTCCATGCTAAACAGACTTCTTATTATATGATAAGTACATAATACATATTTACAATAGGAAGAATCAATGAGTGACTAAATCAAAGCTCTTAAGAATTCAGATTTATTGAGCCCCTATTTAGGATTTATTCCAAATGTTACAAAGCAAGAAAATATGTAAACAAAATGTAAGTATGTGCTACTACTTGGTTAGTGGGTGGAAACATAGCAGTGAACATTAGCACAATCTCTGTCTTCACAGAACAAGCGGCTCAGCATGGAAAAGAGACAAATCAGACAATGGAAATATAGCACTATGAAGCATGGAGAAGGGCACTTTAGAAGGGCACTGAACTCAGAATTTGGTAATCCGGAAAGACTTCTTGGAGGAAACATTATCTAAGCTGAGATCTGCAAGATTAGTTAGTAGGAGTTAGCCAGAAAAGGAGGTGAAAGGAAGAGAAAAAAAACTGGAGCAGAAGCCTGCCGGTAATCCTATTCTGGCCAAAGATTTCAAAATCATTCAATATAGCTGGAGGTAGTCAGTAGGAGTAGAAAGTAATGAGGCCTTTTCAAGAGATGGACAGACACATACATAAGGGTAGCAGAGTCGAGACAGAATGTAAATACTGAACAAGCGCACTAGTAGGTCTAGTTCTGGATGTATTTATCTCTGCTACTATGTGTAGGATTTCCTGTTACTTGCAAGGAGATGAGAAATTTGAAATTCATTAAAAAATTGTATTTAAACATGGAAAAATTATTTAATTATAGACATTAAATAACTGAGTGAAAACTCCATATATGTCTGTCTTGCTTAAATGTATTTTACTTAGAATTTTGCAGATGTAGTGCTCATGAATTGTTAGGATCTAAGGATTTGATAGTACTTTGATGATCATTTAATACAACTGTAGCCCTAATCTAGAATATGATGATATATTTTGAAACAAATTATGTAATTCCTTGGGTAAATTAAGTATTTTTTAAAGAATAAAAGTTTTTTTGGTTATTGTTTTTGTTTCTCGTTTCAATTTTTTTGGTCCTCTATCATTTATTTGAATTACTTAAAACTCTATAGAATTTTCTTCCCAATTATAAATGAATATGCAAATTTCTAGACATGCACAGTAATGTTTAGGGGTAAGAGAAACATACATGCTATTAATTGCTGTATTGATTAAAACAAACCCTCTAATCTCTCAAAAAAGAAGAATACAAACGCATTTTTCAGTATATCCAGTTAACATACTGTCTTTCTTAACAAACAAAACTTCAAAATTTTTGAAGTTTAATGAGTGTGTATAATTTCTATAAAGAACTTAGAAACTAATAGACTTAGTTTCTAATTTTCTTACTAATAAACTTAGAAAGTAATAATTCAAAATATACTATGTCATCCATAGCACTACAACCACTTTTACTAAATTTTTATATATTTCACCAAAATCAGTGAGAAAAAAACAAGTGATCATCTAGTAATCAAGAAGAAAATAATGTATTCTCCATTATTTTTTAAAAACCAAAGCCAATGTCTACTGAAATTATAGTCCATCTTATGTTGAAATTACCTATTTGTAATTTGAATTCAACATGTAAATTTTGATTGAGTGCATTTTAAATTTAATATGAATTTAGAAGCTCTAGGGACATGTGGGTGGCTTCAGCAGTTGAGCATCTGCCTTCAGCTCAGGGTGTGATCCTGGAGTCCTGGGATTGAGTCCTATATCAGGCTTCTTGGAAGAAGCCTGCTTCTCCCTCTGCCAATGTCTTTGCCTTTCCCTCTGTGTGTCTCTTATGAATAAATAAGTTAAAAAAAAAAAAAAGAAACTCTAAAGTTCCCCTATTGTGTCTCCTTATAATACGTTTTATTTAAGCAAAAACTGGCTTTAAAAAAAATCAGTGAGACGCCTGGGTGGCTCAGCTGTTTAGCACCTGCCTTAAGCTAAGGGCGTGATCCTGGAGTCCTGGGATCGGGTCCCACATCAGGCTCCCTGCATGGAGCCTGCTTCTCCCTCTGCCTGTGTCTCTGCCACTCTCCCTCTGTGTTTCTCATGAATAAATAAATAAAATATTTTTAAAAATCAGTAATTGACAATAGAAATGAACATCTATTTTCTTTCTCATTCTGCTGGGAGAGATCATCAGCAAGACATGATCACCAGCTGACCCCATGGAGCCGGACCTGGCAGTCGAAGTTCTTCACCCTTTCCCCCGTCCTTGGAATATACATTCTGCTTACCTTCCCCACTCCCAAAGTTGCCCTAAGGACATGGCCTTTAGACAGTGATATGGTGACGAGATCACCTAGATGGTCTATGTGACTAAACCCCCCTAAGGCCTCTACCTAAGTTTTCCAGGTTTTGGCGGGCCATTGTGCCACCTATAGATCTGGAATGGCCTTCCTTTTTCTTTGGTTTCTTCCCGCCCTCCATGAATAGGCTTCAGTTATAGATTAAAGCTAGGAAGCTCCTGAGGTTTCAAACTAATGAATCTTACTCAATATATGAAAATAATGATCAGTTGTTTGAGTTAGAGAACACTAAAGGAAGAGTATGGCAAATTTAAAGTGTGAAGTGAAAATTGCAATGGAATATTTTTGAATACACTTTTGAAATTTCTTCATTTCGTTTGCTGCCTGATGTGAATACAAACATAGCATTTGGCTGTTTACACCCTCATTAAAGAAGTATCAGAGATCAGGGATCCCTGGGTGGCTCAGTGGTTTAGTACCTGCCTTCAGCCCAGGGTGTAATCCTGGAGTCCTGGGATCAAGTCCCACATTGGGCTCCCCGCATGGAGCCTGTTTTTCCCTCTGCCTGTGTCTCTGCCTCTCTCTCTTTCTCTCTCTCTCTCTGTGCTCATGAATAAATAAGTAAAATCTTAAAAAAAAGTATCAGAGATCAATTAAATTATTCACTCATGCATTCATTTAATTTGTTAATTTAATTTACTCGACAATCACATTGAGTACATACATGTGCGAGCACAACACAAAGCACTGAGAAAACAAAATAGACAACTAGTTTCTGCTATCAGTAAAGGCAGATAAATAGTGGAAACAGAATATCACATGGTAAATGTCAATGCTATTTTTGTAGGAGAATGAGGCAAACCAAAAGCCATGTGAGAACCTCTCTCTTCAAATTAATGTTAAATAACAAAGCACACTTAGTACAAGTATTTATATCGTTTTGCTAGATAAAATACAGAATAACATTTTTCCAGTGCCCTTCTTAAGACATTGTAAACCCTACCATCTCCTCGTTTTGAAGTTAAGTCATCCTACTCCACAGATAATAACACAGGATAAAGGCTGAAGAAGGGAAAGGAGGGGGTGCTGGAATTGGTTTTTATTGGTTTGTAATGTGATATATACAAGGGTGGCTGGACCAAGCAGTTCTGCCTAAACTTCTCTGCAGCTGCTGATAGGGGGAAAAACTGGTGGAAAGGGGAACAGAGCCAAAAACCATGTCAGCAGTTTTCGTCCTGCAGTTTGTTGCAGTCTACTCCCCCCACCAAAAACACAATGAAACCCCCAAACGGAAAACAAACAAAAACTAATGGTGTCATACTATCAGGCTACTGTTGTTTTTTTTTTTAATGATATACTCATTTATTTTAGGAAAAGATTGAGAGCATGAGTGGTGGGAAGGGCAACAGGAGAGAGAGCAAGAGAATCTTCAGGAGACTCTTCGCTGAGCTCAGAGCCCAGCACCACTGGATCCCAGGACTCTGAGAGCAGAACCCGTGTGAAAACCAAGAGTTGGCAGCTTAACCAACTGAGCCACCCAGGGATCCCCCTATAATGCTACTGTTTACACTATCTTTTTCTTTTTTTAAAGATTTTATTTATTTGTTGAGAGAGAGAGAGCACAAGCATGGGGAGAGGTAGAGGGAGAGGGAGAAGCAGACTCTCTGCTGAGCAGGGAGTCAGACATGGGGCTCGATCCCAGGACCCCGGGATCACGACCTGAGCCAATGGCAGATGCTCAACCAACTGAGCTACTCAGGTGCCCCTGTTTAAGCTATCTTTTTGTTTTGTTGTTCATTTAAAATACGGTAACAGTGTTAACATGTAAATTCCTTATATATTTTGAACTCTCATTTACATGTATTAAAGCATTTAAACGTTAATAAGGCATCATGTTTTATAATCAAACATCAAAGTTCTACATATTATAGTCTAATAACTAAGTCCAATTTATGGAGTAGGATTAAAAATAATTCGGTCCAGAAACCGTTTTATTAGAAAAATTTATTCATAAGGGTAAAATACAAAGGCCCAAGAATTCTAGAAGCCAGAGGAAGGTCATTTAAACCTTTCTTGGAGCTTCAGGGTGAGCTTTTTTTTAAAGGTCACTGCATAAAATAAATCTTGTAAAATCCATAGTAATCAGCTAGGCATGGTGGAATCAGTGACCATGGTGGAAGTGTGAATGATAAGACGAGGGCATTCCAGGCAGGTTGACAGAATGAGAAAAGGCACATATATGAGAAAAACCATAGAGTGTGAGCAGCTTTCATTTCCATTAGATGTAAGAGCAGCCCATGTGAGCCTGGAAAAGGAGGCTGGAGGCTAGAAAACAGAGGAAACTTTATGCTATTGAGCCACTGTCAGGCTTTTGCTTTGGAGAGCTATCACTAGCATCTGGGAGGCAGATGGATTCACAGGTCAGGTCAGCTGGCAGAGAGCCCGGTTAGGTGGCCAGGAACACTGGCCACTTGAGGAATGACAGAAACTTTTTGAGGACGGTAATAATATGAAGAAGAGAGCTCAACATTAAAAAATACTTAGTAGTCAGATGGGTAGGGTATAGAAAGGGCGATTGGATAGGGGGCAGGGACAGAGAGAGGACAAAGGAAGCTATAAGGAAAATGCCTGGATCTTTAGCTTGAGGAACTAGGTGAGGGATGATCCCTCCTGTAAAAGAATATAGACTATAGGCAAAGCAAGTTTTAGAGAGATTGATGCCCATGTAGGGACTTGAACTCAATTTTCTGGAGCTAATGAATTCCATCTAAAAAATATATATTTTCTAGAGGTAAGGAACTATGCATAAACTTTCTGAATATTGAAAGATGATGCCCGTATTTGCTAAGACTTCAATCCAGCATCATTACTTCACTTCTAGGTGCTCAAATTAGTAGTCTAAAAAAACACAAAAACACAAAAACAAAAACTGGAGAGGGATATTTAAAACAATACAAAAGTAGCCAAATAAGTATTTCATATAATAATCAATTTTCCAAACGCTTGACCTGTATAGGATGCTTGACATACATAGGGTGAGCATACTTTACTCATTAATAATCAGAAATCTTATATAGTTTTTGTTATGGGCTGAGTTCTAAGTATTTACTCATTTCATCGTCATACAACCCTGTGTGGTAAGCATTGTTTTTACTCATATTTTATAAAGGAGGAAACAGAGGCCAAGAGTCACACACTCGAAGGGACAGGACTGAAATTCAGTTCTTGATAACCTGACTCCCTAGTCTGTGTTCTCTAATTCCAGACTAAGTTGCCTTTCTCACAATACGGAAAGGTCCTAATCTGGTTGTTCACCTTATCCTAATATCATCTTAAAATGGAATTCATTTGCAGTTGCAAAAATAATGTAGTAATGTTGGGTTATTTTATATTTTAAATAATGTAGGGCATGGGACATAGATGGCCTAGGAGCTTCAGTCAGGGAGGTGGGCTGTGACCCCTTAGCAGGTGAGGCATGTGCTCCACTCACAACCCCTTGCTTGGAGCCTAAAGTTCCAGCCTCCCCTTTTCATCCAGAATTAACCTTTTGTGACCACAAACATGGAACCCCACCTTACCACGAGGTTTCCTGGCCAAACTGCTTATAATTCTTGTCTATTCCTGGGCGATGGAGACTTTTCATCTGTTTGGGGTATTTTTAATTCATATATTTAATTATTAGTACTTACACAAATACTTTTACCTAGCAATCCAATAGATTTGAAACTAAAAGGAATTATTACCCATGGGCATATTCTGCTTTTGAAAAAAAGTATCTAACATCTTTCTAACCAAAGTAACATATTGACACACATTAAAATAAATCTTAAATTAAACAGACTTAAATGTAGTTCATTTTAACACACATAATCTTCATATTTCAGAAGATTAGCAAAGACCATATTTAACAAACTCATCACAATGGATCAGGAAACACTTGACACAAAAACCATAAAAAAAAATCACGGAACATCTTTGAGCATTTAAGAAAATGTTCTAATCATTGGGAATCTAGAGATGCATAAAAAAGATCTAACTCTATTTGAATGGTTGTACAGGACTGGTCTTTAAAGGAATCCGTAAATAAGAAAGCAAGTAAGGGAGCACTTGGGTGGCTCAGTCAGCTGAGCATCCTACTTTTGATTTCTTGCTCAGGTCATGATCTCAGGGTCGTGAGATCGAGCCCTGCATGGAGCTCTGCACTTAACAAGGAGTCTTCTTGATATTCTCTTTCCCTCTCTTCAGCATCTTCCTCCTCCCATTGCTAGCACTCTCTCTCTCAAATGAATAAACAAACAAACTAATAAATAAATAAAGCAATTTTTCTAAATATGTTTCTCCGCATACATTTTTGTTCTTTACAATATAAATTTACTTACCACTATCTTATGTATATTCGGAAACCTCTAAAAATAATATAAACTAATATTTGTTGAGTACTTACTGTATGACTAGTACCCTTCAAAGTACTTTATATGTTTTAGCTTTCTTAATCCTCAGAAAATGCATATAAAAGTATTATTCCCATGTTACAGATGCCAATAAACAAGTAGTTTATATAAGATCATAGAATGGGTAAGTTAAGGGAGTATTTTTAAAATATTTAACTGACACCTTCTTCCTTACAATGTACTTTTCATTAATTTTAAAACACAAAACCCATTTTTCCCCAAAAGATAATAAAGTGCAACTTAAACTGTTGCCAGCATAACTTATTTGAATAAAGACTATGACATGCTACAAGTATGATGGGGTCTCTTATTACTGGAAAAGTTAATACGCTGGAGAAGTTTTATGACAAATATTTCTGCTGGAAATACAGTGATTGAATTTTCTTCAATAAAGAACAGGAACACATGGCCTGGATTTAAGATAGGACATTGAAATAGAAACTGCTCTAATTATTTTGAGACATATATTCATCATAAATCTGAAGTGAAAAAATTATGAGGCTATATAAGCAGCTGACAATTCTAGGGTGTTTCATCACATTCCTATTTTGGTGAAATAAAAATCCGATTTGTTCTTTTCTTTTTCCCATAAATTGTCCAATGGCATTTAAGTTATTAATATAGTCAAGAATTTTAAAGGTAGTGATGATGGATTTATTTCTGTCCCTCCACATTACAGAGACAAATTCAATATTGTTGTACAGGATAATACAGTATTAAACAGAAAGAAAAGCAAAGTGTCTTTTGTTTCCTAATTTAAATTAAGTAACCAATGATATCCATTGCTTTTATTAATATCCATAAAATAGAGATTTGTACTTAATTATACATGAAAAAAGAATAAATTGTATAGTCATTTTAGACAAGAGTTCAGGAATGTCATAAACAGTTAAATGGATATTTACGTTTGCCCATGCCTATGCATGAATGTTTCCCTCAGCCAAGAGAAAAGGAAATGTATGTCTATACAAAATTAGTTCATGAATGATCATAGAAGCTCTATTTGCAATAACTCTAAACTGGGGAAAAAGCCCAAAAGCCCAAATGTCCATCAACAGATGCATTGATAAACATATTGTAAAATATCCAAACCTGGGAATATCACTTAGCAATAAAAACAAATGAACTACTGACACATGCAACAATGTGGATGAATCTCAAAATAATTATTCCAAGTGAAAGAAGTCAGACCACCACACCCCAAAAAGTGTTCATATTGTATAAATCCATATAGAATATGTAAACTGACTTATAGTGACAGAAAATAGATTCTTGGTGACCTGGGGGGAGGGGGAAACAGGGAGGGGAGGGAGGAAGGGATGACAAGGAAGTACAGGAAACTTTCAAAGAAGATAAATATGTTCACAATCTTTGTTGTGATGATTGTGTGTATATGAGTGTGTGTATGTGAAAATATATCGTTATATAATTTAATAATATCAATTATATAATTTATAACATACGGTTTATGTCAATTATACCTCAATACACCTCGAATTTTCTATAGATAAATTTAAAAAGAATGACTGTTAAGTCAGTAATTTAAATTTACTTTTAATAGGTTTGACCATGTATGGAAAGTTATCCACTTGTTATCTTAGAACAGCTACTAGAGTCTAACTGTATTGCATTTACATTTTTTTTCCCTGAGTGCACTTAACAGATTGTAATTGCTTGATGAAGGCAATCTAAATGTTTTCAAATGGGTTTCTTTTATTTGCCATTTGACTAATACGCTGAAAAGTGTATTCTTGTTATAATTTTCACATACTAAACTTTTTAAAGTGGACATTGCATGCCCACTAATAAGAAAAAAAACGCATTTTAATAAATCCATCTCATAGCTAATTTTCTTTGCTATTACATTATCAAAGTATTCACTATTATTTTCCAGATAGTCAGTGTAAATTACTGTTAATTTCCAGAAATGTGTGAATTGTACTTAAATTCTCTTATGTCCTTGGACAGAACAATGGACGACCCTGGTCTCAAATTCCTCCATTTCTTAATTGTAGTAGTCAGAGGATTGTCCAATATGCCAGCCTGCTGAGTATCCCTAACGCCACTATCGTTCTATAGCTGGACAACATTTATCCCAAGACTGCTTGAAACTTACCTTAAATCTTAGAAACCATGGGCTCCACCTAGTGGCCTCTCCCCCCGTTGGCATTATTGTTTTAAATACAGCATTTAGCTTTTAATTTACAGCATTATTGTTTTTAAATTGCTTTGATAAAATTATAAAATAACAACTATATTCTGTTTAAAGAACAGATAGACTTGTTTCCATCATTTTTTCTAATTATTTAACCTTACTACTATGGTGTTTAATATCATGCTTTTATTTGATTTATGCTAAATGGAAAGGAAATTGAATCATTTTTTTAATGTTAAGGAAGTGGAGAGATGTATGTGATTGCATTTTCTAAAAAGGGAATCCATTAACCACTGTGCATAATCTCTAATATTACGTCGAAGGAAATGAATTTAATGATTCCATAATATAAATTATACAAAGCAATGAGCTCACGATCATGGCTATAAGTTTTCTTTGGCTTTTTATTTGCAAACGGTTGCTCTTTGAGACACCTAATTTCACCAGAATATCTTATTTTTTATTTGAAAAATTGTATTTACATTGGATCATATTTAGATTACATAGGAACTTATTAAAGGCCAATTAGGATTCCTGAAATGATCATACATTTGCTCAGCAAATAAAAAATACTTCGGGATTCAAATTGCTCAGCCTATGAAAACGTACATTTCATTTCCACTGGGTCAGACAAGTGGGAAAATGTGGGTTACTCAATATGTCAGGTAGGGCTTCTAAACATAACAAAACTTCTGGGAAGCATATCTTGAGCCAGGAGCTGGAAACTCATCCTCCATTCCTTTTATCTGTACTTCAACTTGCTTGACTTCCCTATCTGATATTCCCTCCACGCATTCACCAACTCACAGGTATGTGCCTATAAATGCACAGGGACACAAGCACACGTGCACGTGCACATGCAACCACCCACCTACCCCCCCACACACATACACACACAGCTTTCCTAGCTTTTGTGATTACAACCAAAATATACTCAGCCTTTTAACTCATACCAGTGATGGATTGATGGAAAGAACATTCTAGGGCAACCAAAGGGTGGAGGCTAGGAATTGGTGGAAGATATCACACCTTTTGAGAGCATTCTTTATTCATTTTTAGAACTGGGTTGAGGCCCTCTGCCTACTAAAGCTTCCAGGTGGCAGGAGTCAGCAGGCTGTTGCCAAGAGTTTCTGGGAAGGCAGAAGGTGCTACTGTGCACGTTGCACAGTGGCAGTGGCTGCTCGCTGACCCACCAAACAGAGCAATGATACTGCAACATCAGAGAAAGCCTTGACAATGATAGAATGAAAATAGAGTAGGGACAAATTGTTTTTTTCTGCATGTCCTCTATATAGATAAATGTAATCCCTGGCATATCTCAGATAATCAGTGAAGACTGCAGTTAAAAAAAAAAAAAAAACAGCTCTTAGCCACTGCTTTACCATCAAATTGCTGTGTAACACTGTGCCATTTTCATTTTGAGTTAAAACATAAAATTAACATTTATATATCTTATAAACACATATATGTAATATATATATATATTTTTCTTGCATTAGCCTGTGTGTGTTTAAAAAATACGTAAAAATGTTGATGACCAGTATCTTAGGGAGACCTGCATTTTTCAGAATCAATTCAGGAGCATATTGACTGCCTTTATGGAGATGAGGGCCTCCTCCATACCTTTTAGAAAAACCTCTATGGTTTCAGTTGGTCCACCCAATTGAATGCATTCATGATCTAGAAAGGAGACAGCAGTACCTCCTTTCTTCTCTTCCTCCTTCTTTTGTTCAGGATTACAACTAGGAAATCAAATGTAAACAATTCTTATATGAACTAAAACCAGAGTTCACAATACAGAACATTTATGTGATGAAGATGTTAAGAGTCATATATAAAATGTAATCATATGCACATGTTTGGTGGGACACACAGGAGCCATGTGGTTCTTATGGTTAGTGGTGATTTCAAATGAGAGTCTAGAAGCACATGGCTTTGAATATGGTTGCCATAGAGACAAATAAGCAATTTATAGAATCTCAGACCTAGAGGATTAATTCTAATAACTTCCATCAAGAAGCAATATAGCATCTTAGTTGATAGCAAAGGCTCTGGTGCCAGGTTGCCAGGGTGCAAATCCTCATTTCATAACAGATTATATGTATGTCTCTGGGAAAGTTAATTAATTTCCCTCTACCTTAATGTTATTATCTGTGACTCTATAAAACATATTAAGAATATAAACATGGTTGGTGGGCACATGACTTAAGTGAATCCATATATATATATATATATATATATATATATATACATATACACACACACACACATACACACATATACATGCACAAAACAGCATCTTGCACAAGTGAATGCACAATGCATATTACCTATTAATCCAAGTAGTTATTAAGACTTGTAACTCTTGAGCATCTATTTTGCAGAAAGCATTTGTTGTCTGAAAGATATATCTTATCAACAAGCTTGATCTCTCTTAAAGGAAGACTGTTTCTTTGTCCCTTCCTCATTGAGCTGGTTCAAATACTCTATTATGCTTTCCCTTCCATGTAGGCTCTGAGTTGCAAAGGACAAGATGCCTGAAGCTATTCTGGTTGTGACATACCTCACATAATGAAAGCTTATTGTAAGACTACATGGAGAAGTGAGAAACAAATCTCACTCTTTTATCAACAGGAATTTTAGCAACCTGTCATTGATAGGACTCTATTAACTTTTGGTCTCTCCTTCTATTTAAGTGTCTTCTCTGCTTCTTTTAGCTCAGCTGGTTAATTTCTTCCAGCTTTCTCATTCTAAGTCAGGAAGGTTTTGTTTGATTTTGTTTTGTTTTGAGAGAGAAGGAGCAAGAAAGCGCACACACACCTGCAAGAAAGGAGGGGGGAGGGGGGAGAGAGAGGATCTTAAGCAGACTGTATGCCCAGCGCAGAGCCAATGTCAGGCTCAGTCTCACAACCCTGACATCATGACCTGAGCCAAAACCAAGAGTCAGACGTTCACTGACTGAGCCATTCAGGCCCCCATTCTAATTCAGGAAGTTATTATTTTGCTCATTAGAATTACCTCTGGGACAAGCCTGGCAATTCTATTTTCCTCTGGCCAGTGTTTAGATTGACTTTGCCTGGTCAGAGGCCAGCTCCTAGTGCAGGGGTTCTCAAACTTTGCTGTGCATCAGGGTCACCTGGGGGGCTGATTCAAACATAGATTGCTAGGCCCCCTCCAAACAGTTTCCAGGCACTAGGTCTGTGGGTGGAGCCTGAGTATTTGCTTTTATAATGGGTCCCTAGGTGATGCTTTTGCCATTGTTCCAGGGATTATATTTAGAAAATCTGCCCCAAAGCAAACAAGTGATCATCTTTTATTAAAGAAATAATTTGGGTTCCATTCCTCTGTATTGGATACAACAGAGCAGCTTTTTTTGGAAGTAGAAGTCAGAATAACAAAGCAGCAAGCAAATTATACCTCAGTAAAGTTGATCAAAAATTAACTGTTAGAATAAAGAATTCTCCTCCAGCCCAGATATCCGCTGAGAGTTGCCTGCAATTGGAATCATAACTCTTTGAATGCATGCCTTGAACTGTTTACAACCTATAATTTCCTAATATTTTACTGGAAAATGGCTCCATAATTTCTATACTCCATACTTGTGTTTACTTATTAGCTCTCTTAGGCATACCTAGAAAGTTCTACTTCACTATTCCAGAATCCTGTATATTCATCCTAAAAACATAGATAGGAAAGTAATACCCTTTTAAGTCATCTGTCAGTAAACACTAGAGAAAAAGAAACAAAATCATTTTAAATATCAGTGGTGGTACACAGTTTACTAGACCAAGACTTGATGTTACTTTTACCTATAACTTTCCAGTTTTATCACTAATTAGCTTCATCAGAGTTAAATTTATGGTGTATTAGTCTATAAATATGTTTTTAAGTAGTCAATGCCATTTTCCTAAGTAATAATTTGAAGCGAACCCAAAAAAACAGAACTGTTCTGCTTAAAATGAGCACAGGGAACCAAACTCTATTCAGACACCCTTCCTTCCCCACATTGTCCCCACAAGGTGACTCCCAAGGCACCTCCTCATGGCCCTGAACTCAACAGAACTCAATTTGGAAATCTCTGGCCAAGTAGAAACAGAATGAATGCTGAGGCAAAAAGATCGGTGTTTTGTTT
This sequence comes from Vulpes vulpes, assembly GCF_048418805.1. Classification (NCBI taxonomy): domain Eukaryota; kingdom Metazoa; phylum Chordata; class Mammalia; order Carnivora; family Canidae; genus Vulpes; species Vulpes vulpes. The sequence continues at coordinate 16,388,412 of NC_132783.1, forward strand.
CCACCTTTTACTTAGCAGTGTGAAAGTAAATATCCCTTGAGAATCAGTCTCCTTACTAAAAAACTGTTAGAAATCCTTGCTCAATATATTACTGTAATAAACTCGAATATACAAAAATCCTTGGAATACAGTCAGTTTCATAAATATTAGTTCCCTCCTCTATAGTCTGAGTTTGAATTGAAAGACTGTGACATACAGAAGCATTAAAATTCACATTTTATTCTTTCATAGACACACAAAGTCCAAGATAAAGCAATGTAAACATAATATCTACAGCTAGAATGATCAGAAATAGGTTTTAAATCAAGGAATTTTTTTTTACACCTCCACAGTATCAAAGTATGAAAACCATTAAATAAATGGGAATAAAGTTCCCTCTTGTATGCCTGGTCACATCAAAGATAATCAGAATATATGCTTTACAGGCTGTATCAACCACACTATTTAATATTTGTGAAGATCCATCATAGATTTAAAGTAGCTTAAATTTCTAAAATTTCATTTTAAAAAATCTCAGAGGGAAAACTCAAAATTGAACATTTATTTTTATCAGGTTGATATTGCACAGTTTTTAAGGAAATCCTTCTTTCCTTAAGAGCTACCCCCTCACTCTTCAGGCCAGTACTACTCTTAGCATGGAAGATAAACACACTGATTTCCCTATTTCGGATAATCAGATCAAAGTCACAGAAGACATCTGGAAGTGGGCAAACATTTCAATAATTCAAAAATATATTAGTTTCGTATTGGCACTTCTGTGCGGTCTTTTGCACAGCTAAGTAGCTATATTAAGGTTCTTATTATGGATAAGAGACATGTTCTTTTCTATGAACAGGGCTGCCCAATACAATGATAAGGACTCGCTTGTTAGGGAAGCTAACATGTAAACACGGAAGGTAGACCATGGCTTCTAAAGGGCAAGGTTGTATATTTTTCCTGTCAGTGCAAGAACACTCTGTGTGAAACTTCCAGCCTCAGCATGGTTGGAGTTTCTGCATTATGTTTGGAGACACAGCCTGGGGAAAAGTCAATTTGGGAAGTAAGCAAGCATTTTCTCTGGCCTATATCAGCTACTTTGGCATGTCTACTCTTTTTTTGCATTTGCATGTTTTCTTTTGCATTTGAAAGTCATTTTTGAAGAGAGGAAAGCATGCATCCAAGCTCAATATTCTGCTCTCCAGATGGAAAACCCAGCAAACAACATGGCTTTGCCAGTGGGAGAATACGCCAACTTCATCATGAGTGTTCTAATCACATGGCTCCAACTTCCTACTGTACATCTCCCCTTTCGAAGCCCCTTAACACCTGCACTCTACCTTCACTCAACTTATCCTCTTCTCAATTAGCCATCCCCACGTCTGCTTCCAGGAATTGGCACTGCCAGCGCCTAGCAGCTCATCTGGAGGTTGTCCTTGGCAACTCCCTCTTCTTCACATTTCCATCTAATGTATCATCACTTCCATCTCCTATATACTTCATGAGAGCGAATTCATCTTTCCTCATCTTCGGGACCACTGCCTTTGAAAAGCTGCTTAACTGCTCTCTCTAATTCACTCTGAAACCAGAGCAACTGCTTGTAACACAAATTGAGTAGTTTTCAATACCTTACCATTGACTTGACAATAGAGTCCATTTTTTTTTTTAAACCCACCATATTATGAATTCTGGAAGTCTTTTACCTTATCCTTTTTCATTCTTTCCTTATTTTTCTCTCCTGTCAATATGAAAATCTTTCATGTATTTGAAAGCACACATTCTCTCTTTTCTCTGGTCTTTTTTAATTGGTTAAACCCTTTAACTAGGAGAAACTACATCAATTCATTTGGGTAGTCTCCCTCAAGCTTCAAATTCCAGGAAGATACTATTTCCTTTGGGATGCCTGATGGCACACCCTCCATCAATCACCATTACACATCCCCTTCCAGGCCACTCTCCTGAAATGAGGACCAGGCCAAAGGCTTCCAGGAGAACCCCATACAGATTAGTACTAGAGCTCCTCTATGCAACTGATAGCTCCAAAGTATGTGGGAAGAATTGAAGGTCCTAGAGAGTAAGTTCTTCAAGGGGAGAAACAGAGACCAGGACAAAAGTGCCCATCTTGAACTGTATTGCACGTTCATGCTGGTCTCAAGCAATGGAAGCAGATCTAAAATATAGGTCAGGTTCCTGAGGCCATGGCCAGATTAAAGTCCCCATTTCCTAAAGTCTAAAGAACTAATAATAAGCCCAATTTTTCAAATTTCCTTTTACTGGCTCAAATGGCTGATTTGGACAGTGTGAGGGCAAAATCACCATATTATGAATCTCTGTGCAAATAACAGATATTCATGGAGGCTTCCTTAAGTCAAATGGGTATATATTATAAGGATGGAGAAGTATCTAACCGAACCTCAAGGGCAGAAATATGGCTGGCCATAGAAAGAAACTAGAAATGATAATTAAAAACTTTTCAGACATTTCTTTCAATATTCCTCAAATCTGCTTCTCACTTTGCATTCATTTCCCTTTGCTTCTCCATCTACTAGATTGTTCTGCCCCTTTACCCACAAACAAACCACCACCACAGTCCTCCTGTTTATAGGCTAGAGGTCTAGCTTCTTATAGCCTCAGGTCCAAGTTGGAAGTGGTCTCAATTTAAGTTTTGAAAGAAAGAATCTGATGGGTTCAATGTTGCTCAGCTACCTTCTCCTGACCCAGTGTGTTATATCCAAAGAGAAGAGATCACACAGCAGAAACATAACACTCAGGACCACATTACTATAACACAATGGAAGGTTGTCACGGAGAAGTTTCTAGGCTTCCTCCACCAGGGCACCTGCATTTGTAGTTTCCAGGTAGCTAGAAATTTCCTACCTTGCCCAATACATCTAGGTCCCCACCACCATCTTAAGAATCCACCATACTCCTGTAGGCCCAAAATCCATGTGCTTCTGTAAAATTCTTCCATCTTATCCGCTCCATGAAATATATTTTTTTTTCCTTTCAAAAGACCATAAATTGGAGAAGGAGATGCTGGGAGGTATCTTTTTCCTGCTAGTAGAATGCCATCCCTATTAGATCTCAGAAAATGTCCTCTGCACTTCATAAAGCAATGCCAGAAGTCCCAATTTTATTGCATTCCCTATTTCTCATCTCTTTGTTTAAGACTTTGGCACCATTCCAAATGAATTGGGTCAGAACCCAATCTGTCCTTGTCACTAGCCAGAGCAGGAATCCTGTCACAAACCAAGGCTCCTTGTCTTACCACTCTTCCTCTTGCTACAGGGGAATTCCTTTCCTATCTGATATACTGCAAATTGTTCTAATGTGCTGAGAATTATTAGTACAATGGACTTGACCACCACAAGTTTTAAAATTTCCACCTGCTGTTTTTCTTTTCCTCTTCATTTATTCATGATAGTATAGCCCTATCAGGCCCATCAAAAATAACCTGACAGGCCTCGCAATGACTGAGTTGGCTTAAACTCTTGAGAGTGACTCTCCATGTAGTACGACCTGACAGTCTTCTGTGATATTATTTCACTTTAACAAGGTAAAACAAAGGGTTAGTATCCAGTATATTGAAAGGTCTCCTTTAATTGTACTTTTCCCTCCTGGTTTCCCTCCCACTACAACCCAGTAACTTTCAGGTGAAGTAAAGGAAGACGGCCATCAAGCAAGCACTGCTCTCACCGGCTACAGGCTGCAGAACTCCTCATACATGCTGTACTTTCTTTCAGCAGCTGTTCTTCATCTGCCCTTTTCTCCCTCTCTCCAGACATTGGAACTTCTTCCAAAAGACATTTTCCCTCTTTGCCAAACTTTCCATACGTTAGACTAAAGAATTATTCCTTGAACCCTGGGGACTCTGGTTTTAGGCTTTCAAAATTTGCAAAACAATCCTTCTTTTTTACTCATCCCCCGCTTCAAACAATTCAATAAAAAGATCATTTTCTCTCTCCTTCCTTTCTCTCACTCTTTCATGCTCTCCCTTTGTGATATGCCACATACGAAAACATTATCCAGTACTGTACCCTTTTTAGTTTCTTCTACCCTGGAATCCCTAAATCCCATTTTCTCTAAACTAGTTTCCAAAAATTATCTTATCCCATCCATACATAAATCCTCACAATGGCTGCCAAAAGTAGCAAAAAGAGCAGGTGCTACTTTGCTGAATAAAAAAATCAGCATTTTAGTGAAATTTAATACAACTCTATTTGAAACAATAAAAGCAGAACTTTTCCATTTCTTAATGTGTCCACTAGATGGCAGAGTAGTCCTCTATTTTTACTTCTATGAAGAAAAGCCCCTTATGGCTAAGAGTTTCTTTCAAGTAGAGCATATTGTGTTGCTCCATTTATTTTCAAATTCTAGACTTCTGATGAACTATAGAGTTACTAAAAATAAAGACAGCAAAAGTTATCATCTAGTGAATAACATACAATGTAGCTTGTTATGATTCGCTTTAAGACTGTAAGCGCATATACACAAATAAGTTATGATAGAATGAATAATAGTTTTTAACAATGGTGATAAGGTCAATAAGAAATAAAATACTATTCCACTAGGTATTCTTACTTTCAAAACTTAAAAAGAAGCTTTAGTAAACTTAAATAATTTTAACTGACTTAAGTTTCAGGAAAGGCTACAATACCTTCATTTCTGTTTCTACTCAAAGGTAAAAGAATGTGCCAAACCAATATGTGGAAAGGATAATGCTATCCTCTGGGTCATATTACCATTCAGCGAACATTCTGTTCCCCTTACTGGCTAAAGGAATTATTTGGATTTTTAGAAATACAGCTTTTTAAAAGGTTAAGTAGTATAAATAAAATACCTTGATTATATCCAAAGCAATGAATGGTAAGGTGAGTAATGGTTTGGATTTTCTGGTAAATGGTACTTAATTTTTTTTATTTCCAAAGCAAAAAACATGTTCTTATGAATAAAGCCTTGCCATTTTTAAAAAAATATATATAACACTAGATACTGAACCAAAGAAATATATGCAACTCTTCAAAAGAAATTTCACCTACATGAATTAATTCTCTACTCCAATGGATTTAAAACTGTGCCCTACAAAATGCTGCAGGTTCTATGGGGATCTGTGTGTGGCCTTTGTCCAGACAGTAGGAAAAAGGGGTCTGACTCTATTCATTTTCCTATTTCAACCAGAATGTAGAGACATTCATCCTTTCCCCACACTAGGCAATCCCTTTAATTTTAACAAAAAAAATTTTACTGCTAAAAAATACATTAGATGTCTGTTATTAAGTATAGGTTGAATGAAAATCATTTGGTATAAATGAAAGTTAGGATTCTATTTTTACCAATGGCAAAAAGTGACTTAATCTGATTAATTTGGTAAAAAAAAAAAAACAAACAAAAAAACCAAAACAAAAACCTCATAAATTTGTGTCAAAAAATTAAAACTAGATTGCAGTTATCATATGAAAGAGCAAACTTGTTATATTGGATTTGTTATTTCAATCATTCTGTTGTCATAACCTGACTTAATGAAATATACTTATAGCAGAAAATGAAGGAAAGCAAGAGATTTAATAAGCAAACAGAGTGCTCACAGGCCTGACACTGGGCCTGATTTTGTTACAGAGGTTTCAGGGAAGGAGTTACACAAATACCTATGCATGTAGAGATGTGTTGGTAAGAACCTGTCCTATGTAATGGGAAAGACAACACATGAACTAGGCGGAATATAGGACATTGTCTTAAAGTGGATAATTCTTTAAGCCATAAGTTTTAGTCTTTAAGTCCTTATGCTCTGTTTCTCTTGTATACATATCATATTAATCTTAAATTAGTACAGAGATACAAGATGTCATTTGAAGGGAATAAAATCTGACTTGTTAATGAATGCATGTATGTTATATCTCAGAGGACAGTCAATTAATGGGAAAAATTGAAAAAAAATATTGTGTAAGAAACATTATTCATTAATGTAGTTTAGCCTCTGAAACAAATAAAACTCCAAGTTTCACAGGGTGAGCATAATAGGGACTTATTCCAGTCATGTGACCACCTAGTGAACATATCTGTTAGGCTCTTTCCATCTAGTCCATTGGTGACTTCACCAATCCCCTAGGGTCTTGGGATCTACTGAACTCTGGTGGCAGAAGGGAAAAGTCAGAGCTTGACCTGGAAATGGTATTTATCACATGGTCACACAAACAGCAATGTAGTCCTGGATGGCCCTTTAAAGGCCAAGGGCAGGCCACCCTCGATGGGCCACTTTGGCATAAGCATTATTTTGAGTTAAAAGCAACCAAAACCCAGCAGATTCAGGAAAAGCTCTTTATCTTTCTTCAACTTCTGGCAGATATCTGGAAGAGTGTTATTATCAGAGATTTCTCTTTACCTAAAAAACACATCTACATAACAGAGCAACCTTTGTTTTCTAAACATCTCTTCTCACTTTCCTGCTAATGACCTTTCTTCCCCTTGATTCCTCAGACTCTACCCTTCTCTTTAGACCATATTAGCTTCATATTGCCCCACTGTCTTTGGAATTTCAGGTCTGTGTGAATTCCCCATATACTATTAAATTTGATTTTTTTCCCATTAATCTGTCTCATGTCAATTTGATTCTTTTTTAAAAAATATTTTATTTATTCATGAGAGACACACACAGAAAGAGAGAGAGAGGCAGAGACACAGGCAAAGGGAGAAGCCCGCTCCCTACAGGAAGCCCAATGTGGGACTTGATCCCCAAACTCTGGGATCATTCTCTGAGCCAAAGGCAGACGCTCAAGGGCTGAGCCACCCAGGCGTCCTGACAATTTGATTCTTATTCCAGAGATAAGGACTTTGAAGAGCAGAGTAAATTCTTCCTCCCCAACAGCCCTTTGCCAACAACTCTATGCTATCCCTTATAATGGAAACTTAGCCATAGTAATAAAAATGTTAAAACATAAAATAATTTATTTGATTAAGTAAAGAATACAAAATGCCAGGAAAAGTGATTGGATGAACTTTGTAAAAACGTTAAACAAATATTTGGCCCAGAAGATGTAAGAGCCTTATTATAGCTTTCCTTAAGTAAAACTGCTAGATTCTATTTTGATTTACATTTAGTTTAATGCTATTCAACAAATAGTTGTCGTTTTTCTTCTGTAGAAAGACATTTAAAAAGGCGCACATATAAGTACACAGATTCCAACTACCAACAGCGTAAAATCAAACCATAAGACAAACAAAAACACTATTCTTGCACTAAATAGAGTGGAGTAACAAGAAATGTACAAATAACATGCACTAGAGTATGGGTTGGCATAACTTTTGGGCAAAGGAACAGAGAGCAACAGAAAGCAAATATTTTAGGATCTGTGTGACTATTCAACATTGCTTCCGTACTGTGAAAATAATCATAGACAATATACAAACAAATGGGTATGGCTGTGTTCCCATATAACTTTATTTACAAAAACAGTTTGAAAATTAGAGCTTAAGCTATAGTTTGCTGGTCCCCAGATTTAAAGAATCAATTAACAAAGGTCAAACCTAGTTGCAGGAGACAGTCTTAATAAGCCAGACAAGGCTGAAGTACAAGTAAGAATACAAGTTGCAGTGTAGCCCTATAGCCCACATTATAAGACAACTAACATTATCCTAACGAGAAGAGTAGACAAGTACTAACAGACCTCGGTCTCTTTCTCAGCAATCTTCTAACCTTGACTCCCTGTAGATTTCAAATTTGCCTTTTTTTTTTTTTTTTTTTTTGCATTTGGCTTAGGCATTGTCAAGTTTTGTGTTTTGAGTTTCTATTCCAGGGCTTAAATTATAATCATTTTTTTTAACTTTTTATTTTAATTCCAGTAACTTAACATACAGTGTTGCAATTGGTTTCAAATGTACGATATAGTGATTCAACATTCCACACAACACCCGGTGCTCATCATGACAGGTACACTCCTTAATTCCCATCACCTATATAACCCATCTCCCCTCACCCTCCTCACCCTCCCTCCCTCCTGGTAACCATCAGTTGGTTCTCTAAAGTTAAGAGTCTGCTTCTTGGTTTCCCTCTCTCCCGTCCTTTCCCCTTCCACCTTTGCTCATATCTTTTGTTTCCTAAATTCCACATATGAGTAAGATCATATGGTATTCGTCTTTTTCTTACTGACTTGTGTCACCAGCATTATACTTTCTAGCTCCATTCATGTCATTGTAAATGGAAATATTTCATTCTTTTATACGGCTGAGTAATATTCCATTTTGTGTGTGTGTGTGTGTGTGTGTGTGTGTGTGTATAGAGAGAGAGACAGAGAGAGAGAGAGAGAGAGAGAGAGAGAGAGAGATAACACCTCTTCTTTATCCATTCATCAATTGTGGACACTTTGACTGTTTCTATATTTTGGCTATTGTAATTAATGTTGCTATAAACACAGAGATGCATGTATCCCTTTGACTTACTGTTTTTGTATTATTTGGATAAATATCCAATAACTCAATTGTAGGTCATAGGGTATTTCTATTTCAGCTTTCTGAGGAACTTCCATACTGCTTTCCAGAATGGCTGCAACAGTTCACATTCCCACCAACAGAGCAAGAGGGTTCCCCTTTCTCCACATCCTCACCAATGCCTGTTGTTCCTTATGCTTTGTATTTTAGCCATTCTGATGTGAGGTGACATCTCATTGTAATTTTGCATTTCTCTATTGATAAGTGATGAAGAGCATTTTTTCATGTATCTGTTGACCATCCAGATGTCTTCTTTGGAGAAATGTCTATTCATGTCTTCTGCCCATTTTTAATCACATTATTTGGTTTTCAGGTGTTGAGTTTTATAAGTTCTTTATATATTTTGCATACTAACCCTTTAACAGATATGTCATTTGCAAATATCTCTCCCATTCCACAGGTTGCCTTTCAGTTTTGTTGATTGTTTCCTTCACTGTGCAGAAACTTTCTATTGTGATGTAGTCACAATGGTTTATTTTTGTTTTTGTCTCCCTTACCTCAGGGAATCTATCTAGAAAAAAGTTACTACAGTGTCAGGGAAATTCCTGACTGTGTTCTCTTCCAGAGTTTTTTTATGGTTTCAGATCTCATATTTAGATATTTAATACATTTTTAGTTTACTTTTGTGTGTGGTGTAAGAAAGTGGTCTGGTTTCATTTTTTTTGCATGTTGCTATCCAGTTTTCCCAGCACTATTTGTTGATGAGATGGTCTTTTTCTCATTGCATATTCATTTCTGCTTTGTCCAACATTAATTGACCATATAGTTGTGGGTTTATTTCTGGATTTTCTATTCCGTTCTATTATCTATGTGTCTACTTTTGTGCCTATACCATTCTGTTTTCATAACTACAGCTTTGTAATATAACTTGAAGTCTGGAATTGTGATGCCTCCAGCTGTGCTTTGCTTTTCCAAGACTGCTTGGCTATTCAAGGTCTTTTGTGGTTCCATGCACATTTTGGGACTGTCTGTTCTAGTACTGTGAAAAATGCTGTTGGTGTTTTGATAGGGATTGCACTGAACTGCACTGAATGCACTGCATGTGTAGATTGCTTTGGGTAGTACAGACATTTTAACCATATTTGTTCTTCTAATCCATAAGCATGGAATGTTTTTCCATGTCTTTGTGTCATCTTCAATTTCTTTCATCAGACATCAGAGTACATCAGACCTCAGAGTACAGGTCTTTCACCTATTTGGTTAGATTTATGCCTATGTATTTTATTATTTTTGATGCAATTGTAAATTGGATCTATCCCTTAATTTCTCTTTCTGCTGCTTCATTATTGGTGTATAAAAATGAAACAGATTTTTGTACATTGTTTTTTGTATCCTGCTACTTGACTGAATGAATGTATCAGTTCTAGCAGTTTTCTGATGGCATCTTTTGAGTTTTCTATACATTGTGTCATGTCATCTGAAAATAGTGAAAGTTTTCATTCCTTACCAATTTGGTTTTTTTAAAGATTTTATTTAGTATTCATGACACACACACACACACACACACACACACACACACACACAGATGCAGAGGCACAGGCAGAGGGAGAAGCAGGCTCCACGCAGGGAGCTCAACGTGGGACTCCTCTCCCGCATCACGCGCCAGGCTGAAGGTGGTGCTAAACTGCTGAGCCACCATGGCTGCCCATCTTCCTTACCAATTTGAATGCCTTTTATTTCTTTTGTTATCTGATTGTTTTGGCTAGGATTTCCACTCCTATGTTGAAGAAAAATGGTGAGAGTGGATATTCTTTTTTCTTTTTCTTTCTTTTTTTTTTTTTTTGAGAGTGGATATTCTTGTCTTGTTTCTGACCTTAAAGGAAAATGTCTGTTTTTTCTCATTAAGGATGATGTTAGCTGTTGATTTTTAATTTATGGTCTTTATTACGTTGAGGTATGTTCCCTCTAAACCTACTCTGTTGAAGGTTTTTATCATGAATGGATGTTGTACTTTGTCAAATGTTTTTTCTGTGTCTATTGAAATGATCATATGGTTCTCATCCTGTCTTTTATTAATGTGGTGTATCATACTGATTGATTTACGAATTTTGAACCACCCTTCCAGCCCAGGAATAAATCCCACTTGATTGTGGTGAATGATTCTTTTAATGTACTGTTGGACTCTGTTTGCTAGGATTTTGTTGAAGATTTTTGCACATATGTTTATCAGAGAAATTGACTTCTTTTTTTAGGTGTCTTTATTTGGTTTTGGTATCAAGATAATGCTGGCCTCATAAAATGAATTTGGAAGTTTTCTTTCCTTCTCTATTTTTTTGAAAACATTTTTGAGAAAAATAGGTATTAATTCTTCTTTAAATGTTTGGTAGACTTCATTTGTGAAGCTGTCTGGTCCTGGAATTTTTTTTTTTAATTACTGAGTCGATTTCTTTGCTGGTAATCAATCTGTTCTCACTTTTTATTTCTTCCTGTTTTAGTTTTGGCAGGTTATATGTTTCTGGCAATTTATCCATTTTTTCCATGTTGTTCAACGTGTTGCCATGTAGTTTTTCACAGTGTTCTCTTATAACTGTATTTCTGTAGTATTGGTTATTATTTCTCCTCTCTCATTTGTGATTTTATTTATTTGAGTCCTTTCTCTTTTTTTCTTGATAAGTCTGGCTAAAGATTTATCAAACCAGCCCTTAGTTTCTTTGATTCGTTCTACTGTTTTGTTTTGTTTGTTTTTAGTTTCTGTATCATTTATTTCTGCTCTAATCTTAATTATTTTCTTCCTTCTGCTGGCTACAGGTTTTGTTTGTTGTTCTTTTTCTACTGCCTTTAGGTGTAAGTTTAGGTTGTTTGAGATTTTTCTTGCTTCTTGCTTCTTTGACTTGTTATGTCTCAAAGGTTTTGAGCTGTTGTGTTTTCATTTTCATTTGTTTCCATATATTTTTTAATTTATTCTTTGATTTCCTGATTGACACTTTCATGTTTTAGTAGTATGTCATTTAACCTCCATGTATTTGTGGTCTTTCCAGATTTTTTTCTTGTGGTTGACTTCTTGTTTCATAGTGTTGTGATCAGAAAATATTCATAGTATAACTTTGATCTTTTTGAATTGTTGAGACCTGTTTCTTGGCCTAAATGAGATCTGTTTTGGAGAGTGTTCCATATGTACTTAAAAAGAATGTGTATTCTGCTCTTTTAGGATGGAATGTTCTGAATATATCTGTTAAATCCATCTAGTCCAGTGTGTCATTCAAAGCTATTGTTAGCTTGTTGATTTTCTGTTTAGATGGCCTTTCCATTAATGTATGTGGGTGTTAAAATCCCTTACTATGATTGTGTTATTATTGATCAGATCCTTTATATTTGTTATTAGCTGTTTTATGTATTTGGATGCTCCCATGTTGGTTGCATAAATATTTACAATTGTTATATCTTCTTATTGGATTGTCCCCTTTATTACTATATAGTGTCTTTCTTTGTCTCATTACAGTTTTTGGTTTACATTTCATTTTGTCCAATATTAAGTATTGCCACTCTAGCTTGGTTCTGACATCCATGTGCATGATAGATGTTTCTCCACTCCCTTACTTTTAATCTGCAGGTGTCCTTAGGTCTAAAGTGAGTCTCTTGTAGGCAGCATATAGATGGGTCCTGTTTTGTTTTGTTTTGTTTTTTACCCATTTTGTCACCCACTGCCTTTTGATTGTAGCATTTAGTCCATTTACATTCAAGGAAATTAGTGATAGATATGTATTTATTGCCTTTTTATTACTTGTGGTTGTTTCTAAAGATTTTCTCTGGTCCTTTCTTGTGTTTCTCCCTGTCATGGTTTACTGGTTTTCTTTAGTGATATATTTGGATTTATTTCTCTTTATAACTTGCATATTTATTAGCGGATTTTGATTTGTGGTTATTATTAGGTTTGTATATGCCATCTTCACATATAGCAGACTATATTAAGTTGATAGTTGTTTAAGTTTAAACCCATTCTTTACTTCTCTCTCTCCCCATGTTAGGAATATGGTGTCATATTTTACAACCTTTCGTTTTGTAAGTTCCTTGATTTTTTTTTACAGAAATATTCATTTTTACTGATTTGTGTTTCCTACCTTCATACTGTCATTTTTAGTCTTTCCTTTCTAAAGAGTCCCTTTAATATTTCTTGCGGGGCTGGTTAGTGGTCATGAACACTTTAAATTGTGTTTGTCTGGGAAACTGTCTCTTCTATTCTGAATGATAGGGCTACTGGATAGAGTATTCTTGGCTGCAGATTTTTTCTCCCATTCAGCACTTTGAATATACCATGCCACTCTTTTCTGGCTTCGAAAGTTTCTGCTGAAAAATCTACTGATAGCTTTATGGAGTTTCCCCGTATGTAACTATCTTATTTTGTATTGCTGCTTTTTTAAAGATTTTATTATTTATTCATTAAAGACACACAAACACAGAGAGGCAGAAACATAGGCAGAGGAATAACCAGGATCCCTTCAGAGGGCCTGATGTGGGACTCAATCCCAGGACCCTGGGATCATAACCTGAGCCAAAGGCAGATGCTCAACCTCTGAGCCATCCAGAGTTGCTTGTCTTGCTGCTTTTAATATTTTTATCACCATATTTTTTCATTTTAATTTTGTCTTGGTGTAGATCTGTTTTTTATTTCATTGGGGGCCTCTCTGTGCCTCTTAGATCTAGATAAGTGTTTCCTTCCCCAGATCATTGAGGTTTTCAGCTATTATTTCTTCAAATAAATCCTTCCTGCCTTTTCTCTCTTCTTCTTCTTCTTCTGGGACTTCTATAATATAAATGTTATTACATTCACAGGAGTCCCTGAGATTTCTAAGTCTATACTCATTATGCATAATTCTTTTTTCTCTCTTTTGTTCAGCTTGATCATTTTCCATTAACTCTGTCTTTAGGCTGTTAATTAATTCCTCTACTTTTTCCAGCCTGCTGTTCATTCTGTCAAGCAGTCTTCTCACTTTGTTTATTGAGCCCTTTATCTTGTCTATGTTATTCCTTATCCTTCTGTTTAATGGTCTCACTGATGTCTTCCACCTTTCTCAAGTCCAGTCAGTATCTTTATGAACATCACTTTACATCTCTATCAGGCATGTTATTTATATCTGTTTCACTTAGAATTTTGGCCAAGAGCTCATTATGTTCTTTTTTTAGCACAAATTCCTGTTTTCTCACTGTGTTTTTGCTTCTCTATGTTAGAAAAGTTAGCTACATCTCCCATTCTTCAGGGTAATGGCCTTATGAAGGAAAGGTCCTGTAGTGCCCTGCAGTGTAGTGTCCCCTATTCTCCAGGGCTTGGTGCTGTAGGGAGTGTCTCCAATGTGTGCTACATACACTCTGATTCATCCTTCAGGCCAGTCATTTGCAGAGGTTCTCTTTACTGTTGTGGGGAGTGATTGGTCCCTGACCTGAATGAGGCAACTTTTAACTAGATGTGTTCTGGTCTGCTTGTGAAATGAAACCTGTAGGCACTGCTGCCAAAACCAAGATACTGCAAAACTCCAAGGATGGGAGACATGGTGTTGGCATAAGGGTTTGGGCTGGTCTACTGGGTGAGGGGGACTGAAGGAAGTGTTACTGGGAAGGGCAATTTCACTAGAGTAGGGGGCAGGACTTGGTTACATGACCAAGCTAACAGTGAGTATCCATGCTGCACTGGTTCCCACAGGTGGCCCTGTGCTTATACTGAGGGACTGGGTAGGGAAATGATGCCTACTAGTTCCTCTGTTACCAGAGGGGTCTCTCCATGAATGCTGCCTCTCTGGGACAGGCTCCAAGATGAGCAAATAACCTTCCCACTGTGTATATCCCAGGTGCTCTTCAGATCCCTGTTTCCATGGTGTGTGCCAGCAGGCTGTTTGCCCCACCTTCTCTCCAAGAGCAGCCCCAATGCCTCTGGGTTCTCCCTGAGCCAAGCCTGCTGACCTTAATACTCCAGGCTTCAAGTCCCACTGGTTGCAAGAACTTATGAAATTTGGCCCCTTTTTCTTTCTAAGCCAATTATTATGGGGATTCATTCGCTCCATGTGCTAGTTTTTCTCACCCTTCTCCATGACCATAGCTCCTTCCTCACCACAGAGGCCATAATTTATTTCCCAAACTCTGTCTCTGTATTTCCCACCTTCTTCAATATGGCCTCTTCTCTACCTTTAGTGGTGGAGTTTGTTCTGATAGTCTTCAGGTCGATTTCTGGGGTTTTTAAGATGATTTGATAATTATCTAGTGTATTCATGGCATGAAGGGAGCCTAGGGCCCTCATACTCCACTGCCATCTTCCCCTCGTATTCTTAAATTGTAATTTTTTATAAGAATGAATCAATAATCTTATTACTTAACAAATTAATTTCTCTCTTTCTTTAAGGATGGTCTCTGTATCTGGTTGTAGACTGATTTGTCTAAGGAAGATTGCACTTCACCAAATAGAGTCCTCTAGGCAAAGCTGACTGTTTTCTAATGTTAGATTTCCACTCCTATTATATATAAGCATAAAAAGGACAAATACAGTGTGTGAAGAGGCAGATGTATATTTATCTAAGCAAAGATATCTAAGAACCAGGAAATAGTTATAATATTCTTAACCTAGGAACTGAAAATATTTAAAAATTCTATTTTATTTTTCTACAATATTTCTCTATTTCATGAGCACATTGTGACATATGTTAAATTTTTATCTTACTTAATGGGGCCATAGGCCCTAAAAATTTTGATGTACTATAAAGCAAGTTATGTTTTGAAGTCTTGCCACTTCCTCCAGGTTACATGGTATAGATGCATTACTATGAGTAATAATCACACAAAACTCAGCTAGTAACAAAATAAAAATATGTTTGTTCCTGTCTCATATTACAATCCTTTGTACATTGAGGGCCTCTATTCCACACAGTCATTCACAGATATGAATTCCTTCCATTTATTGGAGGCCTCTATTGGAAACTTAACTACTAAGTTTCTAAGGGGGAGGGGAAGGAAGAGGTTAGCAGGAAGGACACTGGCTGTCAGTTTCTCAGTGAGAAGGTCAGAAAATGATATGTACCACTTCTACTCGTATTTGATTGGTGAGAATTAATCATATAATCACCACTGACATAAAAGGGAGTTAGAAATACAGTCTTGAATTGTGCCCTAGCAGAAACAACTAGTCTGATGACCATGTATCATTGTCTGTCAAAACAGATCCACTTCACTTTCAAATTCCCTAAGCCTATCATGGAAATTTGACATGTTAACCTTACCACTGGGGTCTTTGCTGGGAAGGGAGCAAACATAAGCCACAACTGTACATTCATATATCCTCTCCAAGTCCCACTGACCCAAACTGGGGAATCTTAGCTAGTCATCTGTCAAGAAACTGGCTCTGACTCAATCATCTTAGCTTCCAGAGTCTTCTGACTGTGCCTATAATTCATATACCAGATATTGAATGAGGAGTCTATTCTCTGCTTTAGACTCAGGATACATCGGTGAGGGGAGGAAAATGGGAATGAGCATCTTTGCCCTTGTGGAACTCTAGAAATGAAAAACCGAAATAATAGACTATTATTTTGTATGTTAGAGGGTGATATATACCATAGAAAATGTAGGGTATGGGGCATCGGGGTGGTAGGAGAATGGATAGTCAAAATTTTTAAAAAGGTGTCCAGGATGACTTATTGAGAATATGGCTAATAAATGAAGGTTTGAAGGAGGTAGGAGAGTTAGACACGCACAAATGGAAGGAGAAATCATTCCATCCAAAATTTCTGAGGAAGGAACACTACTGAGATGTTTGAGGAAGGACAAGGAAGTCACCATGGCTGGAGTAGAGTGAGTAAGAGAGAGAGAAAATCTCTGGAGTCAAAAGAGAGATAAGAAGGCCTCAAGCATGTGGGGCTTGGCAGTTTCTAATTATCCTCTCTGGGCTATGAGAAAATAGACAATTCCTCGCCTCTTCATTTCTAATCTTAGATTGCACTGTGACCTCCTGCTGTTGCTTTTATTCTTTTCCTTCTTCTTACTTTCTAGGAATCACCCTCTGAGAAACCAGCATTCTACAACACTCCACGTTGCCCTGGCGCCTCATTTCTCTGTTTGGGGTTTCTTCCTTCTTTTTGCAACCTAACAATTACTCTCCCTTCACAATATTATATATGAAAGATTTTAATACCTATAAAAATAATAAAGAATCTTCTCTCTCTGATACTGAGGTCCTTACTAATTCCTATCACAGTGAGGAATCTTATTTGCATGGGACATACTGATAACCGCAAGATTACTGTTGCAAAGTATTTTACCTAAGATGTTCTCTCTGTCGCTAGCTCATTCTGTCTCTGTTTTTCTCTCTTTAAATACACACAACCCATTAGAAACGACAAATACCCACCATTTGCTTCAATGTGGATGGAACTGGAGGATATTATGCTGAGTGACATAAGTAAATCAGAGAAGGACAAACAGTGTATGTTCTCATTAATTTGGGGAGTATAAATAATAGTGAAAGGGAATATGAGGGAAGGGAGAAGAAATGTGTGGGAAATATCAGAAAGGGAGACAGAACATAAAGACTCCTAACTCTGGGAAACGAACTAGGGGTAGTGGAAGGGGAGGAGGGCGGGGGGTGGGGGTGAATGGGTGACAGGCACTGAGGGGGGCACTTGACGGGATGAGCACTGGGTGTTATTCTGTATGTTGGTAAATTGAACACCAATAAAAAATAAATTTATTAAAAAAATACACACAACCCTCTTTCTTTCTCCTCTATTTCCTTGCAAATACTGGTTTTACTTGGGAGCTGAAGACTGTCTTGGGAAAAGAACTAGGACCAAATCCCAAGTGGAGCTGAGACATATGTAAATTGTGTCTGAAGACCTTAATGTGTAAAGTAACAACTGCAAAGGGCATGTGTTGGCATCTGAGGGGATCTACCAAGGGGAAAGAAATCTGGAATTCTGAGATGGATCCAGAGAGAGGATACAAGATTGAAAGGATCGCATGTTTTTGTTAACAGCACAGTAGTGGTTAGCTGATTATAATGAAGCAAAAATAATAATCTGATTAAAATGGATAACATGATGGAGACAAATAATCAGAAGTGAAGAAATTATCCTTTATCTTTCAGAGAAGACAGTTGTCCCTGGGGCCAAAACATCCCCAGGTAACTTTTGTCAAAAGGAATGCTTCTCAGAGGAGACAGGTAAAGGGAGCATCTTGAGCCTTGGGGCACCCTTGGGTAGTACATGAACAGATGTAAGATGCCCTTGAAAATTCCTGAATCACTCATAATAAGATCCTACATTCACAGTGAACAAATAAAAGCCTAGAAGTAATTTCAACATGTCTCCATGACTCTAGGATGGAGATTCCACAGTGCTTTCTGCAGGGTGAGCAGGATAGGTTGGAGTGTGTTTTCAGAAAGCAGCTATGATGCCACAGACAGTTTATCTCTGACCAGAGGAGGTGGTGGCCATAGGGCCATCAAAGCAAGTCCATATAAAGCAAACAGACAATGGCAGTGTAATCATTCTTTAAGAATGACAATGACCATCTCTGGTCACCTCAGACATATTTGTAGGGCACTTATCTAAAGTCACTTAGGAATCCAATAAAGCAATTTCTTACAATGAGATGCATTCTCATTTCAAATATCAAAAACAGAAAACTGTTAGGTACTTGTGGATGTATGCACTTGTGTGAATGTGTGAAACAATGTGATTATCAAAAACACATTATGCTTAAACAGGTTCAAGTGGCCATGACCGTGTTCTTGAAGAATCCTGTACACTAGTTATCACAGTAACTGTCTCACTTTATCATGACTAATTTTAATATTTTTGTCTCTCCAACCTAAAGTACATGGAAACAAGAACCACATCTTCTTCACCAAGCAATCCTAAGCTTTTATTTTAATTTTTTTTAAAGAATTTTATTTTATTTATGATAGTCACAGAGAGAGAGAAAGAGGCAGAGGGAGGAGAAGCAGGCTCCATGCACCGGGAGCCCGACATGGGATTCGATCGCGGGTCTCCAGGATCGCGCCCTGGGCCAAAAGGAAGGTGCCAAACCGCTGCGCCACCCAGGGATCACAATCCTAAGCTTTTAATAAGGCATATAGCTCTGCCTAGTAAGTCCTTATCGAGTGAATGAATAAATTGAGTGAATGAGTAGAGCAGCTATACAATCTCTATGATACCTAGTAAAAGTCTCAGCCATAGGTATTATATAAATCTAACCAGCTAGCATCAGCCATAGGCATATAGTACACATACACATACACTCTCAAAGCTGCTTTTTCCTTTTTTATTTGTTGCTTTCTTCACTCTCAGTAATCAAAAACTTAGCTTTGTCATATACTTGCCATGTGACTTAAGAAAGATTTTTTTATGTTTCTCCGAGATTCAGTTTACTCTGCGCAAAATGTTTATAAAAATGGTTTCATACAGTGTAACTATGAGGACTAAGCAATAGAATCATGTTAAAAACCTAGTTATGGGTTCATAACTTCATCACCATAAAATAAAGGATGAAAAAATAAGGAGAGTATCAGGAGTGTTTTCCTTTCCTATTTACCAACTATTAAGTAAGGTTTATACAACATATAGGGGCACCAGCCTTATGGCTTTCTTTTATACTTAGAAGAAGCTCTTTTTTAAAGTTGGTAGTAATACAACAAAATATTTTAATTCCATACTTAACAAGTTAGTAGTTTATGAGAGCAAGAGGCTCCCTGGAGGGAAGTTTCTTGATTACTTTTGAGCATAAATTGCTTGAAAGGAACAGCTGACTACAAAGCATATAACTGCAGACCTGCCACCTTACAAGTGACTTTAGTGTCAGAATTAATTCAAGCCATATAATGTGATCATAAGATTAATATTCTAGACCTAGATAAAGGCATTTTCACCAGAATGCTGATTAAGTTTTTAAGGTAAGAATTCAGGATCTGACTGACTTCTGAGGTTCAAAACTACTTTGATTGTCATCTAATCTGAACTACTCTTATGACACATCATTTGCAAACTTTTGTAAACTGTGTTTAATCAAGCTGTTCAAGGTTGAATATAAATTAGCTATTTGTAAACAGATAAAAAACATAATTTTCCAACCACCTTTTGACTTAGGTATTAAACTAGCCACACATGGTGTGTGTGTGTGTGTGTGTGTGTGTGTGTGTGTGTAGGGTATATACTTTGTTCATCCTCTGCATCCAGATATTAATGAGCAGTTGACATTTATCTGACTGTGGATTATGTAGTCTAAAGATTTCCTAACTGTGGTACTAATCTGGTCTCCTTGGAAACCCTAAGGATGGTCATGATGCCATTGATGAAGGAGAGAAGCTACGTAGGAAGGGATATGGGCTGACCAGTGCTTCCTCAATAGTTACTGCATTTTACACCAGCTTTCATTTGTAAAGAGAAATCAGCTGCCAGAAAACTTTGCAAATCACTGCTTTAGATAACCATGGCCTCAATTTACAGATGAGAACCTAACCTCAGTTTACTCTGGTTTGCCTTGAAAGGGCAGAAATTTGTTCTTTTTAGTCATTCTTGAACTAGAAAAAAAAATTTAGTCATCCTTGAAAAAAAAAACTTTATTATTTTTAAAGATTTATTTATTTTAGAGAGAAGAGAAAGAGCACAAGTAAGGGGAGGGGCAGAGGGAGAGACTCTCAAACTCCCCACTGAGCACAGAGCCCAATCTCAGGACCTATGTGATCATGACCCAAGTTGAAATCATGTGTCAGTCCCTTAACCAACTGAACCATCCAGGAAACCCCCCAATTATTAAAGTATTATTACTTTTATATTATTACTTTAATAATAAGTAGTCTCAAATATCTAATTTTAACTTAATGGCAAAGTAACTAAATGAATTAATCCTACTAT
Organism: Vulpes vulpes; assembly: GCF_048418805.1. Lineage (NCBI taxonomy): Eukaryota > Metazoa > Chordata > Mammalia > Carnivora > Canidae > Vulpes > Vulpes vulpes. The sequence continues at coordinate 16,408,697 of NC_132783.1, forward strand.
CATAGATTAGAAAATTTTGAAGTGTTCTCACTAGCAGCATCCTAAAAGTCCAGATTTCTACTAACAGTCTGTTGGAGGACATTTAAGCTTTCTCTACCATGGTTCTCAAATATTTTTTCAGCATCCACCCCTTGTCTGGTTCCAAAACAACTCCCACAACTTTTTTACTTTAGTTAGTTCCAGTAGTGTCACAGTTCCATGTAAAATTTTTTTGTTATTTATTGCTGCATAACAATATTCCCACAAATTTAACAGCTTAAGATCATACATATCTATCTATTATCTCACAGTTTCTGTGTATTAGAAGTCTGGACATGCCTTAGCTGGGTCCAAATCACAATGTAATGAATGCATCAGTCACAATGCTTTAGTTGCAGTCAAGGTGTTGGCAAGGGCTGAGATCTACCTGAGGTTCTACTGGGAAAGAATTTGATTCCAAGTTCACTCAGGTTGTTGGCATACTTCATTTCTTTTTGGAGGTAAGACTAAAGGTCTCGATTTCCTGCTAGCTCTTGGCCTGAGAACGATCTCAGCTGCTAGAGGCCACCTTTAGTTCCTTGCCTCGTGAAATATTCCCTTCTCAAAGCTAGCAAGAAAGACACAGACTCTATTCTGAAAGGTGCTAAAATCTTACATCACAAAACCACATCATCACGTGCATGTAATCACACATTTTCCATCACTTTTGCCTCATTTTGCTGATCAGAAGCAAGCCACAAGTCCATCTATACTCAAGTGGGAGGGATCACACATGGGCATGAATATATCAATATGTACATTTATATTTATATCCATATATACGTATGTACAAAGGCATATAAACATGTATATATACATGTTATCTATCCATATATAAAATATTTATGTATATTTTAATAAATATATATTTGTAATGATATTCTGACAATATGCTTTATACTTTTTTAAACTAACAAATGACAGACTAAGGGATTAGTTGGTTGGTTTATTGGTTTCACTGGTAAAAATTATTTAATCTAACATATTTAATTATTTAATTATTAGTAATTATTTAATCTAACATATATAGCTATAAAAGAATGACAATGTACTTGGAGTATGATAGAATTCACTAATTTATAATCTTGACTACTGGGAAACAACTGGAGAAAAATGATCCAATTTAGGAGTAAAAATTTATTTGGCCAGTATTAGATATTTTAATATCCTAATTAGATAGTCTAAAGTAAAAAAGTTGCATGATTGAACTTACTAAAATTAGTGCCAAGAAAACCAGTCTCCGTTTTTGAGAGTATTAAAAGAGGTTGAGTCAGGAACTCAGAAACAATGTTTACTAATTGGATGAGCAAATAACTGGCACTTGTGTTTTCTTCTATTTTTTCACTTTCTCTTTGGTCCAAAAATTTCAAACACAGAATGTGTGATTGTTGTGCTGCCAATAACTATCCTGAAAATATTTATCTCTCCAATAAACTGGAAGCTAATTAGGTATGGTTTATTATTTATACTATGCATTCAAGGCACTCATTACTAGTTTGTCTGTGAGTTCACTTTTAATATTTAATAGGGAGGGAAGGTATTCAAATAATCTTTGTCCTGTGATCCATCATCTATGACTGGACCTGGACATTTTAAGTATATTAGATCATGAATGCAGCCATATTTCGATCTTAGTTAAGTCTAATCATACTCACAGACACACAAAAAAAACTACAATTAACAAGAGTCAAGATAAGTATATTTGAGAAATTTGTGTATGATCATAATTCCTAAAGTGACTTGTATATAGTAGATGCTATAGTCTGAATTTGCATCCTTACAAAATTCATTTGTTGAAAACCTAATCCTGTGGTGGTGGTGGTGGTATATGGAGGTGGACTTTTGGGATGTAATTAGGTCAGAAATTTGGAGTACTCATGAATGAGATTAGCACTCTTATGAGACACCACAGAGCTCCCCAGAGCCTATGTACTAAGTGAGGATACAACGAAAAGTCTGCAAGATGGAAAGGGCTCTTGCCAGACCATGCTAACACTCTGATCTTGGATTTCCAGCTCCAAAACTGTGAGAAATAAATTTCTGTGGTTTATGAGCCACTCAGTGTGTGCTATTTTGTCATAAGAGCCTGAATGGACTAAGTGCATAACAATAAATATTAGTTGAATTAATAAATATAGTGTGTTAATCTAGAAATATCCTTTAACCTTTTTTGTTACTAATATTAATTGAAGTTATGCCACTATAATCAAGACTTCTCAAGCACACATGCAATATTAAAAACAAATAAATGAACCAACAAAAAAAGTTATATAAATGTATGGATCATTCACTTGGGTCTTTTTACTGGCCAACTATATATAAAAAATAGATTCAAAAATTTTTGTTATCAATAATTAAGAAGGTGTATGCCAGCAGCCAAACAATTTGATTATGCTGAGCATTTGATAGAATACATAAATACAGAGTTTTGAGTTCACAAAAATTGTAGTTAATCATACATTTTTTTATTGATGTTACAATATACTTTTTATACTTTTATTGTGATATAATTTATATACCATAAGATTCTTTCATTGGAGGTCTAATTCAATGAATTTTTAACAAATTTTTAGAATTGTGTAACCATTTCAAAATTCCAATGTTAGAACTTTTCCTCATGCTAAAAAATTTTCCTTAAGCATCTTTGAAGTCAATCTCACTTTCCCCTCCCAGCCCCAAGCAATCACTGTCTGCTTTCTGTCTTTATAAATTCACTTTTTCTGGATATTTCACATAGATGAAATCCTATAATATGCTATCTTCTGCACCTGGCTTCTTTCATTTATCATAACATTTTTGAAATTTATGTTGCATCATATATTCATATCATTTTGCTTTATTTCAGGATAATATACCAGCATAAGAATGTACATAACATACCATTTTTATTCATTCAGCAGTTGATGAGCATTTGGATCATTTCCAAGTTAGGTCTATCACAAGTAATGATGTTATGAATATTCAGCTGCAAGTATGTGTAGACATACGATTTCATTTCTTTTGGGTAGATTCCTAGGAATAGAATTGCTGGATAAAATGATAAGTTTATGTTTAACTACTTAAGAAATTGTCCAACTGTTTTCCAAAATGACTGTCATTCTCACCTACAGTGTAGGAGAGAGCAGTTTTTCTTTATCTTTGCCAACAATGGGTATTGTCTGACTTTGTGATTAGGACCATTCTAATGCATATGTAGCGGTGTGATGGTGACTTTATTTTGCATTTCTCTAGTGACTACTGAGTTGACAACTTTTCATACGCTTATGAAGCGTATCTTTCACTGCTGAATGTTTACTAAAGCTTTGCCCATTATTAAATTAGTTGTTTGTCCTCTTATCATTAATGGAGTTCTAAGAATTCTTTATATATTCTGAATATAAGTTGTTTTTTCAGATACATGATTTGCAAATAATTTATCTCAATCTGTACCATGTCTTTTTATTGTAATTGTGTTTTTCAAAGCACAAACATTGTTAGTTTTAATAAAATTTAATTTATCACAATGTGGGGGGATTTTTATGGTTCTTAGTTTGGATATTGTATCTAAGAACTATTTACCCAACTACAAGGTTGGTTTTTTTTTTTTTAATTTTATTTATTTATTCATGAGAGACACACAGAGACAGGCAGAGACATAGGAAGAGGGAGAAGTAGGCTTCCTGAGGGGAGCCTGATGCAGGATTCACTTCCAGGACCCCGGGATCATGCCCTAAAGCAAAAGGCAGGTGCTCAACCACTGAGCCACCCATGCGTCCCCCTAACTACAAAGTCTTGACAATTTTCTTCAATATTTTCATCTGTGAGTGGTATCATTTCAACTTTTAGATTTAGGTTATGATCCATGTGAGTTAGGGACATACAGGGCTAGGCAGGGCTAGGTAGGGGGCCACAGAATCAGGCTCACAGAAATGCCCCAGATGCTGAAGTGTAAGGAAACCAAAGATGAGGGAGCAAGCCAGACCACCCTGCCCTAGGAATGGGCAGGGAGGGTATCTTTTTATGACAGTCATCCATGACCAACAAAGAATAACCAGACCCCAAAGAAGTAAGCCATTAAAGATGTTATATCTGCAGTCTTAACTCAAACCAAGACAGCACAAGAATCTCAAGACCACAAGCTTCCTAGTCAGTTCTCCATAAAAGACTGCCACTACAAGCCCTCAGTGGCAACCCTGTCAAGACCCCTCTGACTTCGGAGACTTTTCTCTATATCTTTGCTTAATAAACTTCTATTGCTTTACTCAGTCTCTGTTGTCTGCGAGATTCATTCTTCGACTCCACGAGGCAAGAACTTAGCTCTCCCATATCACATGTGGATTTAAATTTTCTGTATAGTGTGAGAAAAAGTCAGTTCATCTTTTTTGGATAAATATATATAACTGATTTACCTTGTGATATATTTCTATACTTTCATTTGTATATATTTTAGTCCAATGCACCTGTAATACACTTAATCTGAGAGAATTGTACTAGGATGAATGGAGAATTATAGAATTATACTCAGTATGAACTGAGAAATAGTTCTCTCGGCCCTGTGCCATATCTTATCTTTCTAACTAATCCATAGAAAGAAAGAGATCTGTCAGCTTGCTACCAGGCAAAACCAAAACAGAACTTCCCACTTCCACATCCTCTTAAAGAAGTAGAAGGTTTTATTTCAGTGGAGTTCCCTGAGGATAACAGTTTATAATTCTGAGTATCTACAGGAATATTTAGAAGACCTACTATCAAAATAATTGTAGGAAGAAAAAAAAACAGGAAGAAGGATCAGGATCTAGAGTAACCCATGTAATTGTTAATTAAAATGTGTTGAAAATGCATACAGTGCTTATAATCTAATGTAAAGCTGTTCTAGATATAGTGTGACATGTAGTGAGATTTTTCCCCCCTTTGCTGGTAAGTGGAATAATACTGGGAAATTTCAGGTGTTTTTTTTTTTTTTTTTTTCAAATAAGACCTGCTTATTGCTTTTCTACATACAGCTCTCTTTTCTCAATGTTTTCCTCTTTATATACAAAAATCAATGTTGTCACAATCAGTCTGAAGAGTCAACCGTCCCACCATACACAGCAGGAAAGAGTGATTAGTAGATGATTTAATCATGGTTATGTTTACCTTTATAATATTAAAGCTATCACTTTGGGGCTACTATGAATAATGTCATTGTTCATAACTAAAAGTCAACTATTTGAATACTAACAGTATCTTAGATTCACAGTAGTAAAAAAGTGGTGATATGCCTTAGCCAATATTTTCATTGTTACCACTCATAAAATAAAATTCCTTTAAACTTAAAGAAAGCTTTGAGTATGTAATTATAATCACAATTTTAGCTCATGAATTTTTGCATTCTTATTACCAAATGTTAGCTTGAGTTCAATTTTTATTTAAGAAGGACATATAATAATAAGTCCTATTACCTCTTGAAATTATGAATAGTACAAAGATATATATCCTAAAGACCATGAACTCTTATTCAATATAGCTTTTGGCTGAATTTTTTTCCATTCATACCACCTATAGTCATTGAAAAACAGTGTGTCCCTTTGAGTTCTTCACTACTAAATCCAAAGACATCAATAAAAGCAAGTTTTGAAGATGCAGTTCAGTCTTGTGTTAAAGCAATTGTTCTCAAAAAATGTGTCCCAAACAAGCAGCCTCAGTGCCATCACTAAATAAGATCGGAAACAATTGGGATAGCACCCAGCAATCTGTGTTTTAACAAGCCCTCTAGAGGATTCTGATGCATGCTAAAGTTTTGATAACCACCAAGTTAATAATTACTGATAAATTCTTATTAGGCAGACTCTTGTTCTATGAGCTCATCTTTGTTCTCTTCTTTTAAATTATCTGACCTCCATTTCCCTCAGAAGTGACTGCATGTGAATCAACACATCCTCCCTGGGGACTGATGTGGAATAGCTCAGGGGTTCAGGGGTAGGGAAGAGTACCAAGACTCAGCTAAGGTAAAATTCTATAATGTAGAAAGGATGGTCAGTTCTAAAAGGATGACCCCCGTGGACATATTCATGTTGAGCAGCCTAACTCTAAGGGTGCAAGGTAATATATTTCAGAAACAGGAACTAGATGGAAAGAAACTGGTGCTAAAGTAAGGGAAGTGTCTAAGTAAATTAGGCCATTGTGCATTTTTCTCAAGGCCAGATAGAATGCTTCCCCAAACGGTGACCTAATTAATTGTAAGTCTTCACTACCAAGGCCTTCTCTCACACAATATACCCCATACTTAGAAGGGAATTATGTGAGACCTTTAACTTCCAATCTCTCTCTTCTAGATATCTCTAAACTTTTCTATTCTACCAAGCATATGCTGCCTTTGTTTATGTTCTAAATGCTTTTAAAGAGTTTAAGTTATGTCATGTCACTGTCTAAATGTTTGCAGGGCTTCCATTTTCTCTCTATCTATGTACATTTCTGCCAAGTTGACATTTAGGTCCTCTAAGGTGGATTTCAATTACTCTTATATTCTTACCTTTAACTATTTCTCAATATGCATACCATTTCTATCAAGTTGAACTATTTTTCCTGAATATGCCTAATGTCCTCTGCAATGTTACCCCACCTTATTCTGTTCCTCCAACTCTCTAGTGATACCTGCTGCATAAAATCTTTGGTAGGATGTGATCTCACCCTCTCACTTGGAACTTTATAATTCCCGTATTTTTCTATAACATTCTGCTATAAATTGTACTTATTTGCGTATAATGTGGTAAATATGGTAGGGTAAGAATTCAACCTCAGTTTCCTTAACACATAAAATTAGAATTGTAATATAGGCTTTATGAATCTTTTTAAATAAGAAAATGATTGAGTATCCTTTAGTTATATTTATTAACCTTGAATAATATTCACTTAAATAGAAGAACATTATTAAAATATTAATTACAAAAATATTTATCAACTACTTACTATATGCCAAGACCTAGTCCAAGTTCTAAAATGTTACTGCCATCATGACAGGTAAATAGTAAAGTCTAACTGGAAGAAACATAAAAGAACAAATTTATACAATAATTTTAGAGAATGAGAGTTCAATGAAGAAAATAAAAAAGAGGGGAGATACTTAACACTCATTTTTCAGGCAAGGTCTCTCTTGTGATTTATTCATTTTTTAATTATTCATCTTCTACATGTTAATTTTTCATGAGTACACAGGACAAAATAAGTTGCTACTTTTGTAGAATATTCACTAAGGATGAAGAAACAGACAATAATAAGCAAACCAATAAAAGGAAAAATAATATAATGTTTATAGTAATGTTACAGTAATAAGCATTACACAAAAAATAAACCAGGGCAAGGGATAAAGAGTGACTGGTGGGGGTGGACATTGTTATTTTCGATAAAGTGATTAAGAGACATCCTTCAGGAAGTCATTCATTTTAGATAAGACCTTAATGACAAGCAAGAGTCAACTCTCTGATTATCTGGTAAAAGATACTGCAGTGAGTAGACATTAAAAAGTAAAGAAAATTCCCACAAAAATCAGGAAATCTTCTAAGGAAGTCTGCTTAACAAATGTTCCTGCCCAGCTGGGCAAGCTTTTAGATATTTTTGGCTCAGTGTCCAAAGTACTGAAGGCTTAAGCTAACCAACCCTCTCAGATCTGGGGTTTTGCTTGCTACATGTTGAAGGTCAGCAGATGTGAATGTGGGAAATCTTCTCTCCTGAGTAAGAACATTTTGAGTGGTATCCAATGAATTCCTCTTCTGCTGTGAGCAAATGCTTCCTTTATTTTGTGTTCTTTAAAGTGATGCCAGAGTCATCAAACTGTGTCTGTTTCTATTTTTTTCTCCATTTTCCTTGTCTGAAAAATGTGAGCATATTCATATACCTCATAGAACTAAACAAGCAGGTAATACAGTAACCTGTTCTCACTCCTTTGTTCCTGTGGCTGGACAATTTCTTACTTGAGTTTCCTGACATATTTCTCATTAACACATTATGTATTCCTTATAAAAGGAAGTGTTTTATGTGTTCCTTATAAAAGGGGTTTTAATGTTTTACTCCTATAAATTTAATTAAAATAAGAATCAGTCCTGCCCTTTGTTTTACATTGTTTATGAGTAAGATCAATAAATTGACATTTTACAAATAAATCTAATCAATTAAAATGTGACTGAATCATGTAACTCTTTTGCTATTTTAAATATATTGGTTGGATACCAACTTTTAATATGTTAAAAGAAAAAAAGCAAAAGAGGAACAAGAAATTCAATCCTAGTCAACATGTAAATGCACTGCAAAAGCAAATCATATCTCAAAATATTTATATAATAAATGTTTGTGCCCCAAAATGTTAACACATCCCTCCTTTGTTCTCAGTTTACTTGTATATCAATGAAATTGCTAAATAAATTGCCGCTGCTAATCCTGGTTCTCCACTTGGCTCTGCTGTCAAAACTTTTGTGTTGTACTTTAAAAATCAATGAAGATGTAGCTAAGAGGAATAGCCTGTAAAATACTCAATAAACACCAGCCCAAAAGCATGATCACCTGAACAAAGCATTAACACTGGACACTGGGCCTATCTGCCTTTCCTCCAAAGCTGTGACAATGCACAAATCTCTGAGTAAAAGTCTTTTCCTGGCATAAACCTAGATAAGCCTCATCATATAAGTCTGGGAAAGGGGATTCTCAACTTGCCTCTGCTCCTACAATTTGTGTGGTCCTAGATATACTTAACCATTTTAGAACTCCACTTTATGGTTTGTGACGTGATGGCTTGATCTACATGACATCCGGGGTTCTTTGTGGGTTTACATTTCTGGCCCTAAGGTTTCCGCTGGTCTGTTTGCTTCCAGTCGGCTAGTCTAAGTCCTCTCTCCTGGGAAGGCTGATTTATGAATGAGATTCACTGCTTCTCTTTTTCTGGGATTTCTAAATACAGAGAAATGAGCCTGGAGGTTGGAACAAGAGACCAGAGGAGGAGGGAGATAACACACCTTTCACCACCACACTTAAGAACAAATTATTCGCCTTTCCATTTGGGAATGACTCTTAGGCAGGAAAGAATCTTGGGCTAAGTATTTAAAGAGGAACTGGTGAGCCTCTCCTCTCTTGTAAGATTTCTTCAGGCTTGTCTTCCTAGTCAAAAACATGTGTTAAAACAGTGAAGGCATTTCCTTTTGTGGTAGAACAATATCGAATTTGAGAGGTCCAGTACAAACATCTATGGCAGTGTAAATGTCTTTCTTTGGTAATATAGAAGCACAGTACAGGCCAGTATTTTGAAGATTTCACATTCACATTTAGAGTATTGGAGATGAGCCTATAGATCCATGTGTGAATATGAATCACTGGCTATAGAACTGATTGATATGCAGTATTTTTTTTTTTTCACTGAGTGCAACTAGTGATGGTGGGAGACCTCCCACCATCAGAAGTTTGGTAGGCATTAACTCTAATTAAGATCAGAATAGACAGTTCACGATCTACAGTATTTAATAAAGTGAATTAGGCTGAATTGAGACATTGGAGAACTTGAGGTTTCAAAAAGTTTGGGCATATATTCTTTGTACATATCAAACATGCTCTCCATATGAAAAATATATTTGCATATATATTTTAGAAATTTGGCACTTATAATAAAATATCTGTTATAGACTGAGTTTGTGTCACCCCAAAATTCATATGTTGAAACTCTAATCTCCCAATATGATGGTATTTGGAGATGGGGCCTCTGGGAGGCAATTAAATCATGATGGTGGAGCCCCATGATGGGATTACTGTCCTTACCAGAAGAGAAAGAGACTAGAGCTCGTCAGCCCTGGAAAGATACCATGAGAAGATGGTCATCTGCAAACAGGAAAGAACTCTCCTTAAAAAACAAATTTACCTGGACCTTGATCTTGGACTTCTCAGACTCCCAACTGTGAAAAATAAATGTGTGTTGTTTAAGCTATCCACTGTATGGTAATTTGTTATAGAATCCAGAAGACTGACTGTGTGTTTCACATATTTGATCTTTCTCATGGTAATCTTTGTTTACTTCTGAGAGAAGATGACAGTTTGAGAAAAATAATTCTGATCATGTGCATCATCTCCTATAAAGTGCCTCCGTCTTTTTAGGAAATTATTGTTTTGGTTAATGGACATTTTGATATTTTAAATAACAAGGCTGCCTATTTGAAAAATCAAACTGGAAGATAAAATACCTGCTTCTGAAAAGGGATGAAGTGGTCTGTATCACATGGTTAAACAGATCTTTTAAGTTTTCAAATGTTACTGGTTTAAAAGCCAACTACATGGGACCTTAGCCTGAGAAATCATATTATGATATTTTACTTATAACTAATAGGTATTTTCCTGCTTTGCCTATATATTCTCAATTGAAAAATGTTCCTACTCATTGAGCATCTGGTACCTAAAACATGGAGCTGAGTTATAGGTATAACTAGAGTAGTCCAATGCAGCACACTTGCTGGCCTGCTTCTGGTTAGGTGATCCACATCAGAAGTCAGGTGTGAAATTTGTCACCTAGAGTTCCATCTAATAACTATTACAAATGGAGCAAAATGCCTACTTTCCCATCACATGTCACCACCTTTATACTTTTTTGGAGCATCTGTCCTTATTCCTTACTTTGAACCTACATGGGAATAATCAACACAGCCATATTGGAGCTTTCAGAATCTTTATCCTCTGCCACAAAAGCAAAACACAGCACTGGTGGTACTGCAGTACTGTTATTAAATACAGTCTTTGGCAGGACATTTTGGCTGGGAATGTCAGATACCAAACACCCAATTTATGATTTTACTGCTACCAACCCCTGAAGGTATTGTTGAGGTAACCATAGTGAAGTAACTATAGTAAAGTAACCTGTTTTTCTTATACTCATTCATTTTTTAATTAAGATTAAAAGCACAGCTCTTCATGCTTCATGAAAGGTTGGTTTCACAACTCTGATTTTATAAGAAACTCAATCCTTTTGGCACAGCAATGTATTAAATATAAGTTAGTTTTTGCAATAATCTTTTCAGGGGGTCTACTTAAATCTATTCTGAATCTCAATACGGATCTATCTTCCCATTAGGCATAAATTTGTAAAGCAAATAAAAAGCTTTTGTCTTTCATTGCAGTTACATTTAATGAAATCTTGTGACAATAGGCATCTCTTGTTTCCAGACAAAACCTCAGGAACTCTCTGAGCTCTTGATTTTCTAATTCTAGTTTTATAATGGAATTTGTAATGTAAAACCATAAAATCCAATATAAAACAGGAAAGTTGGTAAATCCTCCCTTGACTTCATTTTCTGTTAAAGAAAAACTAGATCACAGGTATAGAGCCAGATATACAAAAAAAAAAAAAAGATACTAAAAATACACTATTGACACCAGCATGCATGCTTATTAAAGTCTCCTTTTATGGGTGTATCCATTGGATGTGAAGTCTAGAACTGTAAGACACCTTCCATTTTATTTTATTGTTTTTTCTGATGTAAGCTTCATACCAACACCCTCCTTCCAACATCACACTGAGAAGCCCACACCAGACCCCAGTCCCAGGAAATACATGAATTTTTTGGTCAAGGGGAAGTTAGAAATGATATTGTTTGACCTCTTCATTTTATACATAAAAAGAGAACACTAAGAGAAGTGAAATGAATTGTTTTTCATCACTCAAGTAATTCACTGATTTAACATACATTATATTGAGTAGATAGTATGTGGAAGGCCCTGTGCCAGGAAGTTAAGTTGGAAAGATAAATAAGACTATACACCAAAGTAGAAACCTCTAAACTGAGTGTTAGAGTCAATGAGGTAAGAGAAAGACAATAATAACTTCCAGAAGAGAGGAAGGATATCTAACCCATCTTAAAACAATCAAGAAAGACTGAGCAGTTTAGGATAGGATTCACATATGGTAAGTGCAGGAGAAAAGGCATTCCACTGCACAGAATGCTGCAGCAATGGCACGGTGGTTAGAAACAGCCTCTTTCCAGGATTGTGAAGCATTAAATAGGACTTAGGTAGCTATAAGAGATGAGGCTGCAAGGAGAACCATTCTGTGTTCAAGAGAAATATTCTCAGCTATTATGAAAGAGGCCATACATTTTCTGATTTTGGTGAAGATTTTTTTCCCCTTTTTTTCTAATAACTTGTAAAGTGTTTTCAGAGAGCCACTTACCTTTACTAATTGTGTTAGTCCTTCCACTCCCCATTCTTCTGGTGGGACAAAATTAACTTCTAATCCACTCTTAGCTTTCTTTCCTCTCCTTCACTTCCCCACTTCACAGAAACTTGAAACAGCTTTTAAAAAACACTTCACATCCATTATTTCTGCTTGAAAGTTTATAAGTAGTTGAAAGTGCTTATGTCAGCCCAATAATCATACCTGAACAATGTCAGCACTCCTGAATTTAGAACATGTAACAACAGAGTACAGCATTACTTTGCCTCATTCCAGTCAGACCAGAGGAGCTACTTACTGCCCTAAAAAGACTAATTGTTGAGTGATGGCTACATGTGAATGGGAGCTGGACATATGTAGAGAGAACAGTTTTCATCATAAATGATTCTTGCTGTTAATGTATCTGAGATAAGATTATTGAGCAAAAGCCCATGGAAAGTTTCCTTCCCATGGCCCTTCCCTAGATTTCAAGATTTCCCAGGTGTATGGTTTCATTATGACCTGGATTTTAGTGTTGAAAGAAAGTCTTTAGGACCTAGTTAGTAGGAAACACTGAAGCTGCTACTTAGGGGCAAAGTCACTTAGCCATTTGTGACATTAGATAGTGAAAAATGAAGGATTAAACACATGTAGCTTCTATGAGACAAACCTCTGTGATTGTTTCCAAGATATCATACGGCCCATCTTGAGGAGCCATTATAGTTGGTTGAGTTGGAAATCCATCAGCCTTCTATTCTTTTTTCAAACAAGCCTTGGAGATAAGATTATATTTAAAAACAGGGCATCTATATACTTCTTTATAGATCCACACTATAGTCTATAAGAGACTACAGCAAAGAGATTAAGAGCTTTAAAATCAGAAAAAACTTGATAATGAATCCTTCCTTAATTAAGCCCTAGGTAACAATGTTTAAATTAATTATATCATGTCAGGTTTGGTATCTAAGGTTACGCTAAATATATATTATTTTCTGGAAAACTGTGAAATCTCAATTTTTCTTTCTTAAAGATTTAGTAGGGCTCACTTGGAAAATTACTTAGGTTCAAGATTTCTTGTGGGAAAGTCCTGATTACAAACTTAGTATCTTAGTAGTTATAAGACTATTTAGACTTTTTACTACTATCTATGCTAGACAAATGAGTGGTAATATGAAGTGCTTTCTAGGAACTTTGTCATTCTATCTAAATTTTCAAATTCATTGCATTAATTGTTCATAATATCATATTTTATTATCATAAGGATTTATAGAGCTGTCCCTCTTAAAAATTTGCGATATCAGTAATTTGTATCCACTCTTATTTCTTCATCAATGCCACTAGGAATTTAGCAATTTTATTTTATTTTATTTTTAAGATTTTATTTATTTATTCATGAGAGACTCAGAGAGAGAGAGAGAGAGAGGCAGAGACACAGGCAGAGGGAGAAGCAAGCTCCATGCAAGGAGCCCAACGTGGGATTCAATCCCAGGTCTTCAGGATCACACTCTGGGCCGAAGGCAGGTGCTGAACCACTAAGCCACCCGGGCTGCCCTGGAATTACCAATTTTATAGTTTATTCAAAGAAAACATTTGTTTCACTTATCTTTATTGCTCATGTATTTGTGTATTGTTCAACGTATTTTTTCTGATTTTATCTTTATTATTTTCTTCATTCTACATTCTCTTAGTTCAAGATACTATTATCTTTCTAAGTCCTTGAGATAAATGTTTCGATCTTTAATTATCTATCAGCCTTTCTTCTTTTCTAATATATACAATTAAGAATATACACTTTCATTAAAAACCTGACTTTGGCTGTATCCCACAAATACTGAAATAGAATGTTTAAATATCACTTAGTTCAAATTAGTTTCTAATTTCCTTTGCGACTTCTTTTTTGATGCACGGTTATTTCAAAGTGTATTTCTTACTTATTGTGACGAGCACTGAGTAATGGACAGAATTGCTGAATCACTATGTTGTATACCTGAAACTAACATAACACTATATGTTGATCATAAAAAATCTAATATAAAACATTAGTACAAACTTTTAAAGAATAAATAAGTAATGTACTTCTTAATTTTAAAAGAGGTTGAGATTTCTATTTAACTTCCTGTTATTGTTTTCTGGCATAATATGATTGTCATCAGAGAATGTAATTTACATGATTTCAACTTTAACAATGTACTAAAATGTGCTTTATGATCCCATATATGGTCAATTTTCAATGTTTCCTATGCACCTGAAAAAAAGTATGTATTCTGTAGTCAAAGGTATATATTTATCACATGCATTAGTCCACATTTGTTAGCTGTATTGCACAGATCTACATCCTCCACTATACTTTGATTGTTTCATCAGTTACAAAGAAACTTTTATTAAAATAGTCAACCCTGATTTAGGATAATCTAATCTTCTGTATCTATCAAACTTTATATTTTGAGGAGCAAACAAAATTAGAATAGTTATAGCTAATCACTAAATTCAATTTATTTGCACCATACAGGGATGCTCTTTTCTTATAATAATGCCTCATACCTTGAAATTCATTATGTCTGATATTAATATAACTACTATGATTTTCTTCTTTTAGTGTTTGCATAAGTGTTTTTAACCCTTTTATTTTTAACTTTTCTGTGTCCTATGTTTTACTCATTGTACATATTTTATATTCCTGTGCCAGAGGGCAAGACCACCACCACCACCTATCTATATCTCATTAAGACTTTTCAATTCAACTGGGTACTTTTTATCTTTTGCCTATAGTAATTAGTTCATTTTAATTTATTTGGTGATATATTTTAGAATTAGGGCCACCTTTTTACTACGTACTTTCTATGTTCCCTGGTTTCCACTGTTCTTGAATTGAGAGAATATTTGTATCTTTCCATTTTCTATGGAAGTTTTATACTATATATCAATTGTTATAGTGATTACCCTAGAAATGACTATTGGATATTAATGGAAATTTTTATCCTTTTCCTTTTGAAACTTGAAAAAGTTTTAGAACAATAACTTCAAACACACATGCTATTATTATATATTTAAATTGCATGTAGAAATATTTTTTAAATCTTCCAAGATATTGTTGTTATTCTATATATTAATATGCATTTATGTTTACCCATATATTTCATTCTATTTTATTCAATTTTAATTCCTTTCCGAAATCTCCATATATTTACTTTGTGTATTTCTTTCATTTGAAAAACATCATTTGAAGAATATCTGTTGCTTGAAAGTTGCCCAGCTTTTGTTTGTCTGAAATACTTTTATTTCACCCGTATTTGTGAAAGATATATTTGTTGAGTATAGATCCTATATTGGTAATTCATCCTTTGGAATATTGAAAATTCTCTCCCAAGGCCTTCTGGATATATTATTGGGATTATATTATTGCAATGAAGATAACATCTGTTTACATAAATTTTGAACTTTGAAAAACAAGTATTTTTTCTTCACTTTTTAAGATTTTTGTTGTAATTTTTTTCGTCTCAGTGCAGGATTTTTTTTTTTTTTTTATGATAGTCACACACACAGAGAGAGAGAGAGAGAGGCAGAGACATAGGCAGAGGGAGAAGCAGGCTCCATGCACCAGAGCCCAACGTGGGATTCAATACCGGGTCTCCAGGATCACGCCCTGGGCCAAAGGCAGGTGCCAAACCACTGCGCCACCCAGGGATCCCAGAATTTTTTGTTTTGTTTTTGTTTTCTTGAGTATTTTTATTCTTTCTGCTTGGGGCCATAGGACTTACTGAATATGTGGCTTAATATTTTTCATATATTTTTTAAGATTTTATTTATTTATTCATGAGTAACACAGACAGAGAGACAGAGACATGGGCAGAGGGAAAAGCAGGCTCCCTGCAGGGAGACCGATGAGGAACTCAATCCCAGGACCTGGGGATTATGATCTGAGCCAAAGGCAGAGGCTCAACCATTGAGTCACTCAGGTGGCCAATATTTCTCATAATTTTTAAAAAATTCTTATCCATAGTATCTTTCAACATTGCTCCTGTCCCTTCTTTACTCTTCTCCTTTCAGAATATAATACAAGTACATATACAAGCTTTAATATATTAGCTCTGTATTTTACACTTTTTTGATTGTTATTTTCTACTTTTTCTTAGTGTTAGATTTTTTTTTCATCTACTATTTAGGTCATTAATTCATCTTCACTCAAAAAGGAGCAACTGATCTGTTGTTACACTTATCCTTGTATTTTAAATATGGTTATTTTAGTTTTAGAATTTATACTTGGTTCAATTTCAATCTGTTATATTGAACATTTAGAGTTGCCAAATATCTGTTGAAATTTGCAAGCTTAAAAACAATTTTCAAGCTTGAATGTTATTTCTTTGAACACATAAAATATAGTTCTCAGATACTGTGTTCTGATAGTGCCATTATCTATAGTCTCTAAGGGTCTGTATTGAAAAAAGTAGACCTTAGTTTACCCCACAAATATTGCCTCTGCAAAACTCTGATATTTCTCATTCTTCTGGCTCTTGCTCACTTTTTCTGTTTCCTCTTATGCCTGGTTATCTGTGTACTGGATATTATATTTAAGAAATTATTAGAGGAACTCTCTTCTAAAAACTATAAAACATTTCTGAGATAAAATAAATTAGTCCTAAATAACTGGAGAGATACACCATGTTTGTAGACTGAAACACTGAATACTATTAAAAAGACAATTCTCCCCCAAGTGGGCCTACATTTAACACAATTCTAATAAAAATCCCAACAGTCCTTATATTTTTGTAGACATTGCTAGCAAATTGCAAATTTTTATGGAAATACAAAGAAACTAGAAAAACAAAAGTTTAAAAGAACAAAGTTAAAGAAGTTTCTATACCTGATTCAAGGCTTATGATACAGCTGCAGTTATCAAAAAAGTTTGCTATCAGTGAAATGATAGAAACACAGATCCATATGACAGAACAGGAAATCCATAAGTAGACCCACATCCTTACTTCATATTACATACTAAAATTAACTCAAAACAGATACAGATCTAAATGTAAGAAACTAAAACTATAAACCTTTTTGAAGAAAATACAGGAGGAAATCTTTGAGGCTATGGTGGAGATAATCTCTTAAATAAGACTACAAAATCACTAACAACCAAAATATAAAAAATTAGACTTTTCAAAATAAAAAAAATTGCTCTTTCAAAGACATCATTAAGAAAATAAAATGTAAGCCACTAGTGGGAAGATAATGCTCATAGCACATATATCTGATAGAGCAATATCTAGACATTGATTGCAACACAATAGTAATGATAGCCTCATTTTAATGGATAAACATGCAAAACAGATTATATAAAATGTGATTAAAAATTAAAAAGGATAAATATTTGATAGAATAAATAAATAAATAAATAAATAAATAAATAATAAAATTAAAAAGGAGCTGGGCGCAGTGGCACGCGCACCTGTAGTCCCAGCTACTTGTGAGGCTGAGGCAGAAGGATCACTTGAGCCCAAGGAGTTCTGGACTGTAGTGAGCTATGCCCATCGAATGTCCGCACTAAGTTAGTCATCAATATGGTGACCTCCCAGGAGCAGGTTGCCTAAGGAGGGGTGAACCAGCCCAGGTCAGAAACGGAGCAGGTCAAGAATTAAAACGGATAATAGTAACTTTAATAGCCCAATATTATATAATAATTTTTTAATTGGGTAGTTATCAAGAAATACTTAGAAATAAAAAAGCATAATATTTACTTTAGTAAAGAACCACCCTTCCTATATTCTGATTTTAAGAATTGGACATAGAACCAAAGAACAGAAAGCAATATGTTTAGATAGAACAACCCAAAAAAATAGCAATAAAAAAAGAGAGAAAAAGATATGACTTTTGAAAACAGTAGACTTTAGGTATCTAATCCAATATTTAATGGATCTGCCCATTAAGCTGTGTAGCTGGTTAACAACTTGAAGGAGGTTTTCAGAGAACCTAGAGAAAAAACCTGAGAACATGGTGTCATAAAGCCAAGAAAGAAGAAAGTGATACATTGAGTACTAATGCAATAATATTGAAGACCTTAAACAAAAATGAAGAAATGACCACATATTTGGCAATTAGGCTCTGGCTATTCTAGTGGGATGAATTATGGTGGAGTGGAGGAGACAAATAAAATTGTAGCAGGTTGTGTGAAGAAGATACAAAGAAATGGAAGGAAGAGTGGAACACAGACCATTCCTTCAGCAAGACTGATTATAAGTGAGTTACAGAATGAATAAAAGGAGATCTCTCTAGTAAGAGGTTATGGAGAAGATATTACAAGAAATGGCATGAGTATAAACTGTGTTATTGAGATTGGTAGTTTGGGGGATAGGGTTACATAAAGAGAAGAGAGCTAATTATATTATTCATAAGTGAGCTTAAATCTGAAGATGCTCTTAGTGGGATTTGTCTCATAGGTATACATTAACAATGAAAGAGTATGGAAACAAATGTTTAAAGTCCACCAGGAATTTTCAGTCTATGGTTTCAGACCCTCTTTTCTTTGCTTTAGGGTGAACTCTAGATGAAAAGGAGAACTGAGCTAAAGAGCTTTAAAGTGACAACTGGGATTTATTTTTAAAACACTTAAGTATTAAATTTAAATAACTTGTTCAGGTTTTGCTGCCTCCTGGGAATTTTCATGTTAACTCTCCATCTCTGTAACTTAATCACATGAATAACAATGATAATTATTTGAAACAGATACTTTATTTTAATTTTAACTGTAGGAATAATATTCATACTTCCATAGGTTTTAAATCTCATTGACATTTAGTTAGAATAGATTTAGTTAGAAATGGAATGGCTTATGTTTCAAGTAATAAGACTTTATGTCATTTATAGGTGATAAGTAAAACTGTCAATTATATACTATTTTAGGGGTTTTTTTAAAGATTTTTTAAAAAATGTATTTTAGAAAGAGAGCATGTGAGTGGGGAGAAGCAGACAGGGAGGAGAGGGAGAAGAATTAAAAGCAGACTCCACGCTCAGTGTGAGCCTGAAGCAGGGGCTCAATCCCACGACCCACGAGATGATGACTTGAGCCTAAGCAAAGAGCCAGAGGCTTTACCAATAGGACTGAGTCACAGGTGCCCCTATACTATTTTAGTTTTAAACTTTGGCAGATATCCTTATTATTCTTATTCTCCATGCACTAGGATAAGGACCTATCACATTTTATTTAAAAAGTATATTTCTTGTGATTAGAGAATTAAAAAAGAAAAGAATCCCCCAAATTTAGTAATATCATGTAGTACTTTCACAGATTTGAAACAGACCATTAATTCATTATTTATTTTACATGTAATGAACTGCAGGGCAAAAAAAAAGTGCAATAAACTGAAAGTCCCCACAGCCAATTATGAGAGAATGTCAGATGAGAAATTAAAATACAGATCTTCAAAACTTCATCCTATTTTCTTTTCAAACATTAGATAACTCTAATTTATGTTTAATTATAGGTATTACCAAGGACAAAATTATGATTCTAAACCCCATTCAGTAAATAGCATGAACTCTCTGGATCTCACTACACTGAGGCAAGAATGCTAGATCACTTGAAGAGAGGAGGTATATACAGATTTCTTCAAAATTGTTCAGCTAACTTTTACTCAATTTGTTGATATTTAAGGTATCTGTGATGCCATTGACATCTCCTTGATACTAAAGGTGAGAATGACAAAGATTTATAAAATTACTCCTTTTAAAATGTACTGATAACTTTACAAACATTGAGGCAAAAATTCACAAAATGTAATTATTTAGGGAGAGGTCCTTAACATCTGCCAAAATCTCTTTAGTGGATGGAAAAGAAATGATTAGAAAAGAAGAGAAAAGTTAAAAAAAAAAAGGAAGAAAAGAAAAAAACAAAACTGTAATGAGTAAAGTTTCAGTCTGCACATTTAGATGTGAAAGAAATGTAGCTTTGTTTTTTCAAATACTCAAGTAAATTTCTTTAAATCCACACTTAGCCTTATTATGAAAATAAATGTCATTCTGAAGTTTCAGAAATTTTATTCCTTTCATTTTAAAGTCTCCTTTACTCCATATAAATTCTAGAACCCTTTTGGATAGGACACCAAGTCCAAAGGAGAGGTCTTCTGATTTCAGTCTAAGGTTTCTGTCACTTCTGAATTTATTTTTAAGCCATGAAATTCATATTGAAATTCACAGAATTCAGGGAAGGCTTCCCCAAAATATGCCGCTTTGGGATATTGATTACTTTGAATTAAAGTTACTTAAACAATCAGTGCAAGAAGAACAGTCTGACCCTCCTTTTGGTCTCCCTGAAAGGAAGAAATAAATCTCCTATGTGAAAGGCACCCTCAGTGTACCAGAAAAGGTATTGAGACATCATCACCAGAGATAGGAAATTCAGAGCTGAGAAGGCTATATAAACAAACTCTGTTAATTTACTACCCAAGCCCAAACTTCTTTATCTTGTCAATTCATCACAAATGTATTGTTTCTTTGTTTAAAAGGTATAAAAGCGGGATCCCTGGGTGGCGCAGCGGTTTGGCGCCTGCCTTTGGCCCAGGGCGCGATCCTGGAGACCCGGGGTCGAATCCCACATCGGGCTCCCGGTGCATGGAGCCTGCTTCTCCCTCTGCCTGTGTCTCTGCCTCTCTCTCTCTCTCTGTGACTATCATAAATAAATAAAAATTAAAAAAAAAAAATTTTAAAAGGTATAAAAGCTGTCTGCTTTGGTCATTCCTTGGAGTCTCATATACTTATGAGCTCCCATACATAGGCAATTAAATTTGTTTTTCTTCTGTTAATCCATCTTATGTCAATTTAAGAATTAGGCCAGCCAAAGAACCTAGAAGGTATGAAGGGAAATGTTTTCCTCCCTTACAAAATCAACATGTGGTTTTCATTGAATTTCCTCCACACAATCCAAGAAAAAAAAGAAATTCACATTTCAGAACATTGAATTGAGTCCACAGTCCAAATATATCATACTGAAGCAAATGTTTTTAGGCTTTGGGATGGTAAATTAAGTTTGCCCTGTCCCGATTCTTTCAAATGGGGAGAAACAAATTGGATTTTATTTATTTGGTAAAAGTAAAATAATTTCTTATAACAAATGAACAAAACAACAAAGAAAATCCCATTAAGAGTGATGGAGCATAACCTCATATCCTAGAAGAAAGGAAGCCTCAAGTTTGAACCAGAGCCCAACACACACAGCTCATTCACATATCTCACACACAAACTCTACCCACCAACTCAGATAAGCTGCCATGCAGTGACACTCAGGATGATGATCTCAGACTCTCCCTTCTTTTGGAGGGAGAAACATCCAAAATGTTTGATACATTGTGTCATTCCTAGTGTTATCTCAACATACAATGATCACTTACTGAAAATCATAGAACAAAATTTTCATGTAACTCAGAATGTGTAACTAAGGAAATTAATCAAAATGCCATAAGATAAAA
The DNA here is from genome assembly GCF_048418805.1 of Vulpes vulpes. Taxonomy (NCBI): domain Eukaryota; kingdom Metazoa; phylum Chordata; class Mammalia; order Carnivora; family Canidae; genus Vulpes; species Vulpes vulpes. Next base: position 16,430,303 of record NC_132783.1, read on the forward strand.
TATATCTATTAGTTAGATGTTACCATCTAGGTTCATTCTTAAATATTTTCTTCTTTTCTCTCCAGCTCCCTTCCTCATTAAAGTTTCTCTTTTTTTACTTAAATACCTCATTTACCACTTTAAAATTTATACTCATAAAATTTCTGTCAGATAGGAATAGAAAGTAAAGGGTATGGAAAGTATAAATTCATAAATTAATTGCTCACAATGAACCTACATATTTTATTCAGTCACAATTTTTCTATCTGATTTTGTTGTAGATACTAATTAAAATATAAAGTCAGAACCAAAATAAAAATTACTATTGACAGCATGATAAAGTAAAAATATAGGTTATATTAATGATGTCAATTGATTTAAAGTATTTTCTTGTTGCCTATTATGTGCTAGCCATCATATTTAGCATATTGTGTGCATAATTCAGCCAACAAAATTTTTTTATAAATTTATTTTTTATTGGTGTTCAACTTGCCAACATATAGAATAATACCCAGTGCTCATCCCATCAAGTGCCCCCGTCAGTGCCCGTCACCCAGTTACCCGCACCCCCCACCCACCTCCCCTTCCACCACCCCTAGTTCGTTTCCCAGAGTTAGGAGTCTCTCATGTTCTGTCTCCCTTTCTGATATTTCCCACTCATTTTTTCTCCTTTCCCCTTTATTCCCTCTCACTATTTTTTATATTTCCCAAATGAATGAGACCATATAATGTTTGTCCTTCCCCGATTGACTTATTTCACTCAGCATAATACCCTCCAGTTCCATCCACATTGAAGCAAATGGTGGGTATCTGTCATTTCTAATGGCTGAGTAATATTCCATTGTATACATAAACCACATCTTCTTTATCCATTCATCTTTCGATGGACACCGAGGCTCTTTCCACAATTTGGCTATTGTGGACATTGCTGCTAGAAACATTGGGGTGCAGGTGTCCCGTCAGCCAACAAAATTAATAGAGAAATGTTTAGAGCCTGAACTAGTTCATTTTCAAATATTAGTTGAATTCGTTTCAAATAATTATATTCATTTCAAACATTAATCATAAAACATTTGAATATTTACATAAGCATACATATAAAATAAGATCTCAAATAAAAATATTACATACTATTATTGATTTCAGAAGTATTTGAATATTATTTCATAAAGTAGCATTTAATAAAATAATAACTATAAAATTGCCTAATTAATAAAATGTTTGAAGGGATTTATATGTTAAGGTTCCCTTTTACAGCAATAAAACTATATTATGTATACTTAAACATCACTGTTCTTGGACTTTTTCAAATTATTTATAACATTTTTTTTCAAAATGTAATGGGATATGTTAAGCAACAGCAACAAAAAAGCCAAAAAGCTATTACCTTATTTCCTGAAAAAAAATCTATTTAGCTATTCAAACTGCGTAGAAAGTAAAAACAAAAGTTGATAAGCTTCCATAGGTATGCAAGATGACTCTTCTTCCTTAGGCTATTCCTAACAATGCATTCTATATTGATGGTTAAAATGCTGCCTCTTTATATTTTTTCTACATTTTTTGTGATATTTGTTACACAGATTTACTAAGTACTAGGGATTTTTCAAACAGCGTATAATTTGGACATAATGCATAGGTTATTTTATCTGAAGTCTCAGTAAACTAAGATTCAATTTTCTATTGAAGGTGTGTAGGTAATGTAAGGTAAATATGGTATTTTTAAATTTAGGACTATTATAGTAAAATCATTTGTTATTTACAAGCCATAGTTAGGTTATCAGAAACAAATCAAGCTTTTTATAATACCTTTTTATTCCAAGCATCAAGCAACAGGATGAATGGGACAAATACTGCTTACTTGGCTCTGGGTGTCTGAAATGATTAGTGTAATAGTACAATGTGGTTTTATTTATTTAAAAGAGAAAGGGAAAAAAAGTACGCTTAGAAAATGTTCTCATCCTTCATAGGTACCCAGAGGGAAACAGTAGCTCCCTTCATCCCTAGCCCACGTATAAAATCACCTTCTTTCAGCCAACTTTAAAGTAAATTATAAGAGGTGCTTGCCTAGGCCAAATTCAAATACCAACATTTAAAAGAAGTTGCCTGCCAATCTGCCCACTTTCAACAGGTTTATTCAAGGAAGACTTAAGTGCAACTTCCTGAAGCCTCAGGGTAGAAATAGAAAAGGCATTTCTCAGTAGTTTTATAGATATCACTTTGATGACCAACTCTTTATGTGTGTATGCAACACCAACTCTCTATGGAGAACATTCTAATTCACTTAGAGTTATTTGGTAGTTCACAAGGACTTACAAGTTGGATAATGAGGATATTTAAACATCTCTTTGCCACTGCCATTGACTTATTCTGATATTTCACATAGTCAGAAGACCCTAATTTTAATTAGGCATTCAGTGACCAATGGTTTTTAACTTCTGCCGCTCATTAGAAATTGGGGTTTCTTCAAAAAAATCTACATTAAAACACCATCTTTGGAGTTTATTTTGTCTGGGTTAGAAATCTGACACCAATATTTTTAAAAGCCCCTAGATGATTCTAATTCTAATTCAGGGTCAAGAATTACAGAATTAAACAATTGTTATGATTCTCTACTATATACCATGGGGGGGGGGGTGGCAAGACTCTAGAAGTAAAAAGGAAAAAAAAAGTAATATTATCTTATGAGAGTTGAGAGATGAAAGACGATGGGGAGATTGGAGCCAACAGTGAATATGTAGAAAGGTTCCTGAAAGTACCAACTGGACAAGGTTGGGCTATTGGATGGTTTAATTTAGGACTAAGCATTTTTAGTAGTAATTTTCTCCCAGTTGTAAGAAGCAGTCCAAGCAGAGAATAGGAGCTAACTGTGAAATCAGCAAGTATCAGGTAATTTGCCAAAGTCATAAGTTTAACAGAGAAAAAATGTCTCCATATTTTTGTTTCCCTGAATATTGAGGGTCTTGTGAAAAAGATTTTTAAGATTTGTAAATGGAATTCAGTGTTGGTGAGCAAGGAGGATGGTAAAAGAGGGCTTAAAAACAGGAGAAAATTGGACCCCTGGGTGGTTCAGCAGTTGAGCATCTGCCTTCAGCTGGGAGCCTGATCCCAGGATCTGGGATCAAGTCCCATATGCGCTCCCTGCGAGGAGCCTGCTTCTCCCTCTGCCTATGTCTCTGCCCCTCTCTGTGTCTCTCAAGAATAAATAAATAAATCTTTAAGAAAAAAAAAAAACAGGAGAAAATGGAGGCATTATAAAATGGAAAGCTTAATTAGATACACAAAACAGGAATAAAAGAAAGGATGGCATTAAAATATCAGAAAGAAATATGGGAGTATTTAAATTTAAGAATTAATGTATGAGATATTTCCACATGATAAAATTTTATCAAATAGCTATGGGTACAAGTTAGTAAATTAGAAAATCCATAATATTTATTAGAGTCCTTGAAGTCAAGAAATATAAAAGCCAATGGTGTATGGAAAGTCCACAAGAATACTATTTCCTGAAAAGAAAAATAAGTACTTCAGATAGTGCCAAAATTTTCAGTTACCATGGCAAAGTGATCTGGAAATTTACGAATATCCATAATGGGCAGATGCTGAGGATATAAAGGATTGTTAGAATAAATTTCAAAAGAGTTCTGGTTGTAAACAATTTTTTAATGAATGCTTTTAAATCCCCATCACTCTCCTACACCCTTAAGTTTACCCTTGAATGCTAGGATGACAGTGTAATGAGTAGAGTCTAGAAAAGCCACCAAGTAACAGAATATACAGGACAAAGAATTGTGTCATCTATCCTAGTATGAGATGATAACCAAATACATTAAGAGATAAAGTTAATCTAAAAATATCTTAAAGATACTCTAACAACTATGTATATAGATCAGATGAGATTAGAAAGAATGGAACTGGGGAAAATTAGAAAGTTATTTCAGGCATCCAGGAAGAGAGGTAAAGTTTAGAATAAAATGACAATGAACAAGGTAAGAAGTACAGATGGAAAGTTCTTTATAGGTAGGACAGCCAGGCTTTGGAGATGACATGGATGTCTATATAAAGAGAGACCAGTGACAAGGATTATTCGTAGGCTTTTGGCTTATGCACCTAGGTACACAGAGAAACCATATACTGAGATAAGTAAAACATTGGATCAGGGGTAGGTAAGTATGATACAAAGTGCAGTTTTTAACATGTTAAGTGAAAGAGACAAGTGGAGATATCAAGCAGGCTACTGAATATATCAGCATGAAGCTCAGAGGAAAAGTCTTCCAGTATCTTTCCAGCTTAAGAACAAATACCTTTTTGAAAGCAAACTTTGAAGAAGTTGAAACATGTTTATATTTTCTTTGGTATTTAGGCAACAAACCTACCTATTTCTCCAGTAGTTATCAGAAACTGAGATTTAATTATCATGCGAATGTTCCAAGTTGCATCTTTGAAGACAATCAAGCTGAATATAACTGCAGTTAGTACAGTATATTAAACAGCCATGATCTTCTAGCTAACAATAAGCCAATAACCAGTTTGGCACTTCTTCCAAGTCCTTCAGTCTGCCAGATGGGAAGGTACATATTTACTTTCTTTTGTGTACTTTCTTTTGAAACTTATCCCAAGATCTGGCCACCTGGTCTGTCATATTGGATATTAATTGACTATAGCCTGCCAATTAATGATAAGATTTGTCTGTCTGTAGCAGAAGTCATTCTGACTTCCAAAATCAATCTCCATTCTTCCTAATTAAGGAAAACAAAACTATTGATCTCACCAAACATTTTTTTAAACATGCACATTACTTGCCACACAGATCTTGTAGTAGTAACATAGTAAAAAAATTAGAATAAACTCAAAGAGGAATTTTTAGGAAAAAGCGAAAATACTTTTTTCTTTCTTCATATTTAATACCTCAGCCTTAAACATATTTAATACCTCAGCATTAAACAAAACAAAATAAAACAAGGAGGGTGAGAGATTTGTAGAACTTTATATATATATCATGTAACACTTCCTTCATCATCATCTTGGCACTATCCTATTTATTAATAAAGGCATTTCTAATACTTTCGATAACTAAATATCTTGGGACAAAAATCTGAAATGCATACTATACCAAATTCTGAGCTTAAAAAGAAGAGGTACAGGGCAGCCCGGGGTGGCTTAGCGGTTTAGCACCGCCTTCAGCCCTGGGTGTGATCCTGGAGACCCAGGATCGAGTCCCACGTCGGGCTCCCTGCATGGAGCCTGCTTCTCCCTCTGCCTGTGTCTCTGCCTCTCTCTCTCTCTCTCTCTCTCTCTCTCAGTCTGTGTCTCTCATGAATAAATAAATAAATAAAATCTTTAAAAAAAAAAGAGGTACATCGGTGTTTGCTGACGTTTATAGAACAGATAAAACTCTGAACACACGGAATTACTTTCTTCTCTATAAATATGCTCTCACTTAAAAAAAAAAAAATCTGCTCTGTTCTGTAGCCCTCTTGCCTTTCCTACTCCAAGTGACAAAATCTCACTCACCTTCAATGCCAAGTTTCCCTGATCTTCTGAGATAAACCTCTCCCTCTCTCATGGAATTGTGTTAAGTACCTAAACTATGTTAAAAAATAAAAATAAAATAAATAAATAAACTATAATGTTTGTGTATTTCTCTGAGTTGGACTAAGAAATCCTAAAGTTGTAGTAATACTTCTTGAATCAGAGAATATTTGCTGATAAGGGGAAAAATTAAGTTGCCCAAGGAAAAATGTATGTTGATTGTATGTTATAGAGGAATCTCATAGAAACAAAGCCTAGTTTATAGAATCGGGACTCATAAAAATTAGAGATTGGTTATTAGTCACTCTCTTCTTCACTCTTTCCTCATGGTATCCAGGGTCTCTTGTCTTTGTCCCTTTCAATTCAGTCCTATCAGCAGTCATGATTTCTCTGCACAACTGTATTCTTGCATATTCTGTTTCCTATTCTGGGAGAAAGAATTTACTTGGTTCACTTTGTTGGGCTTGTTTCAATTCTCTGTTCCTGAAAAAGTACTCTTATTTTTCTGGCGAGGTAAGCCTGATCCCCAAAAGAAGAAAAAAAAAGTTTTAAGAGGCCAGGATCAGGTAATATTTTTGGCTACCCAATCTAGGAGCTATGGATACAAATTTTCTCCTTAAAAAGAGAGGATTTAATGGAAAGAGATCCTTGTAGTTTCCTTTTTATCTAAGTGAAATCCGTGACATTAAACCAGAGTTTCCTGAAGCCAAACTTTTTGTGCCTTTCTATACTCCTGGTGCCTCCCTGCGTAACGCTCTTGGTTAACCTTGAGCATTTGATTTCCCCTTTCTTCATAGTAATAAAGTTATAGCTTTGCACATGGCCACATTGCTAAAGAAAAAATTCAATCTTTCTTGTGGCTAGTAATGTGAATATACTCTGGCCAATAGGGTGTGCTCAAAAGAAATGCGTACTATTTGAGTATTGCCCTTGAAACAATCGCTTGTGTACATTGTTGTTTCTTACCCCTTTCCCAATGGCTGGAAGTTGGTGAGAACCGGTGAAGCTGCCTTTAACCTATCAATTGAAGTGCTTTGTTGAGGATGGTAGAGATGACTAGCCACCGTGGATCAACAGCCTATGTTTGAGCCTCTGTGTAAGAGGGAAGTAAATAGTCTGTCTCCCTCCCTGCCCCCTGTCTCTTTCACTCTCACACTTTTTAAAATGTCATTGTGTATATTGTCTAATTAAAGATTTGTGAAACGATGAGGATTCTGAAGTAATATAGAGGTAAACAGGTACAATTGATTTAGCAGACAAGCAGCAGGTGCTGAGAATACAAAAACTGCTGATTGGAAATTCAATTATTATATTATGGCCATTAACCAAATTTGTTAAAAGTGTTACACTGAGTAATTCAGAAAGAAAATCTAATGTTAGTAGAATCCATACTTCAGTGAATGTATCAGAAACATTCAGAATATTGGTGTATATTGCTGATGGTTTGTAGCTTTTAGACAAGTAAGAGGAAAGAAATAGAGAAACTCTGATGAGAGTAGTTTTAAGCAAAAATGGTAGAAAATAGGTTCTTTTATAAGGAACACTTTGCCTACAGCCTGTAATCTAAACAAACTGTGCGGGAGGCAAGCAATTTTGACCCTCACCATGTTGGAAAGCCAAGTTCCCTAAACCCTAAATGTAGTAAGATTGAGGCCTGAGTCTTTTTAGAGGGCTCTGACTCAAGTGATCCTGGCCAGACAATGGAACCCAAGGCAGAATCAGATTAGATTGAAGGTGTAGTTTTCCAATCCCTATTGTTTCAGATAGCCTCAAGGTAGTTGCTATTAAATAGAGGAAAAGAGATGGGCCAGTTCCAGAGGCCAGTGACTAAAAAGGATTTAGGCAAGTTTAAGGTCTATGACTAGACAAGATCCTTGGCTATAGTTATTTCACACAAAACTGACTGCAAGCAAATAGACTAGCTTTGTGTTACTTGTATTGACAAAGATATTGCAAGTTTATACCATAAAAGTATGTAGTTGCTCTATTCCTAAAAAAATTTCTGAGCTTCTAAACTACAAAAGGAGATTGTGCAGCCTCCAAGCATGCATTCTCTCCAGTGCAATCTTTAGATGTGGCCAGAGACAACAAACAAGCAAGAGTCCCCAGCTCTCATGGGGAAAAATGAACAAAGGAGTTCTTCCCTGAAAGTAGAAACAAGTACTAATCAAACAAGTTTATTCTACTGGTTTGACAGAGAATCTTCACAACTGCTGCTTCTCAGGAACTCATTATTGTTATAATTATGTTTTCCTCTATTTTTCCCCTTTTTTAAAAAATAGGAATTTGTAGCTATCTTATTTCATATCCACTGACATTATGACTTGAGCCAAAACCACATACTTAACTGACTGAGCCACCCAGGTACCCCTGAAAAAAATTCTACAATCAGAATATTAATTAACTTCTTATAAAAATAATTGCATGGAACAGACTGAATTTTTTAAAAGCATATTTAGGTCCTCAAAGTAATAAATGAAGGAATTTATTCCATCCTTATATCTCATCAAAAATAAGACATTGTGAAAAATTAAGGCAGAAATAAAGCAAAAAAAAATCAATGTAAAGTCTTAATATTGAACACAATCATTAAAATAAATGCATACACATAAAATGAGGAATATACTCTATGTAGCTCATAAAGAGGAAAAAAACTAGTAAATGTCTGAGGACAATGAGGAAACCACCCAAAACAAAACATGAAGAAATGTAAAGATATACAAATCATTGGTCATGATCAGGGAAGGTAGATTGAGAAGATAAATTAATTGACATTTCAGAAAAAATAAAGTAGGGAAAGACAAAGAAAGGACAATATTTTAAATGTATCCAGAATTAAAAGTATGACTACTAAAAATAAAAGCATATTCTGATTACTAAGTAAAATGAAAAATACAGACACATCATAATAAATCTGAAAATCATTGAAAACAAAAGGAAATGTTTTAAAAGCTAACAGAGAGAAAAGACAGACCACTTTTAAAGTAACTGATTAGACCAACAGCAAGCAGTATTACTATAAGGGGTAATATACATGCCAGAAGAAAATGGAAAAATATATTTAAAGTGCTAAGGGAATATAACTATTGTTTAGGAATTGTAGATCAAATTACCATTAAAGAATGAAGGCAAAATTAAGACATTTTAGGGTATATAAAGACTGAAAATTTGTAACCCATAGACTACTTAAAAAAATCTCCAAAAAGATGTACTCCAACTAAGAATAGGGAACCCAGAACACAGAGTAGAATACAACAACAACAATTACAACCAAACAGTGAAAAATTTATTAGCAAACAATTTACCACTGACTATCAAAAATAATATTTGTGTGTGTGACTGTTAAAGTCAAATCTAACACATTAAGTAACAAAATGGGGACTAGTTAACTGATAGTTAAAGCACTGTAAGGTCTTTGTCATTTTCAAGAAAAGGATAAATATACTGAATTGCTGTAAGTTTTATTAAATATATTTGTACTGAAATGTGTATAAATAAATTTATACTGAAATGTATACTGAAAATTAATGGTAATTATTAAAATAATACAAACATAGTCATAAGTTTCTGATGGGAGACAAATTCTTACAAAAACAGAAAAGTTGGCAATATCCACTGAAGCTAAATCTATTCCTACCTTATGACACAGGATTTCAGCTTCTGGGTATACTCTTAATGAGTGTGGTATATCTGTCAAAAACATGAGAATTTTTATAATATAACCACCCAAAGTTGAAAATACCATAAATGTCCATAAACAATAGAATAAATAAATTATGATATAGTCATAAAATGGACCAACACACAGCAATAAAGAGCAAGCAATTGCTACATATAACATGGATAACTTTCAAAACCATAATGATGAGCCACAGACACAAGACTCAAAAAACTATGTATAATATAGATATGGTTTAGATAAATTTCAGGAATAGTGACTTCTAGAATGGCAGAGTAAGGCATTCAAAGAGCCCACTATCATAAAAACAGTGAAAATACCGACTAAGCAATTAAACTCAAGCATTCTAGAACTCTTGAAATTCACTAAAGGAACAAAACAAACTGAAGTGTTTATTTACAAAAAATTACTGAATCTCAGTAAGAACAGAAGAGTCGGGCAGCCCGGGTGGCTCAGTGGTTTAGCACTTCCTTCAGCCCAGGATGTGATTCTGGAGACCTCGGATGGAGTCCCACATCGGGCTCCCTGCATGGAGACTGCTTCTCCCTCTGCCTGTGTCTCTGCCTCTCTCTCTCTCTGTGTCTCTCATGAATAAATAAATAAAATTAAATTAAAAAAAGAAGAACAGAAGAGTCTGTAGTATTTGAACAGGGGCTGTATCTAACCCTCCTTTCCTTCTCAGTTAGGTGGCATGGTCATTGAAAAAAGCCATAGACTCATAGCCAAAAGTGAGACCTGACTTCTTTTAGTCTCTATTAATAGATGGATACCTAGAGTAGTCAATAGTTTGAACAAACTAGCAGTTTCCTGGAAATTTTCCATGCCCACAATTTTGTCACTATTTTATTTGACTCTTACTGTCAAAAACAAAACAAAACAAAACAACTTCCATCTTCAGGACATTACTGAAAAACTAAAAATAACAACAGTATACTGGTAATATTGCAGCTACTCTGGCTGTGATTTTAGTTGAGACAAACAGGAACCTGACAAAACACTTAAAAGAAAAACCTGAAGAAAGAGACAACCATACAGAATTTTAAAAAGCCATCACATATTTTGAAGATTTAAAAGTCTACATGTAGGTGAAAGATCTGTTCACCCAGGAGAGACTGGTCCAGGAAAAGACAAGGTCCTGTTACTCTGTCTAGTTGACAAGAGACCTTCTTTAGGCAGGAAGTGAAACCTTAAAGCTGACTCATAAGCTGCCTGAAGTTTAAAGATATGACTTCATCTACAGTTCTCCTTGGCAAAGAGTGGCTCATGCATTTAGGAATCTTCTCATTGATTATTGCTGACCGGTAAATTGTGCTGACCCAGGGATGACTTCTAGAAACCAGGTTTAAATATTAAATTATAATTTAAACACACAAGAAAGCTAGCAGAGGAATGTTGACCTATAATAGAGGAAGAACTGAAATAAGACAAAAGTATTTATTAGGAGTTTCACATTGTAATTCAGGGAGCACAAATTCAGGTAGCAATCTGAACTGTGTCCTCCTGGGGAACAAAAAAGCAGAGATTTTTAGAAACAAAGGCAAGAATGCCTGTATACATTGCTTAAAAAAGAATTTTGATTGATGTTGATGGCAAAAAATTAATCTTGGCTAAATGTAGTGGTTGCTAAGGCTATCACTAAGCAAAAGTATATTACTGTAACAAGTTGCAGATGTTGTTCCTATAGAGTCCTTGGAATATTCATCATTTGGTCCAGATCAAAGGTCCATGGTTCCACTTGGTGAAAACATGCAGAAGGCCCACCTCCTTTCTTTTTTTAAGATTTTATTTATTTATTCATGAGAGACACAGAGAGAGAGGCAGAGACACAGGCAGAGGGAGAACCAGGATTCCTGCAGGAAGCCCGACGTGGGACTTGATCCGGAGTCTCCAGAATCAGGCCCTGGGCTAAAGGCAGCACTAAACTGCTGAGCCACCCGGGCAGTCCAGGGCCCACCTCCTTAATGGCCTCCCATCTCCATTTTAAAAAACCTTGACACAAGTGACTCCATTTTATTTCACCTTTCACAGGGGTCATGGTAGTATACTTCAATGAGTAAATAATCTAAAGAATTAGAATAGGCAAGCCACTGAACACATAAATAACAATGAGAACAGTAACAATAAATAGCAACAAAAACAAACTCAGATACAGAGTTGTTATAATATCTTATATAAAATGTCCTGTTTTCAGTAAGAATTATGTGACATACAAAGAAATATGAAATTATAATGATATACAGAGGAAAAAGCGACCAACACAAAATATCTCTCAGGGGACCCAGATGTTGGACTTAGTAGGAAAGACATTAATTCAGTTCTTTAAAAACACATTCAGAGAACTAAAAAATTGGACAGCCCTGGTGGCACAGTGGTTTAGCGCCTCCTGAGCCCGGGGTGTGATCCTGGAGACCCAGGATTGAGTCCCACGTCGGGCTCCCTGCATGGAGCCTGCTTCTCCCTCTGCCTGTCTCTCTGCCTCTTTCTCTCTCTGAATAAATAAATAAATCTTAAAAAAAAAGAACTAAAAGATTAAAGTATGACCATTATATCTCACTAAATAAAGAATATCAAAAAAGATATAAAATTATAAAGAACAAAATAAAAATTCTGGAGTTAAAAATTACAATAACCGAAATGAAAAAATTACTGACAGGCTCAACCGCAGATTTGAATTGACAGAACAATTAACTTAAAGACAGATCAATTGAAATTATCTGGTTTTATGAAAAGAAAAAAATATAATGAAGAAAAATGAACATTGCTACAGATGACATAATAATCTATGTATAAAATCCCGACGAATTGACCAAAAATATTTCTGAAACTAATAAAGGTTATTATAGGTCACAGGACAAAATTTGACATTTAAAAAACATACCATTTAAAATAACCCTATAAATGTATGCATAAATGTAACTATATATACATTATCTATATGTAAAAAACTACAAAATCTCTGAAAAAAAAATGCCATGTTTGTAACTGGAAGACTTATTAAGATGTCACTTCTTACCTATTTGATCCTTAAATTCCACACAATCTCAATTAAAATCTCAGCAAGCTAGTCTTTATATGGAAAGGCAAAATACTAAAATAGTCAACATAATAATGAAGAAAAAGAACAAGTTTGAAGGACTCACATTACCCAATTTCAAGACCTACTATAATGTAATCAAGGTGGTTCTTTGTAAGTGGCAAAATAATAGAAACATAAATAAATAGAACCAAGAGTTCATGAAAATACACACTCACGAATATAACAAAACAGAGAGTTCATGAAAATACACACTCCTTTGACAAAGGAGCAAAGGCATTTCAGGAGAAATGATATTTTTCAACAAATAATAGGAAATCCTTATTCCAAAAAGAGAAAGAAAGAAAGAAAAAAAGAAAGAAAGAAAGAAAGAAAGAAAGAAAGAAAGAAAGAAAGAAAGAAAGAAAGAAAGAAAGAAAGAAAGAAAGAAAGAAAGAAAGAAAGAAAGAAAGAAAGAAAGGAGGGAGGGAGGGAGGGAGGGAGGGAGGAAAGAAAGAAAGAAAGAAAGAAAGAAAGAAAGAAAGAAAGAAAGAAAGGAGGGAGGGAGGGAGGGAGGGAGGGAGCAAAGAAGAAAGAAAGAAAGAAAGAAAGAAAGAAAGAAAGAAAGAAAGAAAGAAAGAAAGGAGGGAGGGAGGGAGGGAGGGAGGGAGGAAGGAAGAAAGAAAGAAAAAAGAACCCAAATACAGACCTTCCACAAACATTAACTCAAAATGAATTACAGACCTACATGTAAAATTTTAAAAGTTTAAAACTTCTAGAAGAAAGCAAAGGAGAAAATCTATATGGGTTTGGTGATGAGTTTTTAGATACAATCCCAAAAGTGTGATCCACAAAAGAAAAAATTAAATTGAATTTTATTAAAATAAAAAAGATGTCTGCTCTGCAAGACAGAATGAGACACTTCAGAGAGCAAAAAAACAAACTACCAACTGGGAAAAATTCTCAAACCACATATTTGACAAAGAACGTGGATCCAAAATATAGAAAAAGCACTTAAAATTCAATAAGTAAACAAAGCAACCTGATTTAAAAATGAACAATGAATCACTAAATATGATACACAGAGGGCCAGTAAATGTGTGAAAAAATGCGCAACATAATTAATCATTAAGGAATTGCAAATTAAAACTGCCATACACATATTAGAAAGGCTAATATTTAAAAAAATGATTAAACCAAATACTGATTAATATATAAAACATCAGAACTTTCATTTATTGCTGGTGAATGTTTATAGCAGCTTTATTCATAATTACCAAAAAGTGTGAATAACCAAGATGGTCTTCAATAGATGAATGGATTAAAAACCCCTGATACATCCATGTGATGGAATATTAGTGATAAAAAAAAAAGAACTCTCAGGCCATAATTAGATATGAAGGAACCTTAAATATATATTGCTAAGTGAAAGAAGCAAGCCTGGAAAGGCTATATACTGTATCTCCAATTAAATGACATTCTTGAAAAATTAGAAACAATAGAGACAGTAAAAAGTTAGGGGTTGCCAGGAGTTTGGGAAGAGGGCTGAATAGGTGAAACACAGAAGATATTTAGGGTGGTGAAATTATTCTGTAGGATACCATAATAATGGATACATGACATTATACATTATCAAAGCCCGTGGATCTTTATAGTACAAAGAGTAAACCTTAGTGTATGCAAATGAAAATATCATTTATTAGGTTTGGAGAGCCTGGGATGGAATTCAGACTGTGAAAAAAGAATATAACTGTAATATAAATGAAACAATCTCACTGAAGGGAATGGGGAGGGGAGTTAATAAGTAACTCTGGATATTGATGAAATCTATAAGGCTTAAGGCAAAAGGCCATGAACATAAACACTGTGCTCCAGTTGATAATGTTTTTTCTCATGGGGGTACAAGGTTAACAATACTGATATAAATACTGATATTGACATAAATGCGTACTGTAAATGAACAATGAAGTGGCTCTTTATCTTGACCATACTATTCCTATCAGTCATTATCAGTGTCTTCAGTATTTAGTGTTCTGATACTCAAATGGAAAAATGAAGGAAGGAAGAAGAAGGGAAAAGAGAAGGACAGAGAGAAAAAGAAAAAGACAAAAGAGTGAAAGAGAAGGAGGGAGGGTGGGAGGAAAGGAGAAAGGAAAGAAGGAAACTCTTTGTGTATAATGTTTAAGGGGGAAAAAAAAGGTGCTGCATTCAACTATTTTTCATATTACTCTTTGCTATCTGGTTTTTATTAATTTGGACCATGCACGATAATGTGTTCAGCAGAGGTGAATTTTGGCTAAGCTTCATTTAAATAGAGACAAACTCTGCATTTTATTCCTGGATTCACCACTGAATCATTGAGTTTAATTGGATAGAGTCACTTCAATTTTGGGGGCCTCAAATTTGACTTCAATAAAACGAGAAGGTATCTTTTTTCTAAAGTTGCTTCACCTTTCAAAGGGCTACATTGCATGCAGTTCTAACTCTATATAGATTCATGTTTCTTCTTTAGTGCATATTTATACAGCATAGAGATCAACTGATGGCAATAATTCTGGGGTTATAACTTTTTTTAACGTTCAGTCTTCATGAATTTGCAAGGAGTTACACAGTTCCTGTGGGTTCTAATTCCCCATTAATACAAGATATAGTAGTCAGCAGAGGGCAGTAGAACTCTAGCAATAAAAATAGTATTTCAGTATAAGCTATGCACAGGTTGCTTTTGCGTAATTATTACTGCATAGATTTTTTAACTTGTTAATATTTTAACAACTCATGTATGAATAAATACATGCATGTGCATCCTCAGTGAGTAAATAGAAATGAACTATTATTATTATAACTCAGTAAAATTATAAATAATTTGTTACAGCATTTTTCAAAACAGCTAACTAAACACAAAATTTAAAAGAATATATATCCATTGTGCTGTTGTAGAACTCAGTAAGAATAGAAGTCCTGTCTAAAGAAGCCAAGTTATTTTAATTACAGTGAGAATAATTAAATTGGTTGTTTCCATCAAATAAGCAGATGAGAATGTTCATATTAGTAAAATAGATAATAAATAACTACACAGACTTTAAAATTCAAAATAAGCATGCCTCCAGCTAGGAATTATTTTTAATAATAATTTTCCTTTCATTTCATATCATCTGTGAAGAATCAGAAATGAATGAACAAAAGAAGGAAAGCCCCATCTTGGGGCCATATCCCAGAAAACTTACTAATTCTAAAAGGTTTTATATGTAAATTTGGGGAAATAATTTATTTTTATTTCTATTTGATTATTTGTATTATAGCCTTATTGAGATATAATTTACATACAATAAAAACTATACATTTTAAAAGGATGTGGTCCAAAAAATGTATTCACCCAATTAAGGAATATATAAATAAGGTCGTAGAACATTTTTATCACCCCAAAATGTTCTTTTATGCCTCTTTAATAGATTTTAGTACTGGAATTCATATACATGAGATCATGCAATATGTACTTTTTTGCGATTGTTTTCTTTCACTATGCATAGTAGTTTTTTAGGACTTACACATGGAATAGTACATAAAAGATTTAGATCAGGCTCCTATTTATGGCTCAGTAATATTCCTTTATATGAATATATCACAATTTGCTTATCCATCCATCTGTTGAACATTTGAGTTGGTTCACTTTTGGGCTATTATAAATCAAGCTTCCAAGAACATTTATGTACAACTCTTTGGTTGGATATATATTTTTATATCTTTTGAGTAAATACTTACAAGTATAATCTCTGGGTCCTATGGAAGGTGCTCATTAACTTTATTAGAAACTGACTGAGCAGTTGTTTTTCTAAGTATTGGTACTAGCTCTCATTCCCACAAATGATTCATTCGAACTCCAGTTGCTCCACCTCCTCACACTTAATATCGGTCATTTTAATTTCATTTTACATTGTGTGTAGGGGCATTTCATTGTATTTATAATTAGTTATTCCTTGATTAATGATATTAAATATCTTTAAATATTTTTTGACCATTTTTGGATTCTTTATGAAATGTCCAAATCATGTGGTTTCTTTTTTTTCCATTTGGGTTACTTGCCTTTGTGTTCAACTGTTAAGAGTTCTTTATATATTCTTTATACATATTCATACATAAGTATTATGCTTTTTAATGCTTTTTTATTCAATTTGTATTAAATAGGTGGAATGATTTGACATTTTTGTCATTTGTAAACATCAGAAATATTTATAGCAATTTTTAAAAGCAGTTAATGTAAATCCCCCAACACTATTCATTTTCAAAATCGTTCTGGCTTTGTTAAGCTTATTATAGTCGCTTATAAATTTAAAATCGGCTTGTAAGTTTAAAAATAAAAAATCTGGAAGGATTTAAATTGAGATTTTCTAGATCAATTTCAGGGGAACTGACATCTTAATAGCTTTGGGTCTTCTAATCAACGAACATGATGTATCTCTCTCTATATATAGACCTCTTTAACTCAACCAATGTATTTTAAGTTGCAATATACAAATCTCACACATATAATACTAAATATTTTATTTTCTTTCATTAAAATATGCTTTTAAAAGGGCATATTTATTTTATTTTACATTTCATTTATGAATAGTTATTCATACTTAAAATACGATTGCTTTTTTGTATTGACCTTTTATCTTTGATGGTTTCAAATTCACTTCTTATTTCTAAAAGCTTTTTAATATACTTCTTAGGGTTTTCAATGTCTAAATGTCATGACAGGTTATTTTTCCTTTTCAATCTCTTTTTGTTTCTTATTCTTTTCTTATTCTTATTGAATCCTATTGCTTCTTATTCTTGTACACTACACTGGCTAGGACCTCTAGTTCAATAATAAATAGATGCAACAGTGAATGTCCTTGTCTTATTTTAAGAGAAAACATTCAATACTTCACAAAATATGATATCCACTGTAGGTTTTTTTTTCTTAAGATTTCATTTATTTATCTGAGAGAGAGAGAGAGATAGTGAGAGAGAGCACGAGCAAGGAGGAGAGGGAGAAGCAGGCTCCTGTGAGCAGGAAGCCTAATATGGGCCAATGCAGGGCTGGATCCCATGACTCTGGAATGCCTCATGACCTGAGGCAAAGGCAGATGCTTAACCCACTGAGTCAGTCACCCAGGTGCCCCTCAGCTGTAGGTTTTCTGTAGATGACCCTTATTAGATCTAAGAAGCTTCCTTCAAGTTTGCTAAGAGTTTTTATTTTTGTTTTGTTTAATCATGAATGGTATTGAATGTTGGCAAATGCCTTTTTTCCATCTATTGAGATAATCATAGTTTTCTCCTCTATTCTGTTCATGTGATGAATTCTATTCATTGATTTTGAACATTAAACCAAATATGCATCCTTAGGATAATCTTACTTCATCATGATATATTATCCTTTTATATAGCACTTAATTAAATTTACCAAAATGTTAAGGACTTTGTGTCATGTTCACAAGATCTTCAAAGTTTTTTGTTTTCCTGTTATGTCTTGGTCTGTTTCTGGCATTGTGACAATGCTGGCCTCAAATCAGTTGGTAAGCATTTTTCCTTCTTTGTTTTTAAACAAGTTTGCATATGGATTGACACTATTTTTTTCCTAAAGAATTCAACAGTGAAGCTCTTTCTTTGTAAGAAGATGCTTATTGTGAATTTGATTCCATACAAATACATACACATACATGTATACACACAATTATTCAGAGTTTCTATTGCTTCTTTTGTTAAGTTTTGATGATTTGAATCTTTCACCTATTTCAAGCTATAAAATTGTCATGAATTTGTTCATAATATTCTACAGTAAAAAGTCTGACCCTATTTTTTGATGTTTGAGTGCTGACAGCTTTTAAACCTCAGCCCTCTGCCTTTTCCTTCTGCTTCATATCTGGGAAAGCCAGTAAGTGAGTCTGCATGTTCCTTCCTTTGATATCAATGGGAGTTTCAAACCATGCAAGTCTCTGCCTACACAAGGAAACCCTCATCTCAACCCCATCCCATCACCACAATTAAAAATAAAAACAAAAACCCAAATCAATCTCTTTTCCTTGGTTTCTCAAATCATTTTCAAATAGCTTGGGTTCTTGCCCTGCTCTCCCCAAAAGCTTCATTATGCAAGTAATAAACAATTTCATATCTTCTTGGCATGCGCAGGCATCATTAGTTTTGACATCTGAACCAAATTTTGTATAGTGATCTATACTGCTTCTGAAGATTGATTTTACATTTTTTTTTAAATTTTTATTTATTTATGATAGTCACACAGAGAGAGAGAGAGAGAGAGGCAGAAACATAGGCAGAGGGAGAAGCAGGCTCCATGCACCAGGAGCCCGACGGGGATTCGATACCGGGTGTCTCTGATCACGCCCTGGGCCAAAGGCAGGCGCTAAACCACTGCGCCACCCAGGGTTCCCTGAAGATTGATTTTAATATATTTGCCTACTGTTTTTTAAAGTTCTTTAGATTTGTAATGCTGTCATTTTTTCATTCCTCATAATCAGTCTACATAGAGGTACGTATATCAATTTTGTTAATCTTCGTAAAGAAGTACTTTTGGGTTTATTTTCTGTTTTTCAGTAAATTGCTACTCTTTATTACATTCTGCACTTCACTTATTCTGAGTTTAATTTACACTTCTTTTCTCGCATTATTTAAGTTCTAATCTTTAATTTTATGTTGTTTTCTTTCTTCTAATAAAAGCAATTATCATAATAAAATTGTTTCATATATTTTATTTCTTTTCTAATTATTTATGGCAGGAGGACAAGTATAGTACCTTTTACTCCATTATTATAAAAAGAAGTATAAGTCCTTTCATTGCATTGGGGTTTTTTTTGCACTCATTTTTAATGAATCCAAAAAATTCTTTTCTATGCTTCATACTTCCCAAGTGGAACTTGTTTTAATTAATTCAGTGATCAAAAATACTAAGTTGTTCAATATTAAGACTATTGTGATGGATTGTCTCAAAGAAAATTTTTGCAGATGATCCTTTTAAGGTTTTCTAATGGCAGGCATTCTAGCTTTATCAGATATTTTTTTCTTATGTATTTTATATCTAATTGTTACCATTGTTTTTTTTTCAGAATTAGAGACCAAGTTTGTTAGCATAGGATTCTTGAATCTCCCCATGTACTTGTCTTTTTGTTTTATTAGAGAGCTTTATATAAGGACCTTGATCAGAGGAGGCTTTTTAGAGCAATGATCACTTAATCATGGATATTTCTTTCACTGTGTTTCTACCTTGATTATCAGTAATTTTGGTTAACAAGTCTCTCTTTGTCTCTGTCTCTCTGTCTCTGCCACTCTCTGTGTCACTTTTTTTCATACACTTCTAGAGTTATGAGTTAGTTCCTAAGTAAAACAACTCTTAAGTATTTATACATTTGTCCAACCTTTTGAAAGAATAAGTTATCATGCTCTAGAGAAGACTACAAATTTAGACATTTGAGACAATTTGATTTCTGATAGGATATTGGATGTTACAAGACACTCTTGGAATAGTCATTGATTATTCTGCCTAATATTGTCCCTTTTTATTTAAAAAATAGGACCCATCAATAAACACTATTAAATCTGTTGTCATGGGATTGTCCAAAATATCCATTCTGTTCATGGATATTTCTTACACTTGAGAAACACAGTCCTGGGCTTTTCCTTTATTGGGTATGACTAAGAAAGTTAATGTATAGAAAATGTTAATTTGATATTAAAATGAGGAGAAAATTAGGCTTCATAATAGGTAATAAGCTAATTTGGTGTTTTCATTTAGCAATAGCAAATGTACTCATGTGGAACCCTCATATTTAAAGGTAGTCTTCACTTAAAATCCGATAATGCTTTGAAGTTTAATTGAGGCTACAGATAGATATTCTGAAGCAAATGAAAATAAACTTTGGTTACTGGATCAAGATATAGTCTGTATTTAGTCTATAATAAGCATTTGTATTTAGTTTGTGCTAAGTTTTTTACTTGATAGTTCTAACTCATGCCTAACATGTTCATGTACATACAAAAAGAAAAGTTTAAGTTAATCAGGAAAGACTCATCTTAATTCCTACAGACTTGTTTCCACTTACTATATTTTGCCCTTGGATTACAGTCCCTTCTTTGGTTACTTCTTGAATTATGCATATTGATGTCCACATCAGCTATATTATGGAATTTCTAAAAATAATCCTTCTGTGGTAAATTTTATCTGGTAGCCCTATTAGAAAATAGATTCCTATCTATTTATTAAATTGACAGGGGTCATGTAACAGAGAATAAAGTAATGTGTTTAAATTAATAATCTCAAAGTACAATTACAGGTTGGCACTAAAAAATAGTATTGTAGAAATGTTCACTCTTTAAATGGCTTTTATAAATAAAGGCAAAATATGTTCACTTCCCCTGAAGACTTGTACTACTGAATGTATACATTCAACGCTGCCTTTTATTATCTTCTGGCTCCACTAGATATTTTTACTATAAGCAAAAATACCTTTTCCTCTCTTTCATTCTTACTACCATTCAATTTGCTTTATTTCATGATTTTTAGATAATTTGAAATTGTGCTCTGTGGGACCTGATGTTCTATGGTAGTGGGATTAATAAAATATATAATGACACAAGTATTTTTAAAAAGCTATTAGCAGCCATTTATATTCATAGATAATTCTCCTTGCAATCTTATGGGGTATAGAGAGATTGGTTGGAATCAGTCTCTCTTGTGAGTGAAATTACAGGTCAGAATTTGGATAGCCATCCTTCTGCTTTTCTTCTTTTTAAAGATTTTATTTATTTATTCATGAGAGACACAGAGAGATAGGCAGAGACACAGGCAAGGGGAGAAGCAGGCACCATGCAGGGAGCCTGACAGGAGCCCTGGGCTGAAGGTGGCACTAAACCACTGAGCCACCTGGGCTGCTCTATCCTTCTGCTTCTTAACAAGTGGGCAAGGTTGTTTCTTCCAATGATCCTTCTGTTTGTAGTATCTGTGTCTCTCCATACGCTCTCAATTCTAAGAAATCAGAGGATTGTTTTTATTTTAAAGGCCTATAGTTTATCTGAGAGGACCATAAATGTTTTTAACTTCGGTTCATTTACTTTCTGAGGCTCACTGAAAAATGTCAGCCAAACTAAAGAGTATCTAGCAATTTCCTATTATAATTTGTGTCAGCTTAGTTATAAAATGAAAAATGTTCCTTTTTTTTTGCATGTAACCATCATGGAATATTTTTTGAAAACTAGTCTAATTTTAAAATCTCTTATTGATTCACCTCTATTTTGTTTGTAAAATTGAATCCTTGTTTACCATAATAAAAAGGATTCTGAAATGGCCTTATGAAATGTATTTCATATTTTTCCCTTGATCTTTAAAGGATAATTTTAAAAGCATGCACAATTGGGTTGTTCAGATTTCCTTCTAGTTTTTCCCAAGTTTCTACTTCTAACTATGTTTCCTCATATTAAAGGCTGACAATTAAGTAAACTTGCTGTTACATATCTGGCAGTCCAGGATGATAAGTACCTAAGACAATTCTGAATTTTTCAGAAAACTTCTGCCTAAATTCCTGAGGTTAAAAAAAAAAAGAGAGAAAACTTTATTGATGTACCTCAAACTGGGTCTAGACCAGAGTTATCTTCTTCTGGAAATGAGCCTTCTGGTCCTGCAATTTTAAGGAAATGTGGTACAACATGGAGGAAAAGGTAGCCCAACTAAGAGGTCAAAGCCAAGTGTAAAAGGATGTAAGTGGATTATGAAGGTCAAGTAGACGAAGATGCAAGAGAAGTAGGTTTCAGAAGACTTGGAAAGTTTTAACACAGTCTACTGTGAAGTAGTGTTTGGTTTTGAAGCTTCAGGTATGAATTAAAGAGGTGACTATTGAGTATTTGGTATTGGGATGCCTGGGTGGCTATTGGTTGAGCGTCTGCCTTTGGCTCACGGCGTGATCCCAGAGTCCTGGGATCAAGTCCCACATTGGGCTTCCTGCACAGAGCCTGCTTCTCCCTCTGCCTATGTCTTTGCCTCTCTCTGTGTGTGTCTTTCATGAATAAACAAATAAAATATTTTAAAAAAGAATATTTGGTATTATTTTTAATTTTTGGCTTTCTTCAAAAGTATAATCAATGTGAAACATTAAAATTCCTCTTCTAGTACCCACTGCACATACTAATTCTGAAGACAGGAACTTAGGATATAGAAGGGTATTTATTCCTCTCCGTGTATATCTTTCTATTTGTCTATAAATTGAATGATTTCAATATTTCTGTAAATATTTATCTATAATTATATGTCATGCATGGATATCTATACATATATTTACATGCAGTTATATAGCTACATCTAGACAGAGAAGTTAATATTTCAAAGTCCGGATTAACTTCTATCTATAGATTCAAGCAGGTGACGTGGACCTTCTCATCAGGCATTTATACTTACTCGTTCTACTTTTTGAAAAGTGTCTTCATCTCTGAGTTTGCTTCGTAAGTTTTCTTATCCTTTAGATGAGACATCAAGCTATTTTTTTAACTTCTCTGACATTTCAACTCCTTTTGTCTCAAGGCATTTTGTACTTCTTTTGCATTAGACTTGAACTGTGCTTATTTGATTAATATCACCCCAAGACTATGTAACCATTATTTATAGTGGCTTTGTAATCTGGGACATTAAGCTGGAACCACATTTCCCAGAATCCCCTTCCTTGAATGTGTCCAGATTAAAATTACGCAGAAGTCATTTTCTCTCTGAAAATTGGTACAGAGCAAAGCATAGTTGTAGCTCACTGAGGCTATTACTTGTTGACATGGAGTAGTATTCAGTTCAGGATTTCAGCTCCTTTAGTCTTTTAAGTCCTGAGTCAGGTACATGTGTATCTCCATGGTACCAGCATCTCCTTCAGGTCACCATGTAACCCAGTTTAGAAGCACGAGAAACACACAAGTATGGGAGTTTGTTAAGATTTTCATGTAAGGTCTAATCCTTAATATTAGTCTCTTATTCTATATCTCTCATAGTGGTTCTGCTTCTCTGATGGAGACATGATATGCTCATTCAAGACATGGATCCTTTCCCATTTTAATCTTGGTGATCATCTACCAGTGAACTTGCACAGTTTCCTATAGGTCTAATAAATATTTCTGCTGGAATAAACAAATCCGTACCCACTCACTCTTAGTATTCTTAAGAGGCACTAAGCAAATTAAATTTAACTGGCTCTATTTCAACCAAGATAATCTCATGCTCCTGAAACCTGATTATTCAAAGGCAATAGAACAGGATTAGAAGGGTTACTGGAGACAAGGGATGGTGTAGCCACAAGACCAATGTCTCCTTTCTTCTTGATTCAATTGCCTCCATTTCCATCTGCCTCTAATGACAGTGAAATTTTAGTTATCCTCTTAAAACTGATTTATGTTTAAATGTAAATCAACTATACTATACAATGACTATACAATGATATAATTGGGCATGCTGTTAAACAAGTTAAATTTGTTCATGAAATGTAACTTTGAAAATGAGATGTGTATTTTAATGAATGACAGAGCTGAGGATGAACTTTATACTAAATCTATAATGTGGATCTATGGTATTTTTCTTTTAGAGAAACATGGGAAGAACTTGGAAGAGTTATTTTCTTTGAAATTAATGCCATGGTGAATATTATCATTATTATCACCATAAACAGTTAAATCAAATTAGAAATGAGAAATAAACTTTACCCATTGTATTCCTAATTTAATTTAAAACACTGAAACTAGAAACATAGTTCGAAACACATAAATACAGGTATCAAGTGGAATGTCTGACCATTTCACTTTTGGTTGATATATGGATAGATTTTAGTATCTAAAAGAAGAAGATTAGCAAACATTTGCCAGATAATAATATTTTCCAGAAAAATATGGAATGAGTATTTTATGGGGCTCTTTCTTTGTGAAAATAAATCCCCCCTCAACAAATGTACTTAATAAATTCCCTATGAAAATTAATAGCTAACCTGATTAATCATACCCAGAATATTCTTGCTCATCACCTCCACAGTTTTGTTGAAGAGAATGATGGAAGGCCAGATCTGATGGTATTTTAAAATCTCTTCTATGCTAACTTTTCCTTAAAAAAAAAAAAAAAAAAAAAAAAAAAAAGGGCTTGGGTTTGCCAAGGTGACTCAGCCAGTTAAACATCTGCCTTCAGGTCAAGTCATAATCCCTGGGTTGTAGGATCCAGTCCCATATTTGGTTCCCTGCTCAGTGAGGAGCCTGTTTCTCCCTCTCCCTCTGTCTCTACCCTCCACTCTTGTGTGCACACTCTCTCATGCTCTCTCTCATTCACATACTCTCTATCTCGAATAAATAAATAAAGTCTTAAAAATGAAAGAGAAGGGTTTGCCATTAAGCCTTCTGGGGTAGACAGAAATACAGGAGGAAAATGAATAATTCATATAACCCTTTATATTTTGGAGGATATTAAATATTCTCTATTTTGATGATACTCAGGCTAACACAGCAACAATAAATTGCTATAGTAACTGCAATTTTAGTGAAATGTTTGATTCTTAATCTTAAATGAATACCCCCAAAATCCAGTTAAAATAAAATGATTTATTCATTGACATTTCAAAAGGAGTCCAGAAATGAAGAGACTATACAGATAAGAAGTGTATGAAAAGATGTTCAATATCATATGTCACTAGGGAATTACAGATAAAACAATGAGATACTAGTACACAATTAGGATGGCTAATATCTAAAATACTGACACCACCAAATTCTGGTGAGGATATGGAGCAACAGAAACTTCCACTCTTTGTTGATAGGAATGCAAAATAGGACAAACACAGTTTTTTGTTTTTTTTTTTTTACAAAACTAAACATGCTTAACATATGATCCAGCAATCACAACACCTCAATATCTGCTTAAATGAATTGAAAACTTACATCTACACAAAAACCTTCATGTGTATAAACATGGATGTTTATAGCAGCTTTATTCATCACTGAAAAAACTTGGGGGCAACTAAGATGTCCTTCAGTGATGAGTGGATAAATAACCTGTGGTATATCCAGACAACAGAATATTATTCAGCACTAAAAAAGAAATGAGTTGTCAATGAAAAGACATGGAGGAAACTTAAATGCATACTACTAAGTGAGAGAAGCCAACTTGAAAATCCTACATAGGGGCATCTGGGTGTCTCAGTGGTTGAGCATCTGCCTTGGTTCAGGTTGTGGTCCTGGGGTCCTGGGATTGAGTCTTGCATCAGGCTGCCCACAGGGAGCCTGCTTCTCCCTCTGCCTATGTCTCTGCCTCCTCTCTGTGTTGTCTCCCATGAATAAACAAATAAAATCTAAAAAAAAAAAAGAAAAACCTACATATTGTATGATTAAGACCATATGACATTCTGGAAAAGGCAAAATTATGGGGATAATAAAAAGATTAATCAGTGCAGAGCACAGAGGACTTTTAGGGCAGTGAAACTATTCTGTATGATACTACATTGATGGACACATGTCATTATACATTTGTCAAAACCCATAGAATCTACACCAAGAGTGGACCCTAATGTAGACTACAGACTTTGAGTGATAATAATGTGTCCATGTATGTTCATTGATTGTAACAAATATACCACTCCAGGGCCGGAGGTCCATAATGAGGGATGTTGTGTGTTTAGATGGGATGGAAAATAATAGGAACATTTTCTGTACTTGACTCTCATTTTTGCTGTGAACCTAAAACTTCTCTAAAAAGTAAAGTTTTTTAATTAAAAAAGTGGTAAAGATTTGATAAGACACTAAAGTTAGCTTGTAAATCTATCTTGCTTTATTCAATATGTAAATATATTGCATTGAGGAACATTAATGAGTAGATTCACAAATTACTAAAATGATCAAAACTCCATTGTAGGTATGCCAACTTCTACTGAAGAGATATCAAATGGTAGTGATGCTATGGTTCAAAAGTCTTGAGTTCTAATGTAAATATTGTGCTTTATATTTTAAGATCAAGGATGATTTCTAAGTATTTTTCCCTAAATCTAAATTAACTCATAGTCAAAATCTAGACAAATGTTCCCATCTAGTATTTTATTTATTGGTCTTTAGTTTTTTTGGAGTTCCTCTGAAATTTTCTCAGGTCTTCAGATGTGAGAACAAGGCTTTTGACAGGGAAGATATTTCTTAACAATTGGCTTGTCTTGAATCGATTGTTCTTATAGCCCACATTCTTATTGCACCACATTTAAGTGAATTATTCCCTTTCATTTTTGTTATTCCTGCCTTCCTCCCTCATAGCTACACACAATGCAAAGCATTTTCTCTTTACTTTCTGAAAATTGTTCTCTACTATATTGGATAGTATAGTATATACAGTGCTTTCTCCTCATTCTCCCTCTTTTATGTGTCTTTCCTTCCTTGTGAGATTTCCCTCAAACTGCCTCTTAAAAGTTGTTGTTCCTAATGGTTCTCTCACCAGATGCTAACTGTGCCAGAATTTTATTTTACTTAGTTTTATATTTTAAGATATATCTTCATTCAAATGTAGTAAAAACTTCAAAGGCAGCCAGTAAGCTCATTTGATAAATCCTGTTTCAAAAAAATATGACCGGAAAGCCCTTTGGTTACAGAAAAATACAGTAAAAATGTACTCATTGCCTTGGGGAGATATTTGACTTAAAAAGCAGTCCAAATACTCATATTTCAGTACCAACAAATAAATAGTCGTAGAGTAATATGAATGTGTGTTGGGATATGTGTTGGTATAGACCTGAGGTTTTGTTTTTTTTTTTCTCATTTGTAAAGAAAACCAATCCTTTCTTTCCAGTATGGAAGACTACTCAGGGACATCTAAACTAGAGTTGAGTATTGGTGGGAGCAAACTGGGCCAGAAAGACAGATTCCAAGGGCAGCTAAATAATAAAGCAGCTCAAGTGATCCTGAAGTCTAGAGTAACGTATGGCTGAAAGATGACCCATGGCCTTGGGACATTGAACTAACATGTGGAGCATGAAAACATTCACTGGGGATTCCAGAAATAATTAGGGAACAATGGGCGTCAGCTGAGCTGTTATTGGGGCAGCAAATTTGGGGATAAGAGTTTCATTCTTGATCCTCTACTCCTCATATTTTTCATGTTCTTCTTGGACGATCTTATCTATTCTTATAATAATGATTACTGAATACGTATCCAAAGAAATCATTCTTCCTTGACTTCAAACTGACATATTTAACTTCCTGCTATTCTTGGATGTTCCAGAGGCACCCAGGTACTCAAGCCAGAAACACAGGATCATTCTAAACTTCTCTTTTTCCTTCACCATCCCCTACATTTGATCGATTGTTCAATGCTGCATATTTTACATACTAAATATTTCTCAATCTTGTCATTTCATTTCCATAAAAACTATCTCAACTCTTATGGCACTAATTCAGGTAATGAATGTGACTTTGTGCTACAAAAATGTCCTACCTAGAATATGCTGTCAATGCCCTCCTTATATCTATAATCTACAGTATAAATGGTGAGACCTGCTAAAATATTAATCTATGTATGCTCTGCTTTAAAGGCTCAGCATTATTTAAATAATAAAATTCAGATGGCTTTACATACTCATATGGTTTATATGAGGCCCTCTAGCATCTGATCCCTAACTAGTTCTCCAGTTTTACCTTCTACTATTCCCTGTCCTATACTTCAGTATGTAATAACACCGTGCTGCTTCTAGTTTTGCTTACATACTATTGTATTTCAGCACTCTCTGTCCTTCCATGTGTGTCCCTTTTCTTTTGCAATAGGATAGATTATGTGGCTAAGGGTGTGAGGCCCACCATTTCCTCAAATGTACACTGGATTTTGAAACTTGAGTACTGCAAAGTTGAGTGGAGTGGTGCCTTTCCTTCCATAGACTTACTTCTGTTCATTTGCATAAGCTTGAAGAGTTCTGAAGAGAAATTCCTCACAAGCAAATAAAGACTACATCAGAGAACCTCTGTCTTCACAGTTTTGTGGGCAATGACAGTTGTCATCAAGAGGTGGGTCTGAGGGCGGACTCCCATTCAAACATAGCACCTCACCAAAGTGGAATCAGTGCAGCTTAGGGAAAATGCTAGGCATTAGGCCAAGTAAAGCTGAAACCCTGGGGCTATGGGAGTAATAGGAACTAAGAATTAAGCTTGTTCTCTCTCTCTCTACCTCAGGATAATTTTTACCTTGTGGAAACCAATGTGATCTATACTGGACCAGAAGAAAGAACAAAGAACTAACTAGGAGCCAAAGAACATTACTGGCTCCACCACCAACAGTGAGTACTTGTACTTGGCATGGTGCACATAAACAAGCAAGGCTGTCAAGAGTGCTAATGGCAGGTCCTTCCTCTGTCATTGCTGGTATTCTACTTCTTATGTTAATGATCTTTGTAACCAGCACTTACTGAATTCCAACAACAATCTTTAAAATTTACTTTTTCTTTACATTATATTCATCGGTTGTACTCTGAACTTCAACTATTTTAAAGTTTGTCATCTTCCATTAATGATTTATCTAAAGACTATTTTTTTTTCAAATGACATATTACTGCAAGTTCTAAACACACTAAACTCAGTTTTGTTTTGTTTTCCAAGTGGGTGATTATTTTCATTTAGGCTGTTTTTTCATTTGTTTGTATTGTATCTTCTTTTGGCTTCAAAAGTGTATTAAAGATAATACATACCTAGAGATTGTATTGAAAATTCCAATAATTCTATACTCACTGAATTTCTGCCCTAGGTAAAGTTGTGAAGTATTTTTTTGGATTCATCGTTTTATTACTTCTTCACATCCAGGACTCTTAATCCGATATCTAGTTGCTCTGTCCTACCCTCCACTGCACAAATGATAGACTTCCTTGAGTCTGCCATATTTGGGCAGGTAGAAAAGAGGGAAAAAAACATTCTTTTAATTTTTGTATTAAACTCAAATGTGGTAAAATACTTGAGTGGTTTTAGGTACATTTATTTATTTATTTATTTATTTATTTATTTATTATTTTTTTAAAGATTTAATTTATTTGAGAGAGAGCAAAAACAGAGTGGGGTCTGGGGTGAGGGGCATAAGGGAAGGAGATGCAGACTTCCCACTGAGCAGAGAGCCTGATGCAAGCCTTAATTCCAGGACCCTGGAATCATGGTTTCAGCCCAAGGCAGGCGCTTAACTCAATGAGCCACCTAGATGCTCCTATGGTACTATTTTTTATTTGCTTTTTTTTTGAAAATGGAAAATATGAATAATAGAGAAATAACATACTGTCATGTTCTAAGACTTATTTAAAATGTTACTAAAGAAGAAACAACTTTGTCTACTGAAAACAGAAAACAAGAATTGCCTGAATGTTAGATCTGTCTTCTCAGGATCTCAGATCTGATGTTTGTCAGTAAATTCCAGATGAGCCCTAGCTGCCTGCCTTTGCTGATTCTATGTTTTGAATTCTTATACTTTGATATTCTACACTTATCTCCATGCAGCACCTAGTTTTCTGAAGTTGCTTGAAACCTAAGGTTCACATAAAGGCAGTTCTTTCCTCTAGATAGAGAGATTGGTAGTCACAATACAACAATATGGCTCAGGTGAGGAGTGCAAACCTTAGACTTATCAGCTAGTTAGACTTATCAGCTAGGTTCAAATCTCTGCTTTGCTACATATTTGCTATGTAAATATTCATAAGTTACTAACTGCCACAGACATTTTATTGTCAACAAAATATAAAATGTAAAATGTAAAAAAAAATGTCAACTGTGAAGTTTGGAAATAGTATATATAAAACACCTGGGAAATTTATAATGGAAGAAAAGGGTTCTACTTCCCTTCACTGCTAGCCATATGCATTTTTCTTCCACATTTCTTTTGCTAGGCACAGAGTCACTTCTGGTCTCTTGGATCACTTCTCAGTTTGTCCCAAATTGAGCTATAATTCTCATTCAATGTAAGTCAGGTGTATAACCCCCTTTACCCATGGTATATATTTATATGAGAATCTTGAGATATAAATATTTATTTAATGGATATCCTTAAATAAATTAATGTCATCTAAAATCTAAAACTACTGCATATAATACATATTTCTATATTGATAAATTTTCCATTTCTAAAGTGATAGATTTAATCTTATACTTTAAAAGTATGATAAAAATAACTCTACATAATGACATAATGATCAATAGTATATGAGTTAAAGTTGAATTACATAATTTTACTAGCCATGTGGCCTTGGGTAATTTACTTAAATTTTCTAGGCTTTAGAATCTTTATTTATAAAACTGACAAACAGTAGCATCTGGCATATAAAGCTATTGTGACAATTAAATAATATAACACAAGCAAAGCACTTACCATGCTGCTTAACACAAAGCAAGCATGGTAACAAATATTAACACTGAAATCAAAGGTTAATAACATGATTAAGAGGGGACTGACAGGTCAAGCTCCCTGCATGGAGTCTGCTTCTCTCTCTGCCTGTGCCTGTGTCTCTGCCTCTCTCTCTGTGTCTCTCATGAATAAATAAATAAATAAAATATTTTTTTTAAAAAAAGAGATGGAGAACTAGAGATGACTGTTTCTATTTTTCCCCATAAACATATATCATGTAATAACAATGACATACTAAAAATTAGAAATCAAAAGTAGATATTAATTTTGTTATCATTAGTTGTCTTAATTTTTCTTTGTTAATGAAGGGAATGACTATGATTCATGTTCTCCATGTGGCATCATTTTTTCCTCTAGGTCTGTGGAAGAAAGCTAATGATCTTCTCTCTTTAATGCATTATCTAGTCATTATTCACCTTAACTAGTGAAGGGACTAAACAGATTCCACAGTGATAACCCCGATGGAAAGGCAATGCTTCTACATCCCTTTCTCTTATTATTATTTTTTGCTTTTAAGCATGAGAATTTGGATGCCAATATCTGAGAAGACTGAGAGTCAATCAATTATATGAAAGATACATGTATGCTACAATTATGCCATGAAGAAACAGCCCAGAGAACTTAGGGACATCTGTCCCAATAAACTTTGATACTGGGGGATCCCTGGGTGGCTCAGTGGTTCAGCGCCTGCCTTCGGTCAGGGGCATGATCCTGGAGTCCCAGGATCGAGTCCCGCGTCGGGCTCCCGTCATGGAGCCTGCTTCTCCCTCTGCCTGTGTCTCTGCCTCTCTCTCTCTCTCTCTCTCTCTCTCTCTCTCTCTATCATGAATAAATAAATAAAAATCTTAGAAAAAAACCCTTTGATACTGCATTTTTTAATTTATAAGAGAGCTACTAACAATTGACTGGAGCTTACATAATATATAGTCCCTGTTCATAAACCAGCAGAAATCGATGTTCAAGAAATCTTTTTTTTTTTTTAATGGAAAGGATAAGAGGGGGAAGACCCTTGGTAAAGATCAAGTCCTTCTACAGCACATACTTAAGCACACACACACACACACACACAAACACACAGAGATTGCAGGCAAATTATTCTGACTCTTAATTCAACAGTTCTTGTGATGGATATTTTAAAAATGTAATCCTTTTATTAATATAAACCAATAGCATTTGATGATGAAGCCAAAGAGCTGGAAAATTTTAAAATATATATTTATAGATAGACTCATTTCAAATTGTTTTCCAAATAGGTTCAGTTTGTAGACTACATAAGAATAATGTAGGGTTTGTAGCAATGAAAGCTGTTCTATCAGTACCATGTGGACATTTTTAGCAGTTTGTAAGAAAAGTTGATAACATATTCTGTATTGTCACAGTGGATGTTATGCAATGCAGAATGTATATATATAAGTTTCCAGAGTTATAATTTTGCAACTTTTTAAACATCTAAGAACTCCAAATTTAAAATTGAGATGGTTTAATAAAAAGACCTTAATATAGGAGCATGCAGTGTCTCGAGAAACCACTTTATCTCCTCCCATGAAAAAAAGACTCTGAAAATAAATTTTAACTCACTTCTCTTTTTCTAATAAGTATATAGGACATGCAATCATGTCCTATTAGTACTAGAATATAAAAGATTCATAAGTAAAGACATTCTTTCTTTTTTTTTTTTTAAAGATTTATCTATTTATTCATGAGAGACAAGGGAGAGAGAGGCAGAGACACAGGCAGAGGGAGAAGCAGTCCCACAAGGATGCGGGACTCGATCCTGGATCCCAAGATCACACCCTGAGCTAAAGGCAGATGCTCAACTACTGAGCAACCAGGCACCCTCTTATTTTGTTTAATGCATACTTAGAACTTAGCAAAAGGATCCTACAACTTCTGGATCTTTAGTAAATATATGAGGATACTTGGCTGAGGCAATGAATCATATTACTGATAAAGAGTCAGAGATGCCAAGATGTTACACAATTTATACACACTTCAGGTCCATTTTTAACTATAATGTTAATAAACAGTTGTTTCTGATCACCAATGTTCATATATATCATCAATGTTCATCATCATCTGAAGTGAGATTATAAATGGTATTTGTCTCACCTACAGAATGGGAGAAGATATTTGCAAATGACATATCAGATAAAGGGCTAGTTTCCAAAATCTATAAAGAACTTATTAAACTCAACACCAAAGAAACAAACAATCCAATCATGAAATGGGCAAAAGACATGAAGAGAAATCTCACAGGGGAAGACATGGACATGGCCAACATGCACATGAGAAAATGCTCTGCATCACTTGCCATCAGGGAAATACAAATCAAAACCACAATGAGATACCACCTCACACCAGTGAGAATGGGGAAAATTAACAAGGCAGGAAACAACAAATGTTGGAGAGGATGCGGAGAAAAGGGAACCCTCTTACACTGTTGGTGGGAATGTGAACTGGTGCAGCCACTCTGGAAAACTGTGTGGAGGTTCCTCAAAGAGTTAAAAATAGACCTGCCCTACGACCCAGCAATTGCACCGTAGGGGATTTACCCCAAAGATTCAGATGCAATGAAACGTCGGGACACCTGCACCCCGATGTTTCTATCAGCAATGGCCACAATAGCCAAACTGTGGAAGGAGCCTCGGTGTCCATCGAAAGATGAATGGATAAAGAAGATGTGGTTTATGTATACAATGGAATATTACTCAGCCATTAGAAACGACAAATACCCACCATTTGCTTCAACGTGGATGGAACTGGAGGGTATTATGCTGAGTGAAATAAGTCAATTGGAGAAGGAAAAACAGTGTATGTTCTCATTCATTTGGGGAATATGAATAATAGTGAAAGGGAATATAAAGGAAGGGAAAAGAAATGTTGGGAAATATCAGGATGGGAGACAGAACATAAAGACTCCTAACTCGGGGAAACGAACTAGGGGTGGTGGAAGGGGAGGAGGGCGGGTGTTGGAGGGGAATGGGTGACGGGCACTGAGGTGGACACTTGACGGGATGAGCACTGGGTGTTTTTCTGTATGTTGGTAAATGAACACCAGTAAAAATTAATAAAAAAATAAAAAATAAAAAAAAATAAAAATAAATGGTATTTGTCTCAAATGAAAGGGTAACATATTTGATTCTAACTATATGCCAACTACATCCATTATTTTTCAAAGGAAAGATACCATAATACACAGTACAAATTTAATTCAGATTAAAAAGGAGAGAGATAAATGTTCATTCACCTCTACAACCAAAAAAAATACAAAGAATAAATTCTATGGGTTTGAATCACAAATGTAATCCCCAAGTTGTATTTCTAGGTGTCTTTTTAATGGATATTTTGGGGTGGGGGTGACTGGAAGATCCAATATTTTGAACTAAAAGGCCACCAAACCAACACACACAACTATGCTCCTAGGATACTACTAGAGAATTACTCTCTAAAGAAATGGAACAAACTATTCAAAGAAGCCAGAGTGATTTCATGCATTATTCCTGTCTAGATTAAGGAGATACTTATTCTGACATTTGTGAAGTAGGGTGACTTAGGCTGCCTACATATTGTGTATACACACCCAGGTGATGACTGTCAGTCTAAGTAACCTGAACATTCATGCCCATGTCATACAGTAAAATCTCAAGTCAGAGAGAAACTATAAGAAAACTATAATCAGCCTAGTCATAGGATCACTAGATATTTAAAGAACCAACAATACACACATGTACACACAAAGGAAAGGATGAGGATTGAGAAAAAAAACTGATGTTAAGGCAAACAGGTATTTCATAAAACACAAAAATATTTTAAAATTCTATTTAGATAGAGAATGATTCTGAATACATAAAAGAGAATACTGTCTTAATAAATGACTTTTTGTGGACTCAAAAAGATCTTAGTAAATACTAAAAATATGATAGCTAAAATAAAAGATTTAGTAGAATTGGCAAGAAAAGTCAAAGAGATTTTCTGAAAGAAGAGAGAAAAGGAAAAAGTAAGGAAAAAAGATATGTATCACCGGTCAATTATTTCTTCAACTATTGTCTCTCCTTTTAGAACTCCAATTAACTATATATTGGTCAACTCATTTTTATCCTATTTATCTTAATTTGTCTTTCTCATTTTCCATTTCTATATGATGTGTTTGAGTCATCTCTTCAGACATCTATCTTCCAATTCTCTCTTCCGCTCTACTTTAATATCTATTGTGTTTTTGTGTTTTAATGACCATATTTTCCATTACTGTACATTTACTTTGATTCTTTTGCAAACCCAACTATTCTTATTCCATAATGTCCTCCTTTGCCTTACGAAAAATCTGTAGACATTTACAAGTATTTCTTTCAGAATATCTCTATTATCTGCAATTCTCTGTGTATGAATTCTACCATTTTTGTATCTACTGTTCTCTTGGCTGTTTATAAACTGTTACTGAACTCATCTTCAGAGCATTTACAGCGGGATTTATAGGTTCTCTGGAATAGGAAGGAACTCCTATGATGTGGTTTTACATCGCCTTTTTCAATTTCGAACATGTTTCACTTTGGGAAAAGTGGTATTTTTATGATTATTGATGTTAATTACTCAGTTTTAGGTTACTCTATTGAATGAATCGTCTGGGCTATGAGTCCAGTGTTTTTTCTGGATGAGTAATTCTTTCCAGATATGCCTCAAATACAAAGTAAGCTCTCTTCCTATTTCTTGTAGCATCTTGACACTATCAGGTAAAGATTTTCTGACTTCTATTTCATGGAAAATAGGCTCTTACCTTTATGTAGGTTACTTAGGTTTAGCTCCTATTCATAGATTGGGCAAAAGCCTTATATCTAGGCTGCATGTATATACATTCAATCTAAATCAGGACTATTATCTTCCACAACTCAAGAGCCAGAACTTACGTTTGTTCACACCTAGGCATTACGGAAGCACTGCTCAAGACTGTACTTTCAACACCTGATTTCAACATACTGTGGGATATTTGGCTTTAAGTGTTTCTCATTGTTTGGTTTTTACTCTCTCCTGTCTGCAATCTATGACTTTCATGTTCTTAACTTCTTTTTTTTTTTAAAGATTTGATTTATTTATTCATGAGAGACACACAGAGAGACACGGGCAGAGGGAGAAGCAGGCTCCATGCAGGGAGCATATGTGGGACTCGATCCCAGGACTCCAGGTTCACAAGCTATATGTAGCTTACATATAAATGCTGAAGGTGGCACTAAACCACTGAGCCACCCGGGCTGCCCCATGTTCTTAACTTCTAACTCAAGTGAGTACTTTTTAAAATTTGGTTATGTTTCATCTCACATTTCTGTATGTTTAGAATAGTAGGGCAGATTTCCCTAATCATGTCATAGTCTGCTGGATCATGTTACATGACACATTTTTAAATGGTAAAACAAAATACTTTCCCACATTTAATTTTTTTGTTATTTTTATCTTTGACATGCAGTAATAAAGTACTAAGGTTTCCTTCATGAATATTAAATCATTTTTGTTGTACTATATTTGATTTTATAAGTAGAATTAAGAATAAGTTTTACTTTGAATTAAGGGGGAAAGGTTAGACATGCTGTATTACACTTACTTGGCAAGGTGATTGTTTCTATTAGCTCACAGAATAGCCAAAACTACTCAGTCTCCTCATTGATCAAAATGTTTTATTCTCACTATATCTAGTCAATATGGAATATGTAGGAAATTATAATCCTGAAGTAACCTAGAGACATATTTCAATTTTACCCTTAAAAATATTAGTCTTGTCTAGAGCTGCATATAAATAAGTATAATAAACAAAAATAAAACAAAATAGCCATAGTTTTAAGTAAATAATCTTATTACTATAAAACAGTTTACTTATGAAATAGATTCTACTTCTATCAAATATGCAACCCAAGAAGATTTTCTTCAATTTTTAGTCACAATTCAATTATGTTCAGTGTCAAATTTATGCATATAAAATATAAGTGCCCATTTACTGTTATTATAATTTTGGAAAAGTTTCTATTGCTTTCTGTAAATATTTATTTGCTCCTGAAAGTGATACAAGCCTATTTATTATTAACATTATTCTGTTAAAATATAATAAAATGTACACTTTTAATCATGTGTTATTAATGCATTCGTAGTTATATAATGTTTAAAAGAGAACACATTTTATTCCTCAATATGTTAGATCTAAGTTTATTATTTCCTACCATGTTCCTAATAGCAGTAAATAAGTTTATGATTAGATTACAAATAGGAGCATTTATTCTTTTCAAAGTACTTTGACACATTTTTGTGATTGTCATAAAACCCTGAAATGTATTTACCACTTTCCCAATTTTGCCCATGAGGACATAAAGGGCTTGGAAAGGTGAAGTTTCCTGCCCAAGATCACAATGCTAGCAAATTACAAAGTCAGGTCCCTAATGCACATCTTCTGTCTCCAAAGCCCACACTCTTACAGTAGAGTGGAATTCCTCTCAAGTTCTCCAATTAAAAATATTATGGTTTGATGAAATCACATTTTATATTCTCTTGTCTTACATAAATTTTAAGTCATGGTTGTAATTCAACTAATACAGTTATGCCACTGGTCACAAGAAACCAAAGTTACTTTGAGTAGTGGATGACATTTGTTAAAAGTGAGATTTTTTTTTATTGTCATAATGTTTTCTGGCTATTGCTACAGGATGATAAATTATCAAGATTACATCTTGTATTTGGGAAAGAAAAACCAGCAATAAATTGAAAACTTGGAGTATGAGCCTACAGCTGTGCAGGGTGACTAAAGGAGATAAGGTCAAGTCAGTGGAAAACCTGCCTCATTCCCTCTAACAGATGCAAACTTACATTTAGAGAACTTGTGCAGTGATCTAGTAATAATGGGACATTTCTCTGTGGACCAGATTTTTTTTTTGATAAGTGTAACCTACTGCTAAAAATTCTTCATATGCATATTTCCTTTCACTGGGAACTCAATGACACAATGAAATGCTTCAAAAATTATAAACTGAATTTTTACATTTTAGATGTATCATTATTTCTCTGTTGCCATAAGTGAATCACAAGACCTTATAGCTCACTTGGTCTTGCAGTACTAGAATCAAATGATTCTTTTGTTTGTTTTTTTTTTAAAATGAGGTGCTAAACTTTTTGGGCTTTTAGAATCCTTCTCCATTATCACTCATCTTCTTAAACTCCAGACTAAAATACGATGTTCAAATTGAAATTGAACCAAAACAATCATGGTACCCAGGACTCACCTTCGTTTCCAGAATTTCATTCTAGAAGTATTTCAAGGGGAAAACACTTGTATTACATGGCGCCTATATGCCAAGTGCTGACAAAAGTGTTTTACTTACTTTTATTTAATTACTCCAACAAACCAATAAGAGAGATAGACCACAGCAAAAGATACTGAGGCTCAGAAAGCTAATAAGCCATGCATGATCACAAAGGTAGTTAATGGAGGAAATGAATTCTAAAGCACAACAAAAATAATTCAATGTCCACATTCTGCTAAGCTTCTACTATCTGTTTTCCAAATGTTAAACAGAGTTCACTACTACAATGTATTGGACATCATCCAAAATAAACTCAGTAGTGTGCTTTGATACTTTCCAGTGGTTATTCCCCTGAAATTTGCTTTCCTTTTGGAATAGACTTTGTCTTCTCTTTGGGAAGAGAAAGAGAGAGGCCCCTAAGTTGAAAAAATGTATTCCCCCACCCACAAGATGATCCAAGTCTACTCATGTCTCCTTGGTTGTCTCCTTGGACAACATTTCCCTTTGCCTTGTCACTCAGGCCAAGTCATCCGCTATTCTCTGGACACTTGAAGGCTTGCACTTGCTTCTACTCTATTAGTGCTTTCTCTTCATATCTCTCCTGTCATTAAAAACTAGCAAAATAAAAAAACTAAACCAATAAAACATAAAGATCTTGGAAAGGTCAAGTTTGTAAGAATAATAAAATTATTTGTTCTCATATACACTTTCAATTATTGCCTTCTCTTTTTACTTAGCTTCTTATTAAGAAATATATGTACTTCAGCTTGCTTTTCATCCATTCATCCTACTTAACGCTATTATTCCCTCTATTATTATCAGTGAAAACTATTCTCACTAAGGTTACCAATAGCCTTACTACTTACTACCATCAAGGGAAGGATTTGTCTTCCTCTTCTCATCTACAACACTTGATGTTGTCATTTAACTGTTCCTTCTTTGATTTTTATTGTAGTAGTACCCTCTGAACTTCCTACCACTTATCTTGCTATTATTCACTCAAAAATACTTGAAACTTAGTATTATAAATTAAATTACAGTAAATGAGACATAGAAAGTTTCTTCATGATATAATCTTCATGATTATAATTGAGTGCTATATTAAATGAAGTACCAGATATTATGGGAGCACAAAGAGGTATTCCTAATTCAGGCTTTCCCTGATGGCCATATGCATCTCCTTTAACTTTCGCTGTTTCAAAGAATGATGATTTCCGGTCTTTTTCTTCAGCTCAGATCTATCTCTGGAGTACACACCTATATGCCCATTTGTCCACTAGACAGCTCCAGTTTTACATCCCACAGACACTTCAAATTCAACATGTCCCACCCAAATTGACTTCAACATATTCCCTGTCAAAACAAACTGTTCCTTGATTATTCCTTTGATCTTCAGAATTTGCCAAATATAAAACCTACATTATCCTTGGTTTCTTTCTCTCACTTATATCTCACATAAATAAATATCTCACATCAACTCATTTTCATCCAGCCACTTCTTTTGTGACATTTCTTTTCATTCCCATGGCTACCACTATTGTTTTCTCATTTAGGTAAATTCAAGAATATCATAACTGCTGTCCCTTCCTTTAAACCAGGAATTAACAAACTACAGCTTATGGGCAAAACTGTCTATGTATTTGTGTAAACAAAGTTTTATTGAAATACAGTTACCCCCATCATTTACTTACTATACATGTCAGCTTTCATACTACAACAACAGAGTTTAGTAACTGTCAGGGACCATATGTCACATAAAACCAAAAAGATTTACCATCTGGCCCTCTATAGAAAAATTTTGTTGATCCTGATATAAATTGACCCTCTTTAATCTCTCTTCCATACTGGTGTTAAAATATTTTTCCTAAACAGCAAATATGATCATTATACTCCTCCCATTTAAGATTAGGAAAGTTCTCTCTATATCAAAGTGTTAGAAGTCTTCTTCCACTTCGGGATAATTATTAATCTGGTTAGTCTAGGATTTTTTTTTCAAGATGTATTTATTCATGAGAAACACAGAGAGAGAGAGAGGCAGAGACACAGGCAGAGGGAGAAGCAGGCTCCATGCAGGGAGCCTGACGTGGGACTTGATCCTGGGTCTCCAGGATCATGCCCTGGGCTGAAGGCGGCGGTAAACTGCTGAGCCACCCAGGCTGCCCTGTGATCTAGATTTAAGAGGAAACCAGATAGTGCTCTGGGCAGAGCTAGCCTCTTGGGGCAACTTCTTCTGAGTCGGTGGATCCACCCCTGCCGCTGGGGACCTGCACCCAAGGGTGCAGGATTAATTGCTGGATTCTTAGAAGTGGAATTTCTGGATCAAGGGGTAAAGGTATATGTAATTTTGGATTCTTAGGAATGGAATTTCTGGATCAAGGGGTAAAGGTATATGTAATTTTATTAAATATTTTCAAATGTTTTACCTCTTTGTTTTATTTTGTTTTATATCTTTTTATATTCTTACCTAAAATGTATGTCTTATTTTCTCACAGTCTTATCAACAGTATATGTGTTCACTATCAAGAATTTTTGCACTATCTAAGGGCACTGGGTGGCTCAGTTGGTGATAAAGCCCCATGTCAGACTCCAGATTGCTTAAGATTCTTTCTCCCTCTCTTTCCACCCTTCCCCTCTCTCTTTCTTTAAATAAATAAATAAATAAATAAATAAATAAATAAATAAAGTAAAATAAAATGGAATTTTTGCCCTATCTTGCCAATACTAATGCCACCAGTTCAAATAAGGTGATAAAAATGGGCCTTGGAGCCTTCTAACAGGTTGAAACTGGAGTTCTAATTTTTTTAAGTACACTATAGAGATTTTTTATAGTAAAAGACTCATATAATACTACCTCACACAATACTTGCTCTCAAGTTGAGATATGTAATGCTTTCTTCTCCAAGGAGGACATGACCCTGAAAGCAGTTTATCTAGACCTGAAATAATAACACCATAAAATTCATCTTTTATTTAGCTTCCCTCTGTTCTTTCAGTAAGGGGATGGTGGAAGTAATAAGACACATGAAGAGCTGAAGTTTTATAAGTTTGGTCATATCATAATTTAAGATTTTGGACCCTATAGATATACATACATTAGCATAGTTGCATATCAGCTCTCACATCAAATTCATTAACTAGCATAGAATAAAATTTCAAGTCACTCTGTGGTTGATGAAGCTCCTACCTAATTTTTTCAGTTCAAATTTCTTATGTTTGTAATACATTTCTTCCTCTTCTTTACATGGCCAATTAATTCCTTCATATTCTTGAGAACTCATTTGCAGCACTCCTCTATCCGTCACACCAAACCTGGGATAGAATGCATTCCCTTTGTACTATCAGAGTACTCTGCATATGCCTAGCATTTATTTCAAATCATTCTAAATGTGTGCATAATTCCTTGTAGTGTATTCTATGTATTATATTATACACATTATAGATTATAGACAATAAAAGGTGGGTCTACTCACCACAATTCCAGATCTGTTATTTACAGTAGTTACTCAATAAATATTAATTGAAAGAATAAATGTCTATGAAATTACTAGTATAAAAAACTGAGTCTGTGATTATGGGCACTTTAGCATCAATGACAATGTGAAAGTACTTTTGATGAAAACAGGTCACCAGTGTCAAAGTATAAGCATATACTATTTATTAATTACTAATTTACTAATTCATGTGGAAAATACTTATTAAATGCCAATGATGTTCTAGATCAAAAAGATGCTGGGGATATAGAACTAAGAAAAATCATACAAGACTACTGTTCTTCATCCATGGAGCTTATGATTGGGAGGTAGATAATTACAAATTGGGTTTATAGTTAGAAATTGAGATGAGTTATATGAAGGGAAGGAACATTGTTTTATAAGAATGAATAAAAAAAAGGGAGCCTGCTAGATCCTAGGGTCAAGGATGCTGCCTTGAAGTAGTAACTTTAAACTAAGTTCTGAATGATAAATAGCAGTTAATCAGGCAAAAGGGGGAGAGATGGAGAGCTTTCTAATCTGAACACCGGAGAGTGATAATGTGCCATTTTGAGGAACTGAAGAGGAAGTATGGTTGGAGCAGAGAATGAGCAGGCTCCTGATGGCACTGAAGCTGGAAAATTAGTTA
The DNA here is from genome assembly GCF_048418805.1 of Vulpes vulpes. NCBI lineage: Eukaryota > Metazoa > Chordata > Mammalia > Carnivora > Canidae > Vulpes > Vulpes vulpes. The sequence goes on from NC_132783.1 coordinate 16,472,275, forward strand.
GGAGAAGAATGTACAACATCTTTTTTTTTTTCATTGTAAGGGTTAATTTCTTACCCCCTAGGAGTAATAGATAGATAACATTGAAGATAAGAGTTCCAGTACCAGAGGGGGCTATTCTCAGATTGGGACATATTTACCCTTTGGCCCAGAAATCTTATCTCTAAGAATCTTACTCCCAACGACACACTGGCAAGGACACAATGAACTGAATACATAAAACTACTAATTTTTCATTATTTGAAATAGCTAAAGACTGGAAACAAATATGTCTATCAATGGGGAACTGGTTGGGTGAACTGTGGTATTTCTACATAAGGAGTACTATGCAGCTAAATAAAGAAACGAGAAGTATATTAAACAGGGTTCTCCAGAAAACAGAACCAAAAGGAAATATATGTATATATACATATATATGAGAGGATATCTATTATAGGAATTGACCTATGGGATTATGGAGGCTGAGCAGCATCACGTTCTGCTGTCTAAAACTAAAGAACCAGTGGTGCTTATTCCGTCCAACTCCAAAGGCCTGAGAACCAAGGGAAGCAGCTGTCTGAAGGCAGTCTATAGGTTCAAATCTAAGCTCTTCCAGAAATACCCTCAAAGACAAACCCAGAAATAATGTTTTACCAGATAGCTGGGTATTCTTTAGCCTAGGCAAGTTGACATATGAAATTAAGGGATCACATCATAAGCATTATCTTCATATACTCTATTGAGTGATTTCCAATGTATTATAGTAAGAGGCAGATTATATGTACACACACACACACACTTATTTACAAACACACACACATACACACACAGATACACCACTTAGTAAAGCAAGGAAAAAAACTGAGAAAATTAGAACATCACTGTTTCCAAGCCCTAATGAACTAATGGATCCAAACAGTGATTACAAATTACTGCTAACATCAATACAACAAAGACTCTCAAACATTATGTAACTCAAGTGCAAGTAAAAAGTAGTTTTGTCAAATCTGTATCTGATAAAGCCATTTAGAGCTTATTATCAATTCACAGGAAATAGTGGGAACAAAGAAATACCATGAAGAAGCAAAAAAATCCAGACTAAGGGACATCTCATCCAATTTCTTCAACAAATAATTGCAGGGCAGAGGGGGAGAGAGAAAGGGGAAAAGGTGATGGGGAGACTGAGGGAGGGAGAGAGGGAGAGAGATGGAGAAAGGAGAAATAGAGAGATGCTGAGGGGGGACCTATAGATTAAAAGATTAAAGACATATATAAACCAATAGTACAACAGTAAAATATGGAACTGATTTGGATCCAGTCTCAAACCAATCAACTTTTGAAAATAAAGTATGAAACAACCAGGAGAATTTGAACACTAATAAGACACTTGGTGACATTAAGGAAATACTATTAATTTATTTAGGCTAATATCAATATTCTTGTGGTTGTGTTTTTTTTAAGTCTTTGTATTTAGAGAAACCATTTGAAATATTTACGGATGAAATGATTTCTTGTTTGAGAGTAATTTTTCAAAGTAATATGGAGGAAAGATTGGCTATGAGTTGATTGTTGTGAAAGCTACATAACTGGGAATTCATTATATATTTGTTTTATTGCAGATATGGTTGAAATTTGCATAATAGACAATTACAAAACAAAAAGAATAAAATAATTTGATGTGCCTATTATAAGCCTATTCTTTGATCCAGTGTAATGAATGCATTGAAAAGAGCCTGGGTGAATGGGAAGAGTAGCAGAGATGTGGGAGACTTAGTTGATAGACTATTGATTAATCAATACACATTATCCCCTGCTCACATTATGTCTTAGCACATGCATTTCACTTTTTCTCTAGATCTGTATAATGTAGTCGTCAGGCATAAGGATTCTGGAGTTAAATAAGACTTGAGTTCACATTCGAGCTCTGAAACTTAATAGCTGTGTGGCAGCTGCCTCATGGCAGGAACTGGAGGTAATGCAGTTATGTGGTTATGTGGTTAAACCAATAAATAACTTTTACCCTAAGAGCCTAGACACAGTATATAACAGGAAACCAGAGTTTCCTTTTTAAAAAGAACCAGGTCCATTTCATTAAGATGAGTAATTTTAAATGCTGTATCCTGAACTTAAATATATACATATATAATATATACATACATACATTACTTAAACTTTTTATTCTAAAAGATACAGACTTGACATTTTAAGCTGTCAAGTGGTTTACAGAATTTTAGATATCACTAAAGACCTTCTACTTCACTTCTCATTATTTCAGAGCCAAGTGAGTACCCTAGGTGATGGTAATGGCCAAGAATATAACTTATTCCTTAGTTCTGATTACTACAGCAGCTCATTTTGCAATTCCATCCTCTGCCACTGATCCCAGATTTCTTCATTTGTTTTTAAAAAAGTAAATATCTGGAAAGTACAGGAGAGTAAGATTTTTTTCTTTATAAATTTGGCAAATAGAATATCAGGAAAGCCAAAGAAAAAAGTCTGTCAGAAATATTTTCTTCTCAATTTCATTGATGACATTTCTGTCAGGTTTTTGGAAAGGCCCTAACATGCAGATGTTAAATGCTTAGTCGGAATTGAAAACTCATGTCCATTTCTTGTGGTCAGGAGTGAATCAAGCAGTCTGTCTGCAGCTCTTGCCCCGATTTTTATGAAACTGACCATACTGAATTCTACATTAAGGAGATTGAGCTATAAATAAGGTCAACATCACCAGTACTTTGCTGCGAAATAACTCCCAACATTGCTTTGTATAGCTCGACAAGAACCAGTTTTTAATGTCTGGTTCAGTTAGAGACTGATGTGGAAAAATAATCCATGGCTCTATAATGGGAAATAAAAATTACTGCTAATTGTATCAGACAGATTGCTGAAATCAGACAAGGACACTGTCTTAATATATTTCAAAAAGTGGCAAGTACACTGATTGCACATACGAAAACTCCCGAAAAAAAGATCTAAAAAAGGAATAAATCACAGAATTCAAGGCTACACTTTAAGCAGTGCCATTCTTAATATCTACCTAGTGATTTCAACCAATATAGAGAGCAAAAAAAGTGCATGCCTCACTGTAGCGTTCTTTAGTCTGATGTAAAAGGCTCCAATGTTCTGCATGTGTTCAAACTTCTTTAATACTCTTACCCACTTTGAACATCCTTGTATGGAGAAGTTGATATTTTCCTTCTTTCCTGAACTTATTCACAATAAATGAATCCTTCAAGGGTAATTGTTCTATGATGATTCAGTCAGAACTCTCAATTTTTGCTTGTGTAACTATTTGTATAAAGTTAACCCCCATCAGGTCTAATCAGAGACTGGCCATCTCAACATCTGCACTAGATATCATGGCAATTCATCCCATCTCTCAGGGCAACCTTGGGCTATGCTCTGCACCTCATCCTCACTCTTCAAGCATTCTGCTTCTTCAACACTGAGCGATCATTCTTTGGCTCTATCTGCCCTATCAGGCACCTAGGACTCTGTTAAAGGTAATTTTTTTTCAGAAATATCAGTTGTTTCTAGAAACTACCATGTATCAGAACTGTCCTGAATGTTCTCATTTTTCAATTTCCCACATAAAAATAAAATTTATACAAATTATGCTACTACTAAGTTTAAAAAATAAATGATTAATTCTGCTTATATAGGTCAGGAAATTCTTCACTGAGAGAAAAATGATCTTAATTTTGATGAGAAGATAATCCTGAGTCTTACATAGGAAAGAAAAAAGTCAAGAAAGAGGGAGAAAGTTGCTTTATGTATTATTATGTACCACTCCACAAAACTTCACTAACAGGTCTCAATTAATTGTCTTCTGGCATTTATCTGGACAAAATCACCTTAAGAAGAGATAACTGGAAGAAAGATCTTCCATAGATCTATGACAATGAGGGTAAAACATCATCTACCAGAAACACATTAAGTTGGCATTTCGAAAATGCAACAAGATGAACTTCAGGGTATATAATTTATTTAAATTCCAGAAAGTGTACAATAATCCAGTATTGCTGGTAGAAAGTTCTCTCCAAGAGCTGAAATATAAAAATCAGTGTGACATATATTAACTGATCATCATAAAGCTATGAGTAAAGAAGTAAAAATTTAATTCTAGACAGCCAACATTTTTATGGAGATAATAAGTACATACCTTGGATGCTTCAATAAAACATCTTTAAATTTTTTTCAAATATGTTTTGATAAGGTAGATTTATGGATAACAATGTAGAAAGGGTTTAATTCTAGAGTTGAAATGATAAGCATCGATATAATTATATTTTTTTCAATAAACATTTACAGTCTAGTACTATAACTAATGAGGAATTAAAATTGATACTTGGCTCTTATGAATTTGAAATGAACATTTTAAAGCAATCAATAAAAATATTTCATGGCTTGCATGTAGGAGGAGGAGAAAAAAATATATAATACATATATATATATACACAATATATACATTTCCATTAAATTCTTATAAATGGATCATCCTTCATATCTTAAAATACAGGTGAGTAGGAGACAAGAGTATAAAGATACTTCACTTGATGAATATTTCAAGTGAATTCATTTTCTCCAAGAAACTGTCACCTGATCAAAAAAAAAACCCAGATAATTATATAAATTCATTCAACCCACGCAACAAATATCATGGGTCAATTATCTTATATATTAGTTACGATTAAGTTTGGTTGTTACAGAACTCCACCCTGCTCCCAGCATACAAAAGAGCAATATAACTTTTTTACTTCTCTTTATAGAAAAGTTTGTGTAGGCATTCAGGAGTTGTATAGCACTTTTATGGCATTGTTCCTCCAGGCACTTCTTCTGTTCTCTATCTCACCTCATCTTGTACCAAAACATATATTTCTTATATAAATAGGTAGCTCCCTGTCCTCCATTGTGATGCTCTTTCCTGTTAAGGGCATATCTCTGTAGTTATCACTTCACTGTGTTTTTATCCCTTTGACACAAAATAGTTCCTAGGCCACATCCAGTTGCAAGGAAGAGTGGGAAACATAGTCATTTTTTTTTTCTCATCTGCCATGTGCAGAGATACTCTTCCTCCCAGGTTAATCTGCCTCACCAGGCTATTTGTGCAAAACACAGCAATCAATACAATCTTCGTAGTCCCTTCTGTCATGGAATTTGTAGTCAGTAAGTTGGAAAACATTTATATTATTGAACTCATACGATGTATTAGCTTCCAGGGACTGCTATACAAGTCATTACAAATTGGTGGCTTGAAACAACAAAAATTTATTTTCTCAGTCTGGGGGCCAGAAGTTCAAAATCAAGGCATCAGCAGGGCCCACACTCCATTTATAGACTCAGGGGAAATATCTGTTCTTTGCCTTTTTCTGCTTCTGCTGGCAGTTGGCATTCCTTGGCTTGTGGCGATGTCCTTCTGCTCTGCCTCAGTCTTCACATCAATTTTCCATGTCTGTGCCTTTTCTTTTTCTGTCTGTCATAAATCTCCCTCTGCTTTTCTGAGCACATTCAAGATTAAATTTAGGGCCCACCAGGATCATCTCAGCTCAAGGTCTTTAATTACACTGCAATGACACTTTTTCCTGGAATATTCAGAGGTTCCAGAGATTAGGATGTGGTCATATATTTAGGGGAAGTACTACATATGAAAACTTGGTACATGTGAAAAAAAGCAATCACATTAAAAGTTTACTTACACTTCAAGCAAAAAGCTGCCCATTAAAATTCTTTTTCATGGGGAAATGTACACTTTTACTGTGTCTCATGATATGCAGAAAGTAATTATATTGATGTTTCCCCTAAGATATATATATATATATGTTAATAAATGAAAAATCATGAAAAAGTATGTTTAAAATTTTAAAATATTTTGCCATTTAATTATATAGCTTCCTTTCAATTTTCTTCAATAACTTCAAACTATAGGGAGTTACAAAGGAAAGACCATGGTTCTACAGCTGGGTGTAGAATGTAATGTGTTTACTTCCTTTGTCTCCCTCAAATGTATTCTCTGATTTATTAAGCATTATTTTGGGGAAGCTTCTGGGTTGCTAAACCTAGATATATTAGATTCCTAGCACATAACAGGAAGTAATACATAGAGTGCATTCAACCAATAATGCTGATTATTTTTAGATGAGAAAGAAAAACCTTGAATCTACTCAGTAAAGCAAAATAAATTAAAGCTATTTGGTGTTGAGACTAGGGAAGAATGGAAGAGGGAGAAAGATTTATGAAGCAAAAAATCCCAATTTGTTTGGTGAGGATAAGATGAAATTAAGAAAACCATAAGAATCTAAACAAAAATTCTCATTTTATAAGCAAATGAGACAAAGGATTCATATAACAGAATACGGACATGGTGTTTTATTTCAAATTGCCCTTCATGTGGTAGGTACTATTATATAATAGTATAGTAATCATATTATATGAGGGTAAAAGGGGAAAAAAGAACAAATGCATTTTTAAATAATAATTCTATAATTTTATATAAATTACTTTGTTAGCTTTAATATTATAAACTTTATATGATGTTATGTAAAGTACAAGAAATGCAGACCATTATATAAAAAATAAGAGGTATACTCAATTCAACTAATTACTAACATTTTTAAACTAAGGTTGAGAATGAATTTCTTTAGATCTATATGCCATAAATTTAACTTGCCATGACAGCAGATTCTGAAGTTAAATTATTCTTCATGGGAATGGTCAGGTTATGAGTTGGTGAACTCATCCTTGGACAGAACAGAAATGGCTGATAACATTTGGGGTAATTGTAATGGAGATTTTTAACAAATATAAGATTCTATGATTCTTAGAAAATAGATGTAAATGTATAAAGTATACAGAATTTGCCTTGGACTAAAAATAATATATACATTTGAAATGAATTTTTTTTTTTTTGAGAGCGAGAGAGCATGCAAGCAGGAAGGGCAAAGGGAGAGGGAGCACCTTGCATTTTTTAAAGATTTATTTATTTATTTGAGAAAGAGAAAGAAAGATAGTATGCAGTAGGGAGGGGCAGAGAGAAAGGAGAGACAGACCCAAGCAGACTCTGCACTGAACAGAGAGCCTGATGTGGGGCTCGGTCTTAGAACCCTGACATCATAATCTGAGTCGAAATCAAGAGTCAGAAGCTTAACAGACTGAGCCACCCAAGCACCCCTCAAAATGAGTAATTTAAACCAAAGGATAATGAAGAAAATCTTTGTGGAACACTAATACCTCTGTTATCTGCAGGTGTAGGATGTTGTAGGTTATTCCATCTGATACAACCCAAGAATTCTACACTATGTCTCCACTGTTGTATTCAGGGAATATTAGATACATTTAATGATCTAATTTAAAGTTAACTTGAAAGGTACATATTCTGTATGAAATTATAGTAGGCTGATGAATGTTAAATACTTAGAAATATCCATTGTTTAAGAATATCAGCCACTTCATGACCTTCATAGGGTAATTAAGGTTTGACTGTAGTTTTATAACTCTTTATCTGTAAAAGGTTTTGCTTTTGACAGGTCCTTTAACGGTCATGTGGAATGCAGCTGTTGAATACATAACTGAAACAGAGATATGGGTTATAAATAACACTCAGAGTAACTTTCCAAAATGCAAATCACTGATATCCTACAGCTACCATGGAATAAAAATCCTAGCAAGAAAGTTGCACAGGAAGTTTCAGAAAGAAAATTTAAAAAACAGATTTGCTCTCTTTCTGTCTGTTTCTCTGTTAGTGATTTTCCAGATACAATGTAGAGGTTCTGGTTTGAAATAGCCTTAGGCATGACTTCAGAGAGGTTTTATTTCATAAAAAGCACACTATTTCTATTAAAATCCACAATGAAAGATAAAAAATATGTCATTCGTTCAAGGGAGCAACATTCATAAATCCTAGTAACATAAACAATTCTAAAATAAAATCAACTGAAATACAGAACCATTTGGGGGCTGCTTTTATATATATTTTTGAGGAGTCAAAGATTTCTTCTAAAATAGGACTGCATTTTCAGCCTACACAATATCTCACAGCAGTAACACCTGTTATTAATCTGTACTTTCTCAAAGTGATGTGTACAGCATAAAGTCATCTGAATGACCCACTAAGGCATCCTCAGAAGTTTTGTGATAACATAAGTAGACCAATAAATGATTGTCCATGTGAAAGAGTAATGAACATCTCTTCATCAAGCTGCTTCATCTCCATAATTTTTCAGACTCTGAAACTGGAATATAATTTATAATTCTATATATTTCATTGCTTCAGATTTTCATTTTTCTCTAATCACAGCTATGAAAGTAGAATTCAGAGGTTCCTTCTCAGTTTTTCTCTTAACCAAATAAATGAACTCATAAATAAACACTGCTAAAACTTTCATGTGTTTGGTGTCCCCAAAGAGCAAAATGGTTGGCTTGGAATTAAAGAGAAATGTAATGTTTTTTGATATGTTGAATGATAGATAATTAAAAGATTGTATACAATAGTACATGGTGTGGTAAAAAAAAAAACACAAAAAGTACCTATTTTCTTTCTTTCTTTTTTTTTTTTTTTTTGAAAGTAGTATTTTCAATATTGACATTTTCCCTTGGGTTTTGCATTGAGCAAAGAGAAATCCTTTGTGGATGCTTTGAAGGTTTTTTTTTAAAGATTTTTTTAAAAATTTATTTGAGAGACACAGAGAGTGAGAGAGAGATCACAAGCGGGATGAGGGGCAGAGGGAGAAGCAGACTCCTGCTGAGCAGGGAGCCTGATGCAGGATTCGATCCTGGAACTCCAGGATTATGGTCTGAGCCAAAGGCAGATGTTTAACTGACTGAGCCATGCAGGTGCCCTGGATGAGAGAGAAATATGTTTCTTCAGCCTCCAACTGGCAAGTCTATTCATTCCTTACAAATAACACAAAGCCTAGAGATTGCTGTAGTCAATATATGAACTGGGAAACTTTCCAATGTTGGGGTTTCTTCATCAAGCAATCACCATCTTCTCCCTCGACTTTCTGCAGAATAAGTACCAACACTGTAGGAATTTAACAGAATTCCACAGCTGGAAATAAACAGAATGATTTGACAGTTGTGACTCGTATTTTTAGAAGGAAACATTTTATGGCTTTTCATTAGAAGGTAGACTAAAGTTTAAAGCTTAAAGAAGAAACTGGAGTTACTTTGGTTGGGGCATAATTGACTGGACATATGACATGAGGATTTGTTCTTCCTCATCCTGTGGCCATGCAGGGGGGTTGGGGGCTAACTGTAGGTAGCTAAATCCTTGAGTGGAAGTGGGAATTGTTTTCCTATCAGGTAGCCATTTGGCAAATATGCTGAAATTACTACAGTCTCCTACTTTAAAGGGACAATGGCACATCTTAAACTGAATAACAAGTTTGATTTCCACTATCTAAAAAAGTATTTAAATGAATGTCTAATTTTTTGTAATATAACCATAAAATGTGGTTTATCTAATATTCATAAAATGATATTAAACACAATATCCCAAAAAATAACTTGCAAGTGTATCTTATATTTTAGTAAGAAGTATGCACAAGTGTATAACAGATAAAATGTACTTAAAAAACATAAAGGACAATAGAACATCTTTTTTTTAAAGATTTTATTTATTTATTCATGAGAGACACACAGAGAGAGAGAGAGAGAGGCAGAGACACAGGCAGAGGGAGAAGCAGGCTCCATGCAGGGAGCCTGACGTGGGACTTGATCCCAGGTCTCCAGGATCACACCCTGGGCCGAAGGCAGCGCTAAACCGATGAGCCACCCGGGCTGCTCTAGAACATGTTTTAAAATTAAGATTTAAAGCAATATGTTACTAAGGCCCAAAATACTTGGGGAATGTACAGGTTTCTAAAATTATAAGTAGAAACTAACTTAATCTAAATATAGGAAACTCCAGTACACTTGCTTTGATCTACCATCTCTGTCTTAGCTATGACTGAATAATCCTTTAATTGGTTCACTCTTTAGTTGACAAATATATACAATGAGTGAATTATATTAAATGATCTTAAAGTTTCCTTCTATCTCTAAAATGTGAGTTTTAAGTCAATAAAAATAAAATATAATTTAAAATACAACTGTTCACTATTTGATATGGCTTAAAATTTGAGCAATTTATACAGCAAGCTAAATAGATGAAAATTTTCACAGAGATTACAGAAACATCTCAATACCACCACAGATTGTCATCATCAGTCCAATTATTTATTTATTCTGCCCAGACACTTGGTAATATAGGAGGAATCCTATAATCCAATCAGTAGACATCTTATAAATAATTATAAGCAGTGTAGAATGGTTACACTATACAGTGATACAGTAGAGGCAGTTTAGTGACTAAGAACACAGATTCTGGATTCTTTCAGTCCCTGTGTCTGTTAGCGACTGAGTATGATTTTGATCAAGTTACTATACTTCTCCAAACCTCTGTTTCCCTAAAGAAAGACAATAATGAAGATTAACGGAGATATTGCATTATATTGTTCTTAGTAAAGCTCAGTGTCTACTGAGCTCAATCACGCTCTTAGATATGCTACTGGAACACAGAAGTAAAAAAGTTAATTCATGTCTGGTTAACTCCAGGAAGTGTAGGTCAAAGGAAATGTGATATTTGCTCCCAGTTTGAAAGAAATAGAGTTGTAAAGACTGGAGGCAAGGGAAACACATTCTAGAGAGAAGAAAAAATATGCACAGTCATTGAGTTGATAAGAAGTATGGCAAATTAAAGGAATGCAAATAATTTCCTGGCTGAAGAAGTATGTGGGTGTATGCGTGTACTCATGCACATACAAATGCACACATGTGCACAAGTGTGCATGTATGCTGATATAAGGAGAGATTGGGAATTGAGTAGAGCTAATGCTTAAACAATACATGTGAAATGCCATGAGATGGATTGTGTGCATAGGATTTGGAGCTTAGTCCTTCAGTGAAATACTCAAGGGTTTTTTTTTAACCCCCAAGATTCTTAAGTAATAAGATAGTATAAATAGACTTACTGATGTAGAAAGGTCATGTTCAAGGAAGTATGGCAAATCAATGGATGAAATAAGACTGATAACAGTGAGGCACCAGTTAGGGTCATCCCAAGCAAGAGTTGATAAAAACAAAAAATAAGGAGACACTGAAAATGGAAGGAAGAGATACAGATTTGAGAGAAAGATCTAGGCAGAAAGGTACATGTATTAGTGCAGGTTCTACAGAGAAACAGAACTGATAGGATGTGTGTACATCCTAAGATACCTAATATATATACCATATATATATATAAAGTTATTTTAAGGGCTCTGATATACCATATATATATATATATATATATATATATATATATATATATATACAGTTATTTTAAAGAATTGGTTCATGTGGTTATGGAGTCTGAAAAGTCTAAAATCTGCAGGGTGGACCAGTGGGCTGGAGAAACAAAAAACCTACCCTGCAGTACAAGTCCAAAAGCTACCTGCCGACAAAATTATCCCTTGCTTGTGGAGGTCAGATATTTGTTCTGTTCAGGCCTTCAACTAATTGGATGAGGTTCATCCATATTATAGAAGGTAATCTGTTTAGTCAAAGTCCACCAATTTAAATATTAATCTCTTCCAAAAACACTGTCACAGAAACACCCAGAATAACATTTGACCACACACCTGGCACCATGACTTACATAAAATTAACTACCACAGGTATGTAATGAAGAATGAGGAAAGCAAGAAGCTGAGGATAAATAAGTTTTTCCCCTTGGTGCAGAAGGTAGCATTATCAGAAGTAAGAGAAAAAAAGAGGAGATAGACTGTGAATGGAAGAGATAGAGCTGAATAATTTTTTTAAGGATTTTATTAATGAGACACACACACACACACACACAGACACACAGAGGCAGAGACAGAGGCAGAGGCAGAGGCAGAGGGAGAAGCAGGTTCCCCATGGGGAGCCTGATGTGGGACTTGATCCCGGGACCGCAGGATCACACGCTGAGCTGAAGGCAGATGCTCAACTGCTGAGCCACCCAGGCCTTCCTGAGCTGATTAATTTTTGGTAAGTATATAGAATATGAAGTAACTGGGTAATTAACGTGAAGATGTTTCTTAGAAGATATGAAGTATGAGTCTGAAGCTCAGGATCAGAATACTCAGCAATCACTGGCCTCTCTGACCAGATAATACATGGGTAGGGATTTTCAAACCTAAAGCTCATGAAGAATCATCTGTGAAGTAATTTAAAAAACAGATGTTGGTCTCCACCCCAACAATACATGGACTCAGAAGCTTCAGAACTGGATAGGGGAACCCACAAAAATATACATCAGTAAGTCGGAAAGGAGTAAAGCTGTAAAAGCCAAAGAAAAATAATTTTATGGAGAATTCGATCAACAGTGTCAAACGGAACAATGATGTTAGTAAAGATAAGGAATGCAAAAATAAAAGACATTCAACTTAGTTTTCCTCAATTATAACCCATGTGATCTACTGATAGCAAAAGGAATGTTCAAGTTTTAGAAGTAGTAAGCTCCATTTGTAGTGCTCAGTCCCACTTACAGGGTCCCAGAGCCAAAAGCAGCTGTTTCATTAGATGGCAGCTTGCCAGGACATTTTTTCTTCCACTGGGCTAGGAAGCAAGACAGGCACAAAACAAGATACAAATTCAAAGAAAAAGACTAAATAAAATAAATGATATCATAGACATTGGCTGGACCTTGATGTTTTGAAACCAGCAGGATGACATGCAAAAGTCACTATATATATATCTTCCAGCTGGAAAACATTTCTAACTAAAGAGGAGGCCAGAGAATTTTCAAAAAGAATTGTTGAGACTATGAATTGTAAAAGGAATATAACAAATCCTACCTCAATGTCACTACAACAAATGTCAAGTTTTATCTCAAAAAAGCCCTGTGTTCATCTTAACTCATACTGAAGTTTGCATGAGCGCCAAGTTCTAAAAGAAGATGCTATAGAACCAGCTAGAATCAAAACATGTCTTTTAAAGCTTATGTCCATGTAACTAAACCTCTCAAAACAGCTAACTCAGAAAACAGACCATTGTTCACCGCCACCCCCCCCCCCCATTCATAACATTTTGTAATCATCCAGGCAGGCCAGTAGTGTGTGAAGTGCTTCAGTTGGGAAATTAGTGAGAATTCCCTGGAACTGAACACAAATTTGGGCTCTAATATACCAGGTTCTAACTCACTGAGGTAACCAATACATTCAAAAATTACTGACAGCAAACTATTCAAGCTATAGTGTGTATGTGTGTGTGTGTGTGTGTAAAATACTATTATTAAAATTTAGAAAATTTTTTGTTTGCTAACTTCAGTACATACATTATCACAGGTGTATGTAGTTGAGAAATCTCTTGCTTGAAAAATGAGTGAGGATAACCAATCCTATTTCCATCTTTTGTAATAATTCATTATACTCAAAACATTTGTTGGTTTGAAAGATCAACTGGAACAAAATGTAATAATTAATAATAGATTAAGGACAAAACTTAGCTATTTTTAATACCTAAGATTACCATAACTGCCAATATTTTCCATTGTATTAGTCAAATTCAATAGTCTTGGAAAGCATTATTAGCCTACCATTTCAGTATTTCCCTCAGCCCAAAGTCTATTTTTTTCCAATTCAGTTCTTCTACTAAATGCTAGAGGTCTTACTGCTAAATTGTACACCAGGAGTTTAATCAAACAAGCAACATTCAGGTTTCCATTTGAAAACCAGAATCTTGTCTCACATCCTGAGTCTCGTCCTCCCAGTACCACAATTGTGCCATTCACATTCTATATTCTCATGAAATCACTAAGAATAAGACCCATACCAATGGGTACACTCCAACACAAACAGTCTGTCTGTATTACTCCCTGCTGATTCTCATAATTACAACCCACCAGGTTGCTACTGCAGATTAAAACTGAAAGCAAAGGGGCTTGAGTGTCCAATTCAAATTTTCTTAATTCACAGAGGCAGAATTGGAGAATTGGAGCAAGAAGTAACTTAACCAACATCCTACAACCAGTGAAAGATAGAATCAGGACTTGAACTCAGACATGCTTCTTTTTTATTATGTCAAGATACTTAGAATAGTTTTCAAAGCAATTTATTTTTTTAATTATTTATTTATTCATGAGAGAGAGAGAGAGAGACAGAGGAGGCAGAGACACAGGCAGAGGGAGAAGCAGGATCCCTGCAAGGAGCCCTATGTGGAACTTGATCCTGGATCTTGGGATCAGGCCTTGAGCCAAAGGCAGACGCTCAACCGCGAGCCACCCAGGCATCCCTCAAAGCAATTTATAACTTGAGAGCTCCTCCATGTCTGACAAGTCCACATTGCCGCAACTAGTCTATATTTTTTTCCTTCCTGTGCCTTTCCTTAGCATCTGCCTTTTCATTTGGTCCCTCTGGCAGGTCCGTTCTCCCATCTTATCATTGTGATTTATTTGTTCCTTGGTATGTCTGAACATGTTTACATTTCTATATTGAACTTCAACCCTGAAGTTGTCAAGAAAAAGTGTTTTGGCTGGTTCTTCTCCCAAGGGCAGATCAGATCTATAGGGGTCTGAACTTAGTTATACTCTGGAGTAACCCTAGTCTCTAGGAAAAGCATATATCCTATCTTAGTCTTTGGGATATGAAAATCTTAGTGGTATAATGGAAAGATCTGAGAAACTTGAGAATTTATAATAGATTTTATATATTTCACCTTATTCCAAACAGGAGAATCATGTTATATTTAGAGTGTTACTATATAAAATAGTTGTTCATTTCTTTATATTAATGTATATTACATGTTAGCAGTTATTTGTATTGCTCTGACAGATGTTCTTCTGATCCTAAAACTTTAAGAAAGTGAATATGAGATAAGCAGTTGCTCATTTCATAAATCCCAGAAAAAAATTTATGTACAGGACAGAGTTCTGTGGAGGTGCAAGAGACAACAGAAACACATACATGGGGGTGCCTGCATGGCTCAGTTGTATGAGTATCTGCCTTTGGCTTAGGTCACGGTCTCAGGGGCCTGGGATTGAACCCCATGTCAGGATCCCTGCTCATTGGGGAATCTGCTTCTCCCTTTTCCTCTGCTACTCCCCCTGCCTATGTTCTCTCTCTCTCTCTCTCTCAAATAAATAAATAAAATCTTAAACACACACACACGCACACACACACACATATTACGATTCTTCCAGATACAAAAAATAAGCAAGAAATAACATACCTTTATGTGATTCAATCATAAAGGCCTTCGTGTTAATTTTATATCAACCAGCCAGAAATATCCAAAGTGTTTTCACTAAATTCCTAATTTTAATTATTGAATAATTAAAACTTTGTACACTGAGGTTCATGTCTTTACACTATTTTATTCCTGTATCTATTTAGAAAAGAATAAGTGACAGACTACTGAATGTCCGAGAACCCCTACATTACCTACAGCTGACCAAAGATCGGAAATCTGTTAAGGTGGTCTACTAGATCAAGATTGCTGAGATTAAAACAAATATTTTTTTAAGAGGGTAGGTCTTTACATTCAATAAAATCCCACTTATAAAATTTTTATTCATTCAAGATTCTCGTGGGATCGTTTCATGTGTAAATCCATCACACTTTCACTAGATACCTGATGAGAGGAGAAAAACTGTACCAGCAAAAAGAGGCCATTGTACAACCTGGAAAGCTGTTTTTCACTGGCTTTGATTGATGGTGACAGTTCAAATCTACCTCAGTCTCTCCCATCACATTCTTAATGCTAAAGAACTGCTTACTATGTTCCTTCAACCCAGCTATACTGAATTTATCGGTATGGACACATGGCAAGCAGGAAAAAGAGAAGACTAGCAGTCTTGGATAAATGTAAAGAGTACAAATGCATACACAGCTTTAACAAGCACAGAAAAATATTTCTATTTATCTGACAGGTGGAAGCCCACACTGAGCAAGATAGACATACGGATAAAGAAGACTAACCACGACAGGACTGTGCGGGAAATGCACTTAGGGTGGTCATCCAATGGTCTTCCATGGTCAAATATAAAAGTAAGCCCAATACAAGATCAGTGGTGGCCTTGATCCCTGACTTTCTCTAGTGAGACGTTCCCTGAGACCTTAGTCTACTCCTGGCATTCAAAACTTTGCTTTTGAAAGTAAATTACCACTTAAATGAAAACATCAAAGAAGCATTAGTATGACAGAGGGAAAAGACCCATTATGTCATCCAGTTCACTTCCTTGCCAGTAATGAATTCTGCCCTCAATTCTCTTTTCTAAGAGTTAGTCTAGCCCTATTTTTAAAGACTCAAAGATGGGCATCCATCCTCTCCCTGAGAGAATATTTGTTCCACATTTTAATAGATTTCACAATTAGGAAACTTTTCCTGAAAGTCTGTCCAATTTTTCTTTGCTTAATTTCTTTCCTTGGCATTTAGTAATGGCTCAGAGTTCTGAAAATCATTCAAAGGCAGTTGATCTGGAAAAGTGTAGCTGCAAATATTCATGATGCCTGTCAAATAGTGAGAGCTTTAGAAACTGGTGGAAGTATGCCTATCATGGACATCTGAATCACTTTGATTTCCTCTATGAATTCCATTTATATGTTTGCTTTATGACATATGATTTATATTACCATGAATTTGAATCAGCAGAAATCATCCGAAACCTTCAATGGCATATTTTTTTAGCTTAACAGAAATCAACACAGGTCACAGAATACCACTAGAGAAAAGATCAGTTACTTGTAGAGAACTTCACCAAGGCTGTGGTCCTGATTTTTTCCAATATGGTAGGCCAAGCCTGGTTAAGAGCATCAAAGGCATGAGTCTCTCAAAGGAATAATTTCCTCCTCAAAAAAGCTCTAAATGCCCAATTCAAGGAAATCAAATTTGGTCATCCAATGAGAAAAAAATACATATATTTTGAAGAAGCAGCTAACTTATCTCTATTTTCTTAGATTTTATCTCCTCAAGCCTTTCATTTCTCATACCTTGCAACAAACTAAAGACAATAATAACAGCGAAAACTGAAAACAAATAAACAAAAAGACATAATTTAAATAAGCATTTCTGGTAATTTCTAAAACTATACAATTCGTAGAATATAAATTACAGATCAAGTTTTATATTTTACATTGCTTTAGTTTATTTTTTGACAAATACTCATCTAGCAATAGGAAACATATCTAATACATTAAGCTATGTAGTATCTTTATCTAGAGAGCATATGCTTACTTTCCAAATTAGGATTTTTTCTAAACAGTGTGATTTGATATAAAATATGTTTTAACCAAAACTCAAGTTCTTAATTTAAATATTCCTTTGGAAGCAATTCATGTACATAAAACAAGTTTTAATGCAACTTTGAGTAGTTCCCTTGTAAAACATCTAAAACATAATGGAACTTTAATTAACAGCAATATCAGGATCTGTAGTTTTCTCTTCCAAAAATATGATGAAGTCTATTCATAATGACTTCAGATACCAAGAATTTTTCTTTATCCTTTGGTGGCTTTTATTATCACCCTTCTGCTGTTTGTCAATAGCTTTTTCTAGTCTCACAGAATCCCTACAAATAAGAGATTAATACCGGTGAATTATTTCATGCTCTTAAGAATGCTAATATGCAAACAGTATCGAGTTATACTGTTGTTGTTGCTAGAGATGGCAGGTCACTGTGCAAACTGGAAAGAGATTCTTTCCTGTGGCACAAATGGGAAACATTGCAGAGTTGCCCCCTCTGAGCATGTCAATTAGGGAAAGTATATTTTCTTTTCTTAGGACCTAAGGCAGTTTCCCAGACTGGACAGAGGCGGGACACAGAGCATGGCAAGGAGAATGCTCCCTGGGTTTTAGCAATCATGCTTGTCTGGCTAAGTGCCCCTACGTAAAACACAGGAGAAACTACCATATTCAGTGACTCTGGATTCTGCATGTCATTACCTGGGCTACCAGTCAATATGATGATAGACAATAAGGAAATGCCTACCAAAGACCTCCAGTTCCCATATTACTTGGACCCTGTTTTCTAAAATAAGATCTAGTTTCATTCACTGTGACTTGAAAAATGTGATATTTAAACTAAAATAAGCAGAAACAACCCCTTCTTGGAGAGGCTTTCATCAGCATGAAATACTAAAAAAAAAAAAAGTTAGAGAGTTAGGCAGATCTAGAATCATGTTTTAGTATCTACTGGTGGTATCACTAGTCAAATTATTTAAACTCTCAAACTTCCCTGATCCATAAAATGGAGGTAATAATGGCTGACGGGAAGACTAAATGAAATAACCATGAAATGCTTATTAAATAGTCTATAGAAAATAGTTACATACAGTATCTGGCTTTAATTCTACATGGAAAGAAGACAGGGATATATAATAATCTGGCACAGTAAGTTGGCTGTTCCTTTCATTAAAGCTTGATTCTGTGTATGAGTCAGTGTGTGGTTGCTATGGAAATCGCCGAATAGTAAAGGTGATTACTTTAACAAATTCTTCTGTAGCATATTCACTGCAAAATACTTCTGTTTCTGAGTAGCCTGAGGTATGTGGTTTCTTTTGGAACATTCTCTAAGAAGTTTGTCCTTAAGTATTTGAATTCTTTCTCCCTTCTCCTCCATCCCCATATGGGATATGATATTTATGAGTAAAAAAATAAATAAGATACCCTTAGAAATTTACTGAAAAGACTAAACAAACTTTGTCGTTTTATATGCATGTTTAATTCTGAATAAACTGCCTATTACCTTGATCCTGTTCCTTACATATTTTGCAACAGTAAAACATTCTATGACTTCTTAGCCAACTCTGTACAGAGAACCTTCAGTGGAGGGGGTTGAAATGGGTAAAGACCCTAGATAACTATTTTCTGGAGGAAACTGGTCTAGCTGAATACACAATACTAGATAGGCATTTCTGTCTTCCTTTTGTGATTTAGTTTTATTGCTACCTTTCAAATAAGATGCTTGTTCTTTAAAATGGAAATTATGATATTGTTATTGTATAAACATTTATACAATTGAACAGCATTTAAAGGGCTTCATGAGAAAAGAACTATATTAACCTAATATCATATATTTAACAAATATGTCTGTTTAAATGCTTCATATATCCTTACATTAAATAGTTTAATTATTTAAAAAAATCTAATAGAGGAAAACCCTACAGTAAGGCTGGCCTTGGGGTTAGATTAGCAATAGGAGGATCCTGAGAAAGCTATAAGGAAAGAGAAGCATTTTCTTACCTAAATTACTTGTCCTGTAACAATCAGTTCTGCTATATGGCAGTCATTATGTTCTAAGCATTATAAATGATCATATCTAAAGTTAGCATTCATGAAGACTCACTTTTCCTAATGTTTTACTTTAAAATTACACAAAAATCTAGGTATTATTGTTATTCTCTAGGAGCCTTTCAAATTATGTCAATGTAATTAGACTATGGAACTTTAGTAGACAA